>NC_137774.1:156963977-157563977 GCF_963455305.1 Plecotus auritus
TTTTGTATTTGGATAATATTTAAACTTTATTAAGGACTTTCAAGAGCTAATCATTATCCAAACTCTATATTTTTAACCCATTGAATAGCACACATTTAGAAGGTCATTTTTAAACTGCTAAGACAGTCTGAAAAGTTTGCATACAGTTACACAGCTAGGCAGTTGCATACCTGGGATTGCTTTGTAACTAAGGCTGGGATTCCATTGTTTATATTCTATACCTGCAGGATCAGTATTGATCACATAAATGTGTGTCTTAATTACATCCCAATTTTAGTTTTTATTTCAGCAATATTTTGATCCTTGCAAAGATTTCCACTTTTTCTTACACCCCTCTGAGGCATTGATTGGTATATATCAAAAGTTGCATCAAGATGTCTGCAAAAAGCCACACAACCATTTTCTTTCAAGTCAAAGGCTTTGTTTTCCCATAATAAAGGGCAATATTTTAGGGGCAATGTCAGCACTGACCCTACCATCATTGTATCATATGTTCCCAAAGCACCTCATTAGGTTTCCTGATTGTTTCTACTGAAATTCACAACACACATACTAGACAGATTAAAACAACGGTCCTTGGTTTTCTCACATTTGTGTGATTTTCTAAATTGGTCTGTTGATTATTTTGGGACAACATCCAGCCTCAGAAATGATGTAATTGTGTGTAGGTATTCACATCATGAATAAAGGTCCCACTTCTGGGTTGAAGAATGATGTTTGCTGAGATTCAAATTCTTCTTCCTTTAAAATACAGTCTTGAAATACACAAACTTTAAAATTATTTTTAGTTCAAACCCTGAACATTTTATATTATTTAGGACTACTTCATAGATATAGAAATAATCACTGCCATAGTAATATATACGTCTTTAGGAAAAACAAAACAAAAAGTAGACAAGCAAAACATCCTGCATTTTCAGGTTAGCTAGATTAGATTAATGTTAGATTAGATTAATTAATATTAATATATATATATATATATATAATGTTTTCTGTTGTTTTTTCAGAGCTTTAAAAAATAAAACTTTCTTGTAAGGAAATATTTGATTCCAGAATACATCTTAAAAAACACTTTGTTGAAAAGTTATCTATAAAATTTGAATATTTAGATTGTGGGAAAGATTAAATTATCTGTATTGGTATATCTACAGATAAAAGCAGTCTAGTATATGTCTAAACCATACTTTGAGTCTGAATAGATACACTTCTGTTCTACTATTTTCTATATTTATTTGTATGCTTGAAATGATTTAGAAAGAAAGATCAACATAACTTTGAAAATGTTGATTATGAAAATATACATTAGGGGAGAATTTTATTTTCAGAATAACTGGGTAAAGAGCTGTAAATATTCCAAAAGTATTTTTAAAGATTAGCAAGAAAGAGCAAGTAAGTAGCACATTTTTTTAATGAATGGTCAAAAATGAATATGGGCTATATATAGCCTAAATAACTTCAGAATATTGCAAAATATAATAGAAAGAAACAAATATACTAAGAAACAAAGGCATTCAACTTACATTAAATTACACAATATAAAAATGGGACATAAAAGGAAATACACACACACACACACACATACACTGCTCCCAGAGAGAAAATGTAAAAGTTAAAATAGGCTATAACCAGAAAACTGTTGGGTACAAGAGTAATTGAATATGTGCATTTATCTCCCTCTATGTTGACCACATACATTTAAATTTCTAAATAGATCTTTCCCTATGATCCATTCAGAAATATATGTCTTGCTGTTTTTACTATTTTATACTGAAAGTGGTCCTTAGGAGACTATGAATAATTGAAAAGAAAAAATAAGGCTTACAATAAAGAAGAAAAGCAGGCCAGTGTTCAGAAATAATTTTTTTACAATGAGAATAAGAAGCACTGAAATGCACTTGTGATGTTGCATTTGTAATAATATCTTAGAGCAAGAGTTTTCCATTTTTTTATAGTCTTGAAACCATCTCTTCAAAGTCTGACCCCAAAGCAAAAACAAATAAAAATATAAAATCAGTACAATATTCATTGAAAAGACTTTTTGTGGGACAGTAGTATATGCGGTCCTGCCTATTTATAGACACACTAGAGGCCCAGTGCATGGAATTTGTGCACGGGGGAGTGTCCCTCAGCTCAGCCTGCACCCTCTCCAATCTGGGACCCCTCAAGTACAGTTGGACATCCCTTTCACAATCCAGGACTGCTGACTCCCAACTGCTCGCCTGCTTGCCTTCCTGATTGCCCCTAACTGCTTCTGCCTGCCAGCCTGATCACCCCCTAGCCACTCCCCTGACAGCCTGATTGATGCTTAACTGCTCCCCTGCCAGCCTGTTTGCCCCTAACTGCCCTCCCCTGCTGGCCTGGTCATGCCTAACTGCCCTCCCCTGCAGGTCTGGTCCCCCCCAACTGCTCTCCTCTGCAGGCCTGGGTCCCCCCCAACTGCCCTTCCCTGCAGACCCAGTCACCCCCAACTTCCCTCCTCTGCCAGCCGGGTCACCCCTAACTGCCCTCCCCATCAGGCTTGATAGCCCCCAAGTGCCCTCCCTTGCAGACCTGGTTCCTCCCAACTGCCTTCTATAATTGAAACTTTGTAGCCTTAAGCGGAGGCCAAAGCAGGCCAGGGCTGCAGAATCTTGGTTTCCTCCATCACTGCAGGCAACCCTAGCCTCCTGCTCTCTCCAGCTCTGTGGCTGCCGCCATTTCTGTTGGGCTTTATTTATCTTCTATAATTGAAACTTTGTAGCATTGAGTGGAGGCCTGGGCCGGCAAGGGCAGGCGGAAAGCTTGGCTTCCTCCATTGCCTGGGAAACCCTAGCCTCCCTCCTGCTCTCTGTGGCCACAGCCATCTTGGTTGGGTTTATTTGCATATTCCCTCCTGATTGGCTGGTGGGCGTGGCTTGTGGGTGTAGGCGGAGGTACGGTTAATTTGCATACTACTCTTTTATTAGATAGGATACACGCACACACACAAACACCATGGATAGTATTGTGTGTGTGTTTATCATTGCCATTACATTTTTAAAACATTTAATGTTAAATTCTTTTGTATCTCAATGCTTAAAAACTGATGCACAAATGCATATTTAATACTCATATTACAGTAAAAGTAAGTCAAATGTAAAATAGGAAGTGAAATTTTTGCAGATAGAAAGTAGTTAGTAAGTTATACCTTATATGCAAGAAATTAAAATATCCAGATATCAGAGATGAAACATCAATTATATGATTCTCCACTCCTTCCAAAAGGTCACAGTTTAAAAAAAGTATGGCTTCTAATAAGTATATGATGTAGATAATTAAATCACACCTTTTTGCCAAAACAAGTTTATAAAGTTATAAATAAAATTTAAGAATACAGCCAAAATCTAATTTTATCTCTTCTATAGATTGTATCAAGTGCCTACAAAGAAATACATTGTTGCAGCATTTATGTGAAAACTATCTAAAGTAAGGATAGGGTTATTGTAGTAAGGAATTATATCATGAAATAGTGATGTAAAGACTGATTTAATTAATACTTTAATTAATACAATTATTTCTGGAAACATTTCTATATTGACAGCAATTGCTAGAATATCTTTGTGTTTGTTTGAAAACATGTGAGCACTTGGTTACATAAAAAACATAGACAATAAAAGGAAGAATATTTTGAAGAAGAAAATAGTTGACAGGATTAAAAATGTTGTTTTTTCTCAGATTATTTCCTTTCTGCAAATACTTTTTAACCATTGGGAAAGAATATTATTATGCTCAAAAGAACTTTTTTTAATATTCTTACATTCCAGAATAATATATACATATCTCCAAGAATTTCTAATTTATAAATTCTAGAAAAGGCATAGCATCTGAAAATTCATTTAACAAAGACCTTATCAAAGAGCAGGAAGAAGCCCAATTATATTCCCAGAAGTACTTACTATGTACCTACGTTACTGTTATCAGGAACACCAGCTGCGGCTATATTGCTTTCAGGTGTCCTCAAACTACAGCCCGCGGGCCACATGTGGCCCACCGGGTGCCGCTGCCTGTCCTGCTTAGCAGCCGACTCGTCCCCGGCCTGCAGTGCGCATAGGAATTTGTTCATAGTTTTGTTTTTTTTTAAACTATAGTCCGGCCCTCCAACGGTCTGAGGGATAGTGAACTGGCCCCCTGTTTAAAAAGTTAGAGGACCCCTGGCTTAGATGTTCACTCTAAGCAACTTAAGTCTTAGAACTACTTTTTGGGAAAAGTATCTAGGAAAATTAAATGAGATAACTAATTATTGCATTAAGCTTTCTGTGATTCAGGAAAGAAAAATAATAACGAAGTCATTTGGTAAGAGGACATGTCCCACTAAAAGCCTAAGTTTTTAAGGGATCATATCCATAAATATTCTATGTAATTGGTTGTTTTATTCAATAATGTTGCTTGTTTACGTAATTTGTTGCCCCATGTTTATTGAGACTGGCATCTCTCTCCATCTGTCACTGTAGGACTCCTCTTCAATTCAGACTTTGCAGGAGTCCACGAACTTTGCTATGGATCAAAGTTACTTGAAAAGGTTGTCAATGATTCCTACTACCACCCTAGCCGGTTTTGCTCAGTGGGTAGAGCTTTGGCCTGAGGATCAAAGGATCCCAGGTTCAATTCCGGTAAAGGGCATTTACCTTCGTTTCAAGCTTCTTCCTGGCCCTACCTGGGCCCTCGCTGGAGCTTATTCAGAAGGCAACCAATCCATGTGTTTCTCTCACGTCCATGTTTCTCTCTGTCTTTTCCTCTCTCTTCCACTCCCCCTAAAAATCAATGGAAAAAATAGCCTCTGGTGAGGATTAACAACAACAAAAAGATCCAGACTCCCAAGGCCCAAACCTGAGTCTGATTCTGCAGCTCTTAGATGGAGGAAAGCTCTTTGAAAAATAACACAACAACTACAAAACAAAACAAAACAAAAACAAACTCCCCTAATAATTGTGATAAAGATGTTCCTCTGGCCAATCGTTGAAGTCTGTTGTGATTTTCTCAGGAACACCTTTTACCTCTTATAAAATAAATATGTATTGTGTTAAAAACAAAAAACCCTCCAAAATCCAAGAGTAGTAAATAAGGGAGAATGTAAATAATTAATCATTCTCCACACCACATTTCTGCACCTGAATTTCTTCTCCCCAGAAAGAACCATTACTAACACTTCAGCTCTTTTTTTCCCCCCAATTTGATTTTCTGATGGGTCTAACAACAAAAATAATGTGTCTATATTGATTTTTCTTTTCATTTACTTTAAACATCATCTATGTAAATATCTTATAATTGATAAAGGGATAGCTCACTCAAACTATGCAAACTCCCCCACTCTCAATAAAAATATATTAATAGCTTAGCCCGCTAGATCATAACATTTATTCTGTATTAAAATACTTAGTTAAAATTTGGTCTGTGCTAGAAACATTGATGTATTTTTAGATCTTCTTTATCTAGCCTGTTGATGTCAACTTGCTGCTAAAGGTATTGGAAAAGCTGTATTTAAGTTTCCGTTATTTGTTTTGCTCTTTGAGAACATGACTTTCACAAGCATTGCAAGTGACAGTCTTGCTAAATGTCCATGGTGGACCTTCCTAGCTCCTCCCCAAAGTACTATATAAGCAATTATAAGATCGTGTGCATATTATATTATTAAACTTCAGATGAAGTGGAGTAGGGCCGATATTTTATTAAGTACCATGTATCTCATTTATCTATGTTAACTGGCTAAAGCTTTTGTGCCTAGATAGTACATAATTAACATGTCCCCAAAAGTTGCTATAAAACTGTTCACTATTCAGAAGAATAAATTCACATTCCATTAAATAAGGGTCATCACCACTTTTATGGTCCGCATGTTGCATTTTAATAGCCATATAAGTAACCGGAAAATTAAATAGGCCTTTTATCTAATATGTATTTTCACATTTGAGTATGCTTCTGGCAGAAGATAACGAGGCTAGCTGCAACTGATCAGCTTCCATTAACGTGAGATTGCTTGCGAAGTAGTACATTTTCTAATATCTCCTGTGGAAATGTTATGCAAATTATTTGTAAATGTGAAATCCTCAAGAGCAAAGCTACATTAACTATTCTTATTGCAAAGGTATGCTCAATAATTTACAACCCATCAAAGGCTGAACTGGAAATAAATTGTTTCTCTGCAGCTTCAACATGCAGTAGAAATGTAAACAGCACCATCTTCTGGATTATATGAATTCTCATAATTGTTTTATAAGATGCTATCTGTGTGTTGTCTTAAAGAGGTCTAACTGGTATTAAACAGTATATGTATAAGCTATACATTTTGAAGCTTTTGCTGTTAATTTTAAACATGGCAATTAGATATTGTGTGGATAAAATATATGCATTTTTGTAGACATCACTTTGAATATTGAACTATAATCCCAAGTAAAAGTACTTTAGAATATAACACGTAAGAGAATGTATTTCTGATCTGATTAACCTTATTCTTTTATAGCCATTAGCAGTTTATGAAATATCTGATGCAGAAAAAATGTAAATTAGAACACTTCCTCAGAAAAGTGACACAGAAAATAGACACAACATCAATATTTAGAGTCAATGTTCTCATTCTAAAATGCAATCTTCAATAAATGATTACTCCAAACTCCAATAACTAGAAGAAAGTTATTTTACCATTTTCTTATCTCACAGACAATTAGGCTTAACAGGAAGAAAGTATTCAAATATATTGTGTTTCTTGTAATATCATTATGCTTTCAACTGAAATATAATTCTAGTGATTTAATTTTACATTTGCCAATATTGAGAGTAAATTTATGATGCTCTTCTGTGTGTGTTCTTTTTAGCTCAGAGAGAATGTGTAAAAAGCTAGGAAAATTAATAGAAAGAACCAAGATACAAAGATTACCAAGATAGGTAACCCCAGGAATATAATTATTAAAATATTTTATTTTTATTAACTGTCATTTCCCCAGCAAATACTCTTTGACCTTCTTCTGTGCTTGGATGGCGGGGCCCTCATGTTCACCTTTCTTCAAGTCTTTAGCCCTCCGCTGCCTTCAGTTTATTTCCTCCTCAGGCTAGACAGTAGAATCTTCTGTAAGCACTACCTCCTAATGTGCTCAATGATATGAGCGTCCTTGCATCTATCTTGATTAAAATAGCAAACCTTAGCTCAAACCAACCTTCCAACTTCCCTTCAGCTCTGACTGGGTTGAACAGTGCAAACAGTGAAAGACAAATATTGTGTAATCTCACATATATGTGGAATCTAAAGAACCCAAACTCATAGAAACAGAGGATATATTGGTGGTTATTCGGGGCTGGAAAGTGGGGGAAATGAGGAGATGTCTCTAAAAGTACAAACTTTCAGTTAGAAGGTGCAGGTTCGGAGGATCGATTGCACATATTGTGATTATAGATAACAATACTGTGTTATATGCTTGAAAGTTCTCAGAGAATTGTTCTTAAAGGCTCTCACCACATAAATGAGATGGCAATAATGTGATGAGATGGAGGTGATACTAACCTGGTCATCACAGTGTAATGTGTAAATGTATGCAATCAACAGGTTATACACCTTAAAATTATACAATGTGATATTTTAATCATATTTCAATAAAGTTGGGGAAAAAGAAAAGCTGATGAAGTTGTTAAAAATATAAAGGTTGACCTTAATTCTTATGATGAGGGTGATAAGCATCTGATTTGGTGACATAGCTACTCATTTTCCTGACTCAGGTGTAAATGTCTGTGTGCAAAGTTTCTCTGGATTGCTGATTCTGTTTCAAGCTAGTATTTCTTGATAAAAGAGCAAATATAAAAAAAAATTACAGACGAAGTTTTGGAACAGAGGCTAGCCTCTTGTAGGCTCAAAGGAAAGATAAATTAGAGTAAATTTGAATACAAATATATATATATATATATATATATATATATATATATATATATATATATTTGGTTTTAATTTGAATTTATATATCTACAAACACAATTATATATTTATGGATATGAAATATCCATACAGAAATTTGAATGAAGGGAAGCAGTATGGGAGAATGAATCAATAATGAATCTATTTAAGGAGTTATTAAGATCTATTGGCAATTTATGACTTGATGACTACGGTAGGCACAGGAAAAAGAGAATGACATTCAGATTTTGGTCCTCAGTACATAGATTATTGTGCCCTAACATGAGTTAGGGAACATAGAAAAGAACAATAGTTAGGGAGAAATATAATAGTCCAATTTGAAAATATGGGGTTTGAGGCACCTGCTATAGATACAAGGATCCATTTGATCCATTTGAGGAAGGATCAAATGTCAGCAGCAAAGTTGGTTGTGAGCTCTTTAAAACCATCTTTACCTCATCTATAAATCTGAGAATTATCTGTGCTTACATAGCTCAAGAGGGCAAATGAGATCATCCACAAAGCATACTGGGTACATATAAATGAAGTGAGCATCTTAGGCAATAGTATACCTAAAGCGTTGTCTTTCCTAGAGATTAAGTGCAAGGCGAGAGAGGGATTAGAAAAATGATTGGGCAAGATATCTGAAAATAAATTATGAGAGGGAATATTTTATAGTGATTAAGGTTGCAGATAGTCCAGTAACATTGGGCCGATATGTGTCTACTGGAATTTTTGAAATAAGGAGGAATATTTCTCATGGATTTTTTGGTGTTACAGGAGAACTCTTAGTTTGTGTGAAGATGATTTTTGCTTCCTAAGCATATTTCTTCCACTCATTCTTTTCACTTTGCCATTAGGCTTGGCAGTGACCTATTTGAATCACATTTTGAATGCATAATTGAGCATGCTTAGCTACGCTATGCCCTTCTTCACCTTGAGAATGAGTCTATATATCATATGACTTTCCTGTACTTTCTGTATGTCCACCTTCTTCCAGAGGGACTTTTACACCTATCAAATAATACAATGACTAGATGAGTGTATTCGTTTCTTGGGTCTGCTGTAACAAAGAACCACAAACTGGGTGGCAACAGAAATTTATTACCTCATAGTTATGGAGGCTAGAAGTTGAAATCAAGATGTAAGCAGAGTTGGTTCCTTCTGCGATCTGCAAGAGAGAATTTGTTCCATGCTTTTTTCCTTGCTTCTGTAGTCTCAGGCAGTCTTTGGCTTATAGATGGTGCTCTCCTAATGTTTCCATATAGCCTTCCCTCTGCACATGTCTATCTTTGTGTCCAAATTTCCTCTTTTATAAGGATACCAGTCATACCACTCCAATGTGCTCATTTTAATTAACTTTACCATCTACAAAGACCCTATGTCCAAAAAAGGCCATACTCTAGAGTTATCACTAAAATAAATGAAATCATATGGACAACTAATACATGTATGTTAGCATTTAGATTTTAAAATTCAGAAGGGTATCTTCAGACTTTCTCTCAAGGTACTGTTGAGACACTGATACCTAATACTTTTATAAAATCCTTTTCATAAAATATTTTTGACATTTTTCATTCAATTGCTATCTTATATAAAGGCAAATTCATTTTAAGTAGATATAATTTAAATGAAGGTGGGGATGATACTAGCTATTATAGTTTCTGTTCCTAAAATAGGTATTGAATTTGAATAAATATTGTAGGTCATTATCTCATCTATTAGATATAAAATAAATTAAAATTAAATAACACCATGGTTTATTATTATTCTAACATTCTCTTCCATCACAGGAAATTTTTGACAAGAGATACAACTACTTCTTACATACTGATTTTATTTATTGAACACATTTTCCTGACCATAATATTAAGTTTTTCTAAAAGAATGAAATCATTATAATAGTTCATATCCCTTTTTTACCTGCAGGTAGCAGCAAAATACTATTAACTGAGAAAAATTGTCTTTTCCACTATCAGGGTTTTTATTAAAAAAAATGTTTAGATGCATGATTCTATTTCTTAGAACACAGTTATATTTTTGTAAGTGTATGCAAATTAATCAATCCCTCTAATTTAGTGCCTCTTAGAATGTGCTCCCCAGTGGAGCAACTTCAGTTTTATCTTTGAACTTAATAGAAATGCAAATTCTAACACCTCACCTAAGTCCTACTGTGACAGGGGCCTAGCATACAGTTTAACAAATCTTTCAAGTGATTCTGAGCATGAGAACCATGGATCTAAGTTAGGGCTGCGCAATAGAACTCTCCTTGAGGATGGAAATGTCTTTTATTTGTATTTCCCAATGCAATAGTCAGTTGCCACATATGGCTACTAAGTAATTAAAATGTGGCTAATACAACCAGGGGACTGATTTTTAATACTACTTAATTTTAATTTATTTAAAGCTAAAAAGCCACATGTAGACAATGGTTATTGTTTTAGAACTAAAAAACTGAGTTAACCCACCATTTTCATCACAAAAATTTAGATTCTAAAGAAAATATTCATTTTTTCAATCACTGTTGGAAACCTAGGTGCTATAATCTACTAAAAACAAAACAAAACAAAAATAAAACATAAAAATTTTGATTCTCACAAAATGACTATAATAGTGGAGTCAATTACCTTGGCAAAATATATAAAGTGAAATTGATTCAACAATTTTTATATTTTTTAAACAAAAAAACATATCTGAGTGTGGCAAGTAGAAAGCTCAGATGGTGTACATGCCCTGTAATTTTACCTCATTGAGTGAGGATGGAACCAGTAAATATGATGAAACCATGTGTACGCTGATGTATGCTGAGGTTACTTCATATGTAAAAGATAAATGGATTTTGCTGATGTAAGTTAATAAAAAAGGAGATTATCCTGAATGGGCCTATCACAGGAGGTTTTAAAGAGGGTTATAAACCATGGCCAAGTGGGATTTACCACTGGGATACAAGAATAGTTCAGCTTATAGGAATCAATAATATGATATACCACATTAAGAGAACAAAGAATAGAAACTACATGATCATCTCAATAGATGCATTTAAAAATACTCTTTCATGATAGAAATATTTCATGATTAAAAACACAATAGGGCCCCACCAGTTTGTGCCTCAGTGGTTGAGCATCAACCTATGAACCAGGAGGTCCCAATTTGATTCCTGGTCAGGGTACATGCCTGGGTTGCCTGCTTGATCCCTGGAGGGGGTATGCAGGAGGCAACCTATCAATGATTCTCTCTCATCATTGAAGTTTCTATCTCTCCCTATCCCTTCCTCTCTAAAATCAATAAAAATAAATTTTATAAAACACAAAAAGCAACATACTAGGTAAAGAAGGGAACATAACTATACATATTTTTTCATATATTAAAACTATATATGAAAAGCACACAGTTTGTATCATACTAGTAACAAAATGAAAACTTTTTATCTAAGACTAGAAGCCCAGTGCACAAAATTCGTGCATGGGGGGGTCCCCTCAGCCCAGCCTGCACCCTCTCCAATCCGGGACCCCTCAGGGGATGTCTGACTGCCAGTTTAGGCCCACAGGGATAGGGCCTAAATGGGCAGTCAGACATCCCTCTCACAATCTGTGACCACTGGCTCCTAACTGCTCACCTACCTGCCTGCCTGATCACCCCTAACCACCCCCCCACCCCCGATGGCCTGGTCTTCCCATGCAGCCTGCTGCTCAGTCATTTAGTTGTCCCTCACTAACCCCCCTGCTGGCCTTGTCGCCCCATGCAGCCTGTTCGGTTGTCCGTTCAGTTGTGACAGTCGCTTAGGCTTTTATATATATAGACTATCAACAAGGAGAGATATATAGATTTTCCTAAAAGTAAATGTCACAATTCCTTCATTTGAGACATTATCCAGAGGTCTGCAAGCAAATTTCTCTAGTAGCATCCAATTAAGTTCTAACTGTGTTAGGAGTTAAGGGCATTGGTTCTGTACTCCCAACTTTGCTGTTGTCTAGGTTTGCTACAAGGAGAAAAGAAAATAGTTGTAAAGCACTAATAACTGTCTATTACATACTAAACACTCATATGTGGAGTTGCCATTGCTAATACTAATGTTGGATACAAGAATGGGGGCATCAGATTAAAAACTTTGAGGTTCACTTCAGTCAGACTTTGCTATAGTTTGGGAAAGCCAAAACAACAACCAAAAAAAAAAAAAAAAAAAAAAAAAGCGAGAAAAAAACACACACCAAAAACAAGGCCATTTGCATTAATCCACATCTATCTTCTAGGTCTGAATAAAGTTTTTTCAGTGAAATTGTTTTGATTAAGCCATAAACAAATTCCTCATACTTTATCCAAATCAGTTTATTCACAGTTCTTCAGAAAAAGCAAACCAGTGTTCTTACTGAAGTTTCTCATGCAGAAATCCTTCATGATTTTATTCTTATCACTAGAGGCCTGATGCACAAAGATTTGTGCAAGAATGGGTCTTCCTTCCCCTGGCTTCCGGCACCACCTTTCCGCTCCAGCCCAGAGCCATCTTTCTGCCTTCCCATGCTGCACGAGGCCCGGAGTGGCTGGGGCGGTGCAGAACGCCTGCATCCTGCCCTGCCCCAGGCCGCTCCGCACCTGCATATGCAAATTAACCTTCCATCTTTGTTGGGTTAATTTGCATACTCACTCCTGGTGGGTGTCGTGAAGGTATGGTCAATTTGCATCTTTCTCTTTTATTAGTGTAGATTCTTAGATACAATTAAAATAATTACAAATTATGAAAATATATTTTGAACTTTGGTGATTCAAATTTGAGACTAATCCATGTTTTACTTAGTCTTTTACATTACATGATTAAAAACTAAGAATTAACTTATTTTGAATGAAACAAACAAACAAAACAAGTGAGGAAAACAAAAATTTTATTTTACTTTCTGTAGTTCAATGCTTGCCTATTCAAAAAAAAAAAAAAAAAAGCCAAATGTCTTTACCTTTTTCAGTAAGGCATTAATACCTGTTGTGAAAATCTTTATTAGTGCTAATTAGGGAACAGCAGGCCCAAGAGTTCTATGTGACTATGTACAATAAAAAGTAGTTCTATACTTTCTGGCCCTCCAAGCATAGAGCTAACCCTTCTGATTACAATAGGTACAGAGTGCCATTAAAAGGCATGGAGATTTCCTGAAGACAATTATCAAGGCATATAACATCTGTTCTCAATCATGGGCAACAGGAGAGAAAATGTGCACCACATGATATGTTTACATGCAACAAAGAAGTCGAGCTGTGTGAAGAAAAGCACATGAAAAGGCCATGGCCAAGGAAGAATAGTGCAAAGTAAGCATTGTTACAAGACAGTGACCCATGGTGATCTCTCTGAGTGGCTCTGCAGGGCCAAGATCTGTTTGTTCTCCCACAAGAAAGGCCACCTGTGGCATCCTCCATTACTGATACTATTAATAAAAGTGTGCTGTTTACAAGACAATTTGGATTTTAACATTTCAAATGACAGACTACCAAAAAAGCTACATGGGGCCAGCACTTTCTCAGCCCTTTGCTCTAAAAGTCCGTGATAAAAAATGTTTTTATTTTCTTACAGCACTTTATGTTATTTTTACATAATTCAAAATAGAACTAAAATAATCTCATAATAAATGTTGATATGAAAAATTATTGCTGAAAATAATGGTTAAGGCAAATCATTTACATATCTGGACTAGTACTTCTCTGTTAATTTCTCTAATTCTTACAGGGCTTCAGCCACACTTCCTCCTTGCTGTTTCTAGCAACATAACATGGACCTCTAGCTGGGCCTTTGTACATATTGTTTCGTCCACTTGGAATACTCTTCACCCAGTTATCTACAAATCACATTTCCTCATCACCTGCACACACTCAGTAAAACATTACCATTATAGTAAATCCATTACTGAAACCCTAACTAAAACTAAATACTTTACACAGCCTTATTGTTATTTCTGATTTATTTTTTCTTACATAGCACAAATCATGTTTGAACATATTTTCTTAGGTTTTTTTTGTGTGTTTTTTTTCTTTGTGTGTGTATTTATTTTCTTTCCCTGGAAAATATAAGCTCTGTAAAGTTATAGGATTGGGGTTCTTTTGTTCAATGCTGGATGATCAACACGCACAACAAAAGGTCAAAATTATTTCTCAAACAATAGAATCACCTTATATAAAAGCTTCAAGTAGGGTAAATATATTGACTTCTTCATCATGAATTCAATTATATATGAATGGAAATACCACAAACTACTCTCCAACACTGATACTTATATGTTCCAAACATTCTTCTTCATTAATCTCCTTTCTTATTAGCTGATAAACTCACTCCCCAATTCACAGATTAAATAAAAACTTAGTTTTACTCAGTTAGACAACAACTCTCAATTTCCATCCTTAGATTCACAATTTTTGTATGTTTGTACCCATCTTTTTGTTCCCCTGTTGTTATTTTTAAATATATATTTTTTATTGATTTTAGAGGGGAAGGGAGAGGGAGCAAGAGATAGAAACATCAGTGGTGAGAGAGAATCATTGATAGCTGCTTCCTGCACACCCCCTACTGGGGATCGAGTTTACAATCTGGGCATGTGCCCTGACCTGGAATGGAACCGTGATTTCATGGTTTATAGATGGATGCTCAACCACAGAGCCACGCTAGCAGGGCCTTCCCTTGGTTTTTAACAGAAATGGTATGCCTTATTCAATTTAATGAAAATTTCTCTATCTTATATGAAACACTACTCTATTGACTGCTCTTTGGATATTTAGCACTTTCAATAGTTTCTTCTCTGAATTATTTCCACTAAACAAATAAACACATGTAAGTATGCTTACCTAAAACAATAAAACCAATAGATTAATGGACATACAATGGAAGGTTATTCAACAATTAAAAAATATGAGCTGTCAAACCATGAAAAGACATGGAGGAACATATTACTAAGTGAAAGAAGTCAAGGTGAAAGGCTACATACTATTTGATTCCAACTATAGAACATTGTGGAAAAGGCAAATCTATTATTGGGAGTGATTGACAGGGAGAGGAGGTGAGGGGAGAGAGAGAAAAAAGTGGAGCACAGAGTATTTTTAGGACAGTGGAACCATTCTGCATGATGGTATAATGGTGTATTCATGACATTCTGCACTTAACAAAAACCATAGGCCTGTGTAACACAAAGAAAAAACCATGCCCTTTTGTTAATAAAAAAAAGCATCAATATCTGCTTCGCAATCACAGCAAGTATATCACTTTCACATAAGATGTTAATAATAAAGGAAACTGTGTTGGGGGAGAGGGAGTAAATGGGAACTCCATACTTTTAGATCAAATTTTCTGTAAATCTAAAAGTACTCAAAGATTAAGCCATTCATTAAAAAAAACCCCACAATATAAAAAACATACACTCAAATACAACTTCTTTAAATTCTCACATACCTTCTAACCTCGGCATGTTCTCTGACCAGCCACACCTATGTTGTGTCTACGTCCTCATTTTCTACTAAATTTTCATACTCCTTTGTCTCTCTTCTAACTCCATATCTTATTCGTGGGAACAGCTTTTTTTTTTTTAAGGGAAATAATGACGGATTTCTCTAAATCGTGTGAAAAGTTCAATTCACATTTTACTTGAGTTAGCAACAGAATTTGGGAACATTGCACTATTTTTTCCTTCTTTAAATATTTTTTTTCTTTGTGATATTATACTTCCTTGCTTTTCCATGAAGTTCTTTAGCTACTCCCCAGTAGTTTTCTTTTCAGGCTCATTATCTCCTTTTTCTCTACAAATTACTCTATTTCTACATTGTTCAGTCAAAACCCTTCTTTGTGTTCATCTGTAATTTCTTCTTTATAAAAAACAACACTTGCTATTTATGGGCTCTATGTTTTCTAGTCTTCTCATTTGAGCATCTGATCAATGACATGATTGACAAACCTGCTTGTGTATTTCAAAGGTACCTTAAATCAGCAAGTATACACTAAACTTACGTTCTCCTTCAAAAATCAATCCTTTCTTAGAAAACATTACCATTTTTAGTCACTTGAAAAAAATAAAACAACAACAAAGGTCTTTCTGATAACATCTTTTCATCTTAATCCATATCCAAGGGCTTTTTAAGAAATGGAAAACTCTAGCTGTTTTAAATGAGAGTCAGTATATTGACAGCTTCAAATTAATGGTTTTAATAGTTGGGAGGTTGAATGAACTCCTGACATAGTTCTTCTATGGCTGTGTTTCTTGGTGAATTTCTTTTCTCTATCCTATCTAAATCTGAGCTGCAATCTAAGGTTGTAAAAACACTAACAGCCATACTCAGCATTTTCATTACTCAGGGCCAGGGCAGAGGGAGAATAACTCTTCTGACAATTTTTACGTAAAAGCTGTGTTTTCTTCTTGTGTGAAGATGTTTGATCACTTGGATAATATTGAACCATAACCACTGCATATAGTATGGCTTTTCTTAAACTAACCAAGAATTATTCTTACAGTTGTGACTGGGCTAATCATACCCAAGTAAGTAGGGAACATTTCTGATGCACTGACTTTCTCTAAAGAGTTAGCTAGAGATATGAGTGGCTAAATATTTTGATCTTAAGAATTTTATCTTTCTTAAGAAGACACATTTGATAAATGGAAATGAGATTTAAGCAGGTCAAGTACAATTACACTAAGGCAGAGGTCATGGACTCTATTCAAATTGTGCTTTCCTTTCAGCTCATGTGCATCATCCAGGAAATAAGAAAACAAAAACATTTTGCAATTAAGAGATATTTTGTAAATAGCTGTAAATGGGGAGAGGGTATGGTATCAGTTAATAATATAAAGATGAAACTGAAGAATAATAAATTCCCATTTTTTGTGTTCATGTATGAGGTGACATTTGGGGTTATCTGAAAAATGTGATAATTGATGTCTAGAACTCAGGAAATGACTCACCATCTTTCTTCTGCACTCAATAAATTATATAAATATCTATAGACAGAATATATAAATGTTGAATGTAAATCCCAGATCACTAATATTCCATTAAGAAGGTTAAATTTAATTGCATGTATTGCAGATCTTATCTTTCTATTTCCCCAACTGACAAGGAAAATGTAATTATTTTTAAAACATGATAATAAGCTATAAATGTGTGACCTTTCCACTGTTAAAGCAATAAAGCTCACTCCAAGGTGTCTGTTGGAGCGGAATATTAATATGCCTAACTACACTAATTTCTTATTAAATATGCTAACATATTATCAATAGCATATCCTCTGAAGTGTTTTAAAGGACCATCAAGTGTCACATGCAGAACTGTTTAATATTGAGAAAAACTTATTTTTCCACAATCTTTTGCCTGCTTACATGATATTTATGAACACATTCTTTTATTTACTTATTTTTAAAATTCTTACCCAAGGATATATTTTTACTGGCTTTTTAGACCAGGGGTTGAACTCATAACCTAAATAGGTGCCACCTGACCAGGAATTGAACCCACAAACTTTCAGTGTATAAGATGATGCTCCAACCAAGTGACCGAGCCAGGGCATACATATTCTTATTTTAAATACTCATTTTAGTTTAATATAAAATTTCTCCTGCAAATATCTCTTCTATTAATATATTTTAAAAATCAGATATTCCTGGTCCAGTGGATAATTACTGCTCTAGTGTGATATATCTATTATGTGTTTTTACACATTGTTGTAGTTTATACAACATCATGTGTGTTTTTTTATACGCGTGCTTGCCAATTAGCAGATGCTCAGAAATATTGAAAATGAACATGTAAAGGTCCACCACTGAAGATCATAAGGTCTGGGGATGATCCTGTTCTTGTCTCTCACTATTTTTTTAAAGTTCTGTAATGTATTTTAATGTCATGAGTGAAAAACCAGTGCTTCTTTTAACAGTCTGGGATAGATAGAATAATGTCCTCCCAAAATATCATTGTCATAATTCCCAGAACTTGTGAATAGGTTACCCTATAGATCAAAAGAGACTTGGTGAATATAATAGAGATTGAAATTAAGGTTGAGGTGGAGATGGGGAGATTATCCTGGCTTACTGAAGTGGCACAACTTAACCAAATGAAATTTTGAAAGCAGAAAACCATTTAAACCTTGGATAGAGGGAGGTGTGCTATGGAATTAAATGTTAGGCTTATTAATTTATTAATCACTGCCCTTAAAAATGATGGAAGGGTCAGAAGCCAAGGAGTGTGGTGACCTCAAGAAGCTAGAAAAGGCAAAAAAATACACTCTCCCATAGACCTCCAAAAGGGAATGCAACCCTGCCTGCTCATTGATTTTAGCCAAGGGAGACTGTGTTTGACTTCTGACCTATAGAACTGTAAGCTATTACATTTGTATGGCTTAAAACCACTAGATTTGTAACAGCAGCGATAGAAAATGAATATGCTGTCTCTATAATTCATATTTTGTTTCACTCTAACACCTGGTCTTATTCCATTTTTAAGTTGGGTTTCTTAGTTTGTATTTAATAAACTAAAGCAAACATAACCCTAATATCACAACATCTATTTTATTCTCATAATAAACATGGCATGAAATTTCAGTTTTTTACATAATCATGAGTGGTGAGCAGATTTTCTTATTGTCCCCAAATTGCCAAGTACAATACTAAACTGAGAACAAGAGGTATACCTCCCACTGTAAAATAGGCCTCAAACTTGGTTCTAGACACTTCCTATCAATCAGATTTATTAATTGATAACTTACATTGCAACCCATAGGTCTTAACTCTTTCCTCTCCTATCTGTATAAGCAGAAAGCTCACGAGGGGGGAGAGACAGAATCATTAGACTCATGGTTGTTATTTTGGTGAGATGTTGTGCATAGCATCTAGCTCGGCTCAAAAAACCAACCAGCACGGATTTATAGTGTCTGAAGGAGGGGGCCCCTCTCTATAATACTACTAGTTTTGTGCCCCTCTCTACCACTTGTGTGGAGAGCTCCAGAAACTAGCCATTCCATCCTGGGATAGCACTTTGGGAGGGACTTCAGAACTTGACATGGATCCCTGAAGTGGGAGTGCTTTTGTGAATATTATCTGATGTCTGCTTCTCCCCTGGACATTCTGATGGCAAACAAATTGTTAACTTGGCCTGCATCAGTTGGATAATGTGCCTGGATAAAAATGGGCTCAGAAATAAAGGAATCCCAGAGCTTTCCATGAAACAATATTGATGAACTCTGTGGTTAAAACAGAAGCAGAAAATATAAGATTATAATAACACAGACAACGTTCTTCATTGTATATATGCTTAGCATAGGGCTTGATTTACAGAAAATATGCAATGAATATGCTATAAATCCATGCTTTCATTTTATGATAAAGTAAGAAATAATAATAATATTCATTAATTAAATGAAAACAAAAAAACCATGTTTTATATCTTAAGCAGAGACTACAGAATTTTCACTAATATAATGCACATAAAACTGAAAAGAAATAAGGTCCATATCTCATGCATGAGTACACAAAAAAAGGTTAATTGCCTGGAAATGAAAGAAGGTCATATCAGAACCAGTCATTACACAGACATGACTGAATTAACTGATAATGAGAATGAGGATATACATAGACTTTTAATACTATGTGATAAGTGGTTTAAAATTGGCTTTGTTTTACTATAGTCACACTTTTTACAATGTCATATTTATACTCAAATAACCTTCCTTAGGAAACAAAAATATCTATGGTTATATAAATATTTTGTTAAATTGTTTCATACATGGGTAAGTTTTCTTCTTCATTTAAAATCCATAGCTTTATACAATTAAATGAAAAAAATATATATTATCTAAAAACTGGCAGTCATTTAAAATACTGATTTTCTAAAGTTAGTACATGACACAAGGTAATAATATAGAACAGAATAGTTCAGAATCGAACTTCTTATATATTGTTAGGATAACATATGTAAGTTACTAGCTCATAGCTTTTCAAATAGTGTAGCATGATTTGATATAAGAATGAGGGGGTCTATACATAAATGTAATGATGATTAATTAAAAAATAGTGTCAAGCCCTGGCCAGCTTTGATCAGTGGATAAAACATTGGCCTGTGCACCAGAGGATCACGGCTTTGATTCTAGTCAAGGGCAAGTACCTGGGTGGCAGGTTCAATCCATAGTCTGGGTTGGAGTACATGCGGGAGGCAACCAATCGATGTGTCTCTCTCACGTCAATGTATCTCTCTCTCTCTCTCTCCCTCTCTCTCCATTCCCCCTCCCTTTCACTTTCTCTAAGAATCAATGAAATAAATATCCACAGGTGAGGATTAACAAAACAAATCTAAACTAAAATACTGTCAAAACCTCGTTGCTTAAGAAAATAAGCATAGCCTGGCTGTGGTGGCTCAGTGGTTGAGGGTTGACTTATGAACCAGGAGGTCACTATTCGATTCCTGGTCAGGGCACTTGCCTGGGTTGTGGGCTCGATCCCCATTGTGAGGTGTCTAGGAGGCAACCAGTCAGTGATTCTCTCTCATCACTGATGTTTCTATCTCTCTTTCCCTCTCCCTTTTTCTCTGACATCAATAAAACATATATATATTTAAAAAAGAAAAGAAGCTTATATTATGAACATGTCTAGGGAGGCCAGCTAGATGGCTCTGCTGAGGAGTGAATTTGATCAAATCTAGGAATTAGCTGGCTGACGACAAATCTAGGATGATGGTGGCTCAGACAACTGTGATAACTCAATGATGTTCTATGTGTCTCTCTTCCCTCTTCCTGGGACCACTGGGATACCTTGGGAATGCTGACCTCTAAATAATAGCAGAGAATAGCAGCACTAGCCAAAATGTGCAAGTCCTTTATATACTTGTGCTTCCATCACATGTGGCCAATAGTCTTTCTCCAAACAGGTCACATGAGCAGGCCAGGGTCCAAGTGACAAGGCATAGCAAATTTATAAGGCAAATGGTGTGATGATGGAGGGGTGATTTGGTGATTTTAATATACCAGAGTCACATCTCACTTGAAATTATTCATGCTTCTCCCACATTGCAAAATACTCTTACTCCTATTCCAGAAACCCCAATTATCCCACCTCCCACCCATTAGCATTACAGCCCAGGAATGTGTGATCTATATCAGGTCCATGCACAGCTTCTCTTGATGTGGAGATCAAGGAACTAAAAGGACAAGGCATTATTCTAAACACCCAACAAAGAGTGGTAATCACTGCAATAAAAAATCTTGTTGGGCCAAAACCGGTTTGGCTCAGTGGATAGAGCGTCTGCCTGCGGACTGAAGGGTCCCAGGTTCGATTCCGGTCAAGGGCATGTACCTTGGTTGCAGGCACATCTCCAGTAGGAGGTGTGCAGGAGGCAGCTGATCGATGTTTCTCTCTCATCG
The DNA here is from genome assembly GCF_963455305.1 of Plecotus auritus. Classification (NCBI taxonomy): domain Eukaryota; kingdom Metazoa; phylum Chordata; class Mammalia; order Chiroptera; family Vespertilionidae; genus Plecotus; species Plecotus auritus. The sequence goes on from NC_137774.1 coordinate 156,985,229, forward strand.
ATGTTTCTAACTCTCTATCCCTCTCCCTTCCTCTCTGTAAAATATCAATAAAATATATTTTAAAAAAAATCTTGTTGGAAATATAGAAGAATGGTAGATACATAACAGTAATGATTCATAGACTTAGAGGAGCAACTAACCCACATTGGCCAGATGTCTTCAAATTTCACTCCAAGATTATTTAGAGTATACCTCTCACAACTGGGCATAGTAAGCTAAAACTGAGGATAACTTTCTTTTAAACTGCTTTGTTGAGGTATAGTTGACACATAAAAAGCTGTAGATATTTAATATATACAACTTTATATGTCTGAAGATAAGTATATACCCTTGAAACCAACATCACTATCAATACTGTAAACTCACATATCACCTCCAAAAGTTTCTTCCTATTCTTTTTGTCTGTTTGTTTATTTTTCATTTTGTGGTAACAACAGTTAACATAAGGTGTACACACATATTTAAGTATACAACACAGTATATGTCTACAAACATAGATATTTAACAACTAATAGTAAAATGTCAAATTATGAATTACGTAAAATTTTATAAGTAATAATTGCTATGTAAAAAAATTGTCAGATTCAATGCCCAGTGTTGGGTTAAAAAGGAAATAATATATGCACCAAATGCTTCCTTTTCTTAATGTGAAGATTAGAATTTAGTAATTTTTATTTCAAGATGGCACTGGAGCTATCAAAATGTGTATGTTAATTATAAATTGATTATATGAATAAATCTGAAGAATAAAGTCTAGTCAAGAAACATTGATTAGCAATCATACTATATAGATGACTTTTGAATATATGACAGTGAATGAGATTTGCTGCTGAAAGGCATAGTAGAAAATGGAAGAAATAATAAAAACTGAAGGAATAGCAATACTCTGAGATAGGTGCAAATGAGAGCATTTTAAGACTAAAACATGGCCGGTAGCAGTAAATACACTTGTAAATCAATTTGTGTAAGACATTTGTTTTTGAAATTATTTTTAAGCCTACATTTAGATTATGGTGCAGAAGTACAATTGAATTGGAATAAGGAGAAACAGTTGTATAGACAATTGTGTTTTATTCTTTTAAGATATTTGTGGTGGATGGGGTTGATGAAGTACACTCACTTGAATATAACTGAGTAGTGCATCTGGTTAGTGGAGAATTCATTTTCCCTTATATTACAGACTTTGAATATATTTTATATAGAGTGGAGGGGCATATTTTAAGGAGGTGCTGAGCATATACAAAAGAAGATATAGTAAACAGAGCAAGGGGAGAATGCTCTACCACTAGGCCTCTATTAACCTGTAATAAACCATCTTAGCATACTGCTTTCTATATGTGTTTAATTTATTCAATCCCCGCTTAATCTTTGTACCTATATATTTGGAAAATAATCAAGATTTGTGAAAAATGTTTATGCAAATTGTTGGCAATAACATTTATTTATAGAATTAATTTTAATTATTTAATTTAAGAGACATTTATGCCATAAAAAAGTGATCATTTAACTGAGACTAAGTTTATAAAACAAAATGTCTGTTGAGGTGAGTCAATTTATGTTATATTTTTAATTAAAAACAACATGTAGACAATATTTGAAAATACTTTTTAATGTTTTGTAATCTTTACTTTTATTCTCCCAAATGGTTTTTGTCATAGTTTTATATTCAATTTGTATTTTAAAGGGAAATTAATCCATATGGCTCAGAATTCTTTACACTTATCTCATCACAATGTTTTGCATGAAATATTTTCTATCTATAAATGTTCTAAACCTCTTAAAAGCTCTTTATTCTATGTTGCACAAAGCTGTTTTATCTACTATTCAAGTCAAGGCTGAAAGAACTCAAATTTATTTGCAAATGGAAAACATATAGAGTTAGAATGAGTTGGAAACACTTCCCATTGAAGTTTATTGAATATGTATGAAAGTTGTTATACTTTGTGAATTGTGACTTATTCTGACATTTTCCCAAAAATATTTAAAATGATATAATTGTTAGCTAGAAATATGTATATTTCTTTGAAAGTACAGATAATCTCTCCCCTCAGTCAAATGTAGGATGTGTCTGATTTATGATAATTGGAACCTTTTTTTGCAATGCATTTAACTGCTCAGAGTAAAATACTATTCATTTATAGGCTCAGTATAACCACACTATGTTTTTCCCCTGTGTTTATGAATGCAAAATATCATACTCATACTACCTACTATCACTTATATATGGTCTTCAGAAATCTTTCTTTTCTCAAGTTGTATAGCACTTACTGCTCTCATTGTTTTAGTTCTTATGATAGGCAATGTTAAATTGTTAATTCTACATTTTATATATCTGTTTCCTTCCAGAATATATTATCAGTTAATTCAGTACAAATATTGCTCTTTACTTCTGTGTCCTCTATATTGACCAAGATAGTCATATCACTAATTTCTTGATATTCTATTTATAGCTAAACATGAGCTGGGGTTTAGGGGAAGTTATAAATATTTTTACATTGTTGCTTCATGTCTATTTATTTTCTGCTCAATCACCAATAATTCACGTGGTAAAATGACACATGGGTTGAAATCTCTCTCTCTCTCTCTCTCTCTCTCTCACACACACACACACACACACAGTATTGAAAGAAACTGTTCTAGGAATTCTACAGCATGAGTTCAAAGCATCAGCAATAGTGTAGAAATAGGACAAAAAAACTTTGATATATGCATCAACTCTGTTGATATTAGTCAACAGCTAACTATAGCAGCCACATGTTAAAGGCAGTAAGGATATCATTCAGCTTGTATGTCACTTACTTGGAAAAACAAGGAGATAAAGTATTACCATTTTTAAAAGAAATATCAGTATTCTCTGTAGCAAATATTAAAAAACTCAGTTTGAATTCTATGATTTATCTACAGCAATATTGGTTTCAGAAACATAGCTGCCTTTTGGAGTAACTGTGGTAACTGAAAATGCCACCAGATAATGATACGGATGGATAGAGGAAAGTGGCCAATACCATAAAATATCCCAAGGCACTTTTTTTTTTTTTAGAGAAAAAGGAAATATCTTCTATTTCAAAACAACTTGAAAAGGCTGGAACTTTTGAAGAGAATAGAACTTCCAATATCTTTCAAGGCTCTATTTTTATCTACAAGCTATAAGGATTTAGAGTAGAAAATCATGTCAATTTTGTGCAGGAAAAGCCAGAATTTTCTAGGCACTCTCCTGGGTGAGAGAGGGAGATAAAGTAGATTTACTCTGTGCTCCTTCAATGGGGTGGTCATATTCTTAAAGAGGTTCTATTTAAATATAATGTTGCAGGTATTATAATAGATTTCGAATGTTTTTAGTCTTTGTGAAACTGATACCTACCTGAGCTTTTAAGTATGACTGGAAATTAGGAAGGCCAAGAAGGCTACCTAATCAAAAGTGAAAATGATGAGAGCTAACCTTTATTCTTGTTGACACTCTTCTAAGCACTTTAAATGGATATTTCATTAAATCCTGAAAACAACTGTATGATGTAATTATATTATTATACCAGTTTTACTGATTGGAAAACCATGGCTTAGAATAGTCACATAACTTACAACAATATCGCAGAATTAATGTGGAGGAGATGAATTGAAAATGGAGGCAGCCTAGTCCAAGACCCAGTACGTAGCAAAGTCGTGGAGAACTGTGTAAATTCACCTTACACTTTTCTCAATTATTTTATTCAGGAATTATTTGTCTTTTAAAAAAGTAGGGACAACACAGTAAGATAGATACTTAAGATCTTATAGCTTAGGCTGAGGAATTTTGAGATGACTTGGTGACTAAAGTCTGTATCACCAGTTAGAGATCATTGCATGTGAAATACGTTACTGTCTGAATGATGACAGTGATAGTAGTGAGTAGAAAAGGAGATGTATTTGAGTTACTATATGGATGAATGTTTCCAGGAATTAATGTTTTAGCAGATGCTGAGGGGAAGTAAGGGATGAAGAATGATTGTGTAAAGAGTGTTAAATGTAATAGAGGAAATGCAAGTATCACAAGCCTGCCTGGAGTGCCATGAGAGACAGGATAGAAGTAGATGCTTTGAGTAAGTCGAGGTTAAAATGTCTGTTGAATACTTACATGAATGTGCACAAACACAGGTCAATGTATAAGTCTGAAGCAGAGAAAATGGTTTGTGGGTTAGATTTCAATTCCCGTTAGTTCAATTAATGCTTATTATTTACCAAATGGTATGCATATCCTAGTCAAAGTAAGATTGATGAAAAGACTAATAGGAAATCACCCCTGCTCTCAAGGATCTAAACATCTATTAAGATTCATGAATATATAGGTGGAACATAAAGTACATTAACCTAGGATTCCAATAGATGAAAAGGAGAATGGGCCAAGTGCAGAGAGAAGTGGAAATAATAAAGAGATTGATGAGAGTGGTAAAATGATTGCAAGGAACACTTAGAAAATGTAATGTTGGGATGTAATAGTAGTGGAATTTCAATAAGGAAGAACTCAACAGTGACCTACACTGCACAATGTCAATATGCAGCATTTTAAAATATCTTCCAATCGTTGTTCCTATTTGGTAATATTTATTTGCAATTTTAGAATTGCTCTATCTATTAATCCAACAACACTTGAAATATGTACAAAAATAGCATTATCCCTTCTGCTGCTTCAGCCAGTTGTGTTGTCATTCTTTTGCTTACAATGGAAAGAAAACAGACAAATGCAGCCAATATGTCCAAATCCTGGCTTATGGAAAGAAAATGACTCCACAATACAGTCTTTGTCTATCTCCATTAAAAAAAAAGTATGGCATATATTTACTTCAACATAATCCCTTCAAATGCTTGAAGGCTTAGGAATTAAAAAAAAAAAAAGAATTCTTATAGTCTCTTATGTTAGAAAAGACTTAAGACTGAAATAACCTAAAGGACAAACTTAAACACTGTGACATCATGTCAAGTAGTAACTCTTTCAAAGCTTTTTACATTCCTATATACTTTATCGTAGTTGTATCCGAGTAAGTTACACATAAAAATATATATTTTAAGTGTGAGGGTGTTTCATCTGGGTATAATAAATTATCAATTATTTCTTCATCAGACCCCTTATAAAAATGAAATTCTATAGGATTTCTAATTTTATTAAAAATGCCCCCTTTCATTAATTGTTTTAAAATTTTAACTAACTGAAAAAAGGAAGCCCAGAGAGAATAAAATAATTGCAAGCTAAGTTTATTATAATGTCTGTTTCAACAGTTTATATCAAAATTAATTCATTCTCCCTAATTAAATTCAGCAAATACTGATTAATCCTAATATGCACACAGCATTACTCTAGGACTCTATTGAAATAGAGTCTATAAAATGTTACATGACATAAAATAATTTATCACATAGCAATGGAGAACAGAGATGTTTACAAATACAAACAAAAGATGGACAACTGTGATAAATGTCTCTGAGTAAGTTAAGGCGTCTTGTGATATTATATTTCAATTGTTTCAGTCTGTTCTGGCTGCTATAGCAGAATGCATAAACTGGGTGGCTTGAACAACAGACATTTATCTCTCACTAGAGGCCTGTGCACGACATTCATACACTTGGGAGGGGGGCGGCCCTCAGCCCAGCCTGTGCCCTTTAGCAGTCTGGGAGTCCTCAGGGGATGTCTGACTGGCAGCTTAGGCCTGCCTAAGGCACTTAGGACTGGACATCCTTAGTGTTGCTGCGGAGGCAGGAGAGACTCCCGCCACCGCCGATGCACTTGCCAGCCAACAGCCCTGCTTGTGGCTGAGCAATGCTCACCCTGTGGGAGCCCACTGACCACCAGGGGACAGCTCCTGCATTGAGCGTCTGCCCCCTGGTAGTCAGTGTGTGTCATAGCAACTGGTCATTCCACCATTCAGTCAATTTGCATATTACCTTTTTATTATATAGGATAGTTGTAAAGGCTGGGGAGTCTCTGACCAAGGTGCTGGCCTATTCAGTACCTGGCTGGAACTCCCTTCCTGGTTTGGAGAGGGCTGCCTTCCTGCTGTACCTTCATGTGATGGAGGAGAAAGATCATCTCTCTCATATCTCTTCTTATAAGGTGACTAATCCCATCATTAGGACTTCACTCTCATTACCTAATTAACTCCCAAAGGCCCCACCTTCAATATTGCCAGATTGGGGATCCAGGCTTCTGCATATTAATTTTATGGGACATAATCTTTCAGTCCATGACATTGTCTTTCAAACCAATACAGGATTTGACTCGTGGAGATGAAAGAGAACATAAATGAAAGTAGGGCCCAGACTGTATATAATTACTAGCAATAATATTCTGTGTGCTGGCCTTAAATGATTCACAAAATTATAAAATATGGATTACTTGGCTATAAATGTAATTAAAGTCAGTATTAATTATTGAAAAGGAGTATAAATAGTCTGATAACTTGAATAAGATAAAAATCTTAAATTTATTTTGGAGGATAATTTTATCTGAAATGTTTTTCATATGATATATAGTGCTTCAAATATAACTTTTATAGGATTATGTCTATATTTTCAAAATATATTCTGTATGCAAGTGAATAGCATTTAAAAACACACTAATACCTTTCAGAATAAAAGGGGTCATACATGTCTAACTAAAACTTTCCTTCTTTGCTCTGTAGCAGAGCACTGGCTTTTAGAAACTTTAATGTCACTAATGATTAAATCAATAAGAACATTTCTGAGAGTTAATAGAACTTTCAGTGACTAGCGATTTCAAATATCACTATTACCTCAGTTCAGTTCAAACAAAGAATCTTTGCTAGAGGCTGGACCTCATATTTATCACCTGTAATTCTGGGGAATGGGAGGTGATAGAAAGTCAGTTTCAGAAAAGGCTGTGGAGTAGCAGCTAATTAGATTGTGTTAAAGAAGGTATAACATATCATCATGGTCAAAAACTCATTTCTGAATATTGATTTTCACTTGCCAGACCTTATGTAAAAGTATTTTACACATATTAACTGCCAATGTGAGAGCTAATTCTTAAGCTGGGATCTTGGCAAAATGTAATTTAGCATATAAAGGGTAATATTTTCTATCAATAGTCAACTTAACTCAAAGAAACACAAAATAAAAATATTACTAAGGCAATCATGTATAAAACCAGGTAAAGCAAAAAGCATCTAAAATAAAAGAGATAAATATGGATTTACAGTGCAGATACGATTCAGTATTTATATATATACAGTATCATATATAGTTTATAGCAAAGATATGAAAATAATTAGTTTTTAATTAAAGTAGAAGCATGAAATTTTCGGGGGATCTAATAAGAAATCCAATTCTCCTAGAAAGATACTATAATCAGGGAGAGAGCTCTGTGCTCCTGTCTGTCCCTGCCTGGAGTGGAGCTTCAGTCAGACTGAACTTGGGGGTGGGCTGGGAGGGAGTGAGTCATGATTGAAATGACACCAACTCTTGTTGTTTCAGCTAAGTAGATTTTCTAAGCTATGTGTTTCTTCATTTGCTGTATGACTTTAGGTCAATTTCAAGAGATTTTAACTGGTTGTTTATTGAAATCTGACCATTTATACTCTGTCACTCCATGAGCATCTCCAGAAGTGGGAATCTAGGTAAAATGTTACAACAGTTAAAATACATCTATCTATCTATTATCTATCTATCTATCTATCTATCTATCTATCTATCTATCTATCATCTATCTATCCTCTGTCTATCATCATCTGTGGAAAGCAGCTACAGCATTTGGACAGGATCAAGCCTTGGACTGACTCGAGGGCATGGTCCTCTTGTGGCAAAGCCACATACAAGTCCTAGCTTATAGGGCAAAGCCCTCCCAGCACAATTATAGCCAAAGGCTACGGTTATATGTAAGCTTGACCTTATGGTCCGACCTTGTAGTCTTAGGTAGCTGAGGGATGTGGGCTGCAGGAGGTTCAGCAAGTGCTACCAAAACAAAGCTTGATAGAGTTCAGAGAATTGCAATAACAGGAAAGGAGCAGATTTGAAACTCGCAAGAACATTGTAAATATCTGGACCACTCCCTTGTTTTGCTTTGTGTGATCTGTCTATAAAATAAAGATTCGGCTTTCAGGTGGTGTCACTGTGTCCTCATCCAGGCACATTGATACACCTGGCCCCAACTATATTATCTTGTCTGTTTTCTTTAATCCTTTACCATTTTTCCTCTGGTTCACCATTGGCCGTGCTGGATGTGGTTCACCTATCTATCTATCTATCTATCTATCTATCTATCTATCATCTATCTATCTATCTATCTATCATCTATCTATCTATCTATCATCTATCTATCTATCATCTATCATCTATCTATCTATTATCATCCATCTCTCTATTGTCTATCTATCTCTATCATTTTTCCATCCATCTATCTATAAAACACACACACACACCACACCACACACACACACACACAATCTTCTCTCAGGCCCAGCTCCTGAGAATAAAAAATTCTGGTCCCCTACAACTCACATCCTCCTAGCCTGTTTGTATGGTGGAGTTTCTACAAGCTGCAAAGACTCTCACTAAGTTCCCTACTGCTAAACAAATGTGTCACTGAGAGAAGCATGCCACTGTAATGCCTCCATGTATCATTATATTTTCAGATCTCATGATTTTTATGTAGCATACTCAATAATATTTAGTTCTAAGGCCTAAATATTTCCTTTATGGTCTACTTATTAACCTACAGTTTATTTAGTAATGCTTTTATTAAATTTCAAAATTTATTTGTGATATACAACAGCATTCTTAAATTTTTAAATATAATTGACTTTAATAGTTAATCTATAATAATAAAAGGTAATATGCTAATTAGACCAGATGTCTTCTGGACATCATTCCAGATATCCTTCCTGAAGAAGTTGGGCTGGAGGGAAGCCAGCCCAGGTCCCGGGTGCCTGTGGGCAGCCTGAGGGACTCCAGCCCAGGTCCTGGGTGCCTGCCGGTGGCTGGAGGAGGGAAGCCTGGGTCTCGGGTGCTGTAGGGAAGCCAGTGCCATCAGCCTGGGTCCTGGGTGCCAGGGGGAAGCCGGTGTGCTGGTAGCCAGGGGAAAGAAGGCCCTTTCTTGCATGAATTTTCGTGCATCGGGCCTTTAGTATAAAATATATTGTTAATGTTTAAAGTTTTTGAGTTGCCTTGTCATTCATTAAGTGATGATTTGTGTAGAGGTGCCATTATATCTTTAAATTATGTATCTTGTCTTTTTTTGAGAGCTGCATGTAATATAAATTTAGCATCTTAAGGTACTGGTTGTTGCACAAACTTCTTACTTGCGTTGAACAAGTCTTCTAAGCGCTCAACATTTTTATCTCTTTAATACATTTGTTTTTTATAGATATGTGCCAAAATGTATGCATAACTGTATCCATTGTTTTGTAAAGAACATACAGATGCAATTCTCTCTCATTTTATGTAATCTATTTTTTTCTTTTAATAGTTGAATTCATACATTTAAAGTTCTTATTGCTTTTAACATTGATACCTAATTTATTTTGTATTTCATCTTCCTATCTTTTTAGTATAACCTTGTCATTTTCTTCTCATTATTCTAGAATATGTGATTTTAGTACTCACCATGGTTTACTCATTGACAGATCAAAGCAAAACAAAATGCACCTTTACTCATAAATCCATTTATCTCTTTTCAATCAATATGTCTCTCCTTTAAAAGATCAGACTTAATGTCAAAAGTGATGATGGGCCAAAACCGGTTTGGCTCAGTGGATAGAGCGTCGGCCTGCGGACTAAGGGGTCCCGGGTTCGATTCTGGTCAAGGGCATGTACCTGGGTTGCGGGCACATCCCCAGTGGGGGGTGTGCAGGAGGCAGCTGATCGATGTTTCTCTCTCATCGATGTTTCTAGCTTTCTATCCCTCTCCCTTCCTCTCTGTAAAATATCAATAAAATATGTTTAAAAAAAAAAAGTGATGATGGTTTTCTGTTCAGTTTTGTATGTCCTGAGATTGACCAGCAAAAGTATCAGTACTATACTGCAATTTAGCTATTTTTCTCTTGTCTTTACATTGTTTTCTTTCCTTTCCCTCTTCCCTACACAATAGTAAAAGAATGGTATTAGAACATGGCTCAAGTGATTAGTTTTTCCCCCATTTTAATTATAAATATTCAGTTGAGGTGATCCCTAATGGCAGAATCAGGCTGAAACAATTGCTCAGGAAATACAAAAAAGAGAATTGCCCTCACTCAGAACATAACTGATGGCACTGAAGCCCAGAGCATGTACACAGACTCCAAAAGAATGATTACAAATTATCAACAGTAAGGCAAGTATATTGACCTCTGTGTTACCAAAATTTTCATCTAGCCTGATTTTGCACACAGACATGTTTAAATAAAATTACGAATTTTGTAGTTCTTAATATTTTCATCAACAGTTTCTCACTTTTGCCAGTTTTTATCAGAGTCTGGCTACACCCCAAACCATTTCTTCTTTCTTTCTTTCTTTCTTTCTTTCTTTCTTTCTTTCTTTCTTTCTTTCTTTCTTTCTCTCTCTCTCTCTCTCTCTCTCTCTCTCTCTCTCTCTCTCTCTCTCTCTTTCTTTCTTTCTTTCCAGAATATTACATAATATTACTTTCAGCAATACCTTCTAAAATGCCTGGCATTCATTTGTAAATTGTGCATTCCAGCTTCTGAGATAATGATAATTTATTGTTCAGTGATTCTGGGAGCCTTCTGGTCACAGAGAAGTAATATAAATCATCTAGGGACACACTGCATTTTCAGGTGTGTTTTAAAAATTGATAAGCTGATATAAATCTAGGTCAGAATGAACTACTGAACTATATGAGTATTCGATTATCTAACAGTGTATTCAAGTAACTATTTCTCACATAGATTGAAAACAATCTTGTTATTGAATGTTAATGTGTAGGTGATCATACTGAGGAACTTAAAAAGAATGGGCCTTTAGCATTAATGTTAACAGTATCAAAAAATATCTTGTTGGATGGGAAGAGATAATACAAGTGAAAAGTTATTTAACCATCAAAATGTGACTAAAAACTTTACCAGTGAAACTGCTTTGGGAGTTTCAGTTTCAACTAATCAAAATAAAATTTCCACTTCCCCTCTTATCTTTCCAAAATGTTGTTGAGCTTTAATCTATGTCCAACATTATTAAAAACTAGTGACCTGGTGCACGGATTCATGCACATTGAAAGGAAATTAATTAGAAGGTGGCCAGGGGGGGGCGGGACTGGGCGAGATGGGCAGGAAATGCCCTGCAGCCAACCTCCTGTGGTCTCTCCCCAGCCAGCTGCACCTGAGGCAGTGCCATAGCTCAAAGGGTGTCTGAGGTCACCTCAGCTTGGCAGTAAAGCAGATCCGGGGCCAACAGTGCCCCAGCAGCAACATAACCCATGGCCAAAGATGGACTCGCGCAGCCCTGTGAGGAATCGAGCTCCCTCCTCTCTGATTCTGGGGTGTGTCACCTGAGAACAGCTGCTGCCAAGTTATGCTGCCAAGTCACCGCAGCTCAGCAGCTCCTGCATTGAGCATCTGCCCCCTGGTGGTCAGAGAGTGTCATACCTACCAGCCGGTCAGACAGTTGGATGGTTGGATGGTTGCTTAACCTTTTATATATATACTAGAGACCCGGTGCACGAAATTCATTCACGGGGGTGCGGGGAGGGGGGGTGTCCCTCAGCCTGGCCTGCAACGATGCCAGCATCCCACACCCTGGCCTCTAGCCAGAGGCTCCTTCCCTCCGTCCACGCAGCCTCTGGGAAGATGCTTGTCCTGGGGCCTCCTCAGGGCCCCGGCCCATGACACCCGGCAGCTTGGGTACTTGGGTGCTTGGGGTCCCAGGTCCCGCTTCCCTGCCAGTGTGGTGTGCATCAGCTGCCTTGGGAACCATGCTTCAGGAGTTGCCCCTTGGACTGTACTACTTGGGATTGCAGCGGGGGGGTGGGGGGGAGCAGCCACGGTGGCAGTGATTTGATGTCTGTAGCACACCCGCCGGACTACCCCCACTGCCGTGGCTCCAAGCTGGCCGCATCCGCACTGCGGGCAGGGGGCTTCCAGTCTATGACTGGGGCTACCAGGCTGTGACTGGGGGCTGCAGGCAGAGGACCCTGGCACCCATAGGGCTCCCTCAGTGTCAGGAACTGGGAAGATCCATTTTTCTAGGTTCTCCCCTCCCTCCACACGGCTGGGACGGGATGCTGGGCTCACGGTAATGTGAGCCCAGTGTCACTTGCCCTGGCCTCAGTCCAGAGGCCCTTCCTTCCCTCCCTCCAGCAGAGAGGCAAGGACGCTGGGCTCTGGCCAGAGGCCCCTCCCCTCCTTCTGCAACCAAGGAGCGCACTCTGGGTTCGAGTTGCCGGGGTTACTCAGCCAGCGTCTGCCCTGGCTGCTATGGGCACCGCCATTTTGTTCCAGAGTGATGGTTAATTTGCATATTCCTCTTTTATTAGATAGGATAGATGATCTGATATATTTGATTTAAAAACATTTATTACCTATGAAAAGGAATAAGTAGGTGCAAATATCACAGGTATTGATTCTCTAATACATCCTCAGAATAAATAACTATATTCTTTTCAAGACCCAATTAATATGTATATGGAAAATTACATAGCTTTAGCAAAATTATGTAACCTTATTTTATCATGAAAATAACCATACACTTATAATTTTATACCTTATCCTATTTATGCTAAAAAATTGAATTTGGAAAGAGAATTAAAGATATAGAAAAAGTATGGCAAATTATTTATAAGCTGCCTTAGTGCAGTTATAGAAGTATAACTGGTAGACATTATAAAACGTCAGCTTTTATCTATAGTAAATATAATTTACACAGCAGAAAAGAGTGATTAGAATAAGATCACTGAGAGGCTAATGAAAAGAGCCATCGGCACAGATGGGGATTGTTCGTTTTGCAAGAGATCAGAGAAATGATAAGTGCTGAAGGTGTTTTCACATACCCTGAAACTTATCACAGATATGCTCAATTGTCCCCTAGGATACAGAGCAATCTAATCATTTTTTATTAAATAATTCAAAATCTATGGCCTGTGTTTGACTCACATTTTGAAAGGTATTGAATTGAGCCATTCAATGCTCGGAAGTTACAGTATGTTTCAAACATTGGGCTTGTAAGAAACATTAACAAAAGAGAGCTTTAACAAAACAGAACGAAATAGAGGGATGGGGTTTTGCAGCGACAATAAACCAGAAACCAAATAGCAAAACTAAATTGAACAACAAAATAGATAGATCTGATATGCTGCTGAAACTAACAGTCCATATATTTGGTTTAAAAATGATGTCCTCTAATAACTATTAAAGGAGTTATTTGAAAAGTTTCATTTTTTTTATACTTCAGTTAATGAGACTGTAGAACTTAAAACATTGCCTAAGGAAGAGAATGAAAATGAAAATTATGCTGCTTATGCATCTTTTGGTAAATGAGTGCTCTTGCTTAATCAAATAAAATTGATTCACAGTGGAAATCTGAGGGAAGCAGAACTATTTGGGAAAACTCTCAGCAGAACATTCAAAGGAAACTACGAACACATGAGAGAGATAAGGTCAACAATTAAAAGTCTTGTTAAATGCTTATTTATCCACTTATTATCATATTTTTCTAGATAATAAGAAAATTAGTGGGCTAATAAAATCTTGTGGTGTATTTATGTTATTTAAAATTTTAATAAAGCATTTAATTAAAATTTTGGAAATGTTTAGGCAAGAAGAATGAGGAAATCATTTTGAATTATGAACTTTTTAACATTAATGTCATTTGGGTTTACTTTGCACTTCTCTGATGTCTAATGATGCTGGATATGTTTTCATGTACTTATTCTACAGAGTGTCCCCAAAATGTCTACATACTTTAACAGCTTATAGCTCAATTTTGAAAATGAAATGTAATTAAATAAACACTGCCTTTATAATTACTCAAAGTGTGTGTACATACTCTTTGGGACTTTGGTGAATTCTGTATTCAAAATTTTGGCTATATATTATTATTTTTAATTGAATGTATATCCACAAATCTACATGTTAAGATAAAATAGTTGAAAATCATATCTAATAAAAGATATTGAAAATATTAAAATAAGTTTATAGAGAATAAATTAGTAATGTAATAATTAAGACATTAAGAGAATTAAAGAGGATATTTCTTTTTAGTAATTATTTTTGTTTGTGTCTATAATTTTATCCAATGTTGCAAATGTGTGGGTATACAACTATTGGTAGTATTACATTTTCTTCCTTTTGCTGTGTACATGGTTTGTAGTAATATCTCGTCTTTCATTTATAATGCTGGTAATATGTGTCACTTCTCTTTTTTTTCTTGGTCAATCTGATTGAATAAGAGGCTGATTGAATTTTTAAAAGCTTTCCTAAAAATAGCTTTAGCTTCCAGTGAATCATGCTGTTTTCCATTCAATGGAAATATATTCTTATGATTTTTAATTCCTTCCTTCTGCTTTCTTTGCATTTATGTGCTTTTTTGTTCTAATTTCTTAGATGAAAACATATTACTTATTTGAGGCTATATTCCTTTCCTAATAAAAGCATTTAATGATATAAGCTTCCTCTAATTACTATTTTTGATACATTCAGCTAATTTTGACATTTTGTATTTTTATTTCATTCAGATAAAAGTATTTTTATTTCATGTTAAGTCTTTCTTTTTGACATGTAGTTATTTAAAGTTATGTTTTTTAATCACCAAATTTGGGGATTTTTCAAATATCTCTTTGTTATCAAATTCTACTTTAAATTCATGTAGGCTGAAAAAATAATTGAAGCAAAAGAGGCACAATAGTAGTTGTTGGTTATGGCAAGTAGTTGGAAAAATAAAGTTAATTTGAAACAGTGTTTCTGTGGGTTTGGTCTTGAGAAACATAAGAATAGTACTTGAATTATTTTGGAATAATGCTTGGTTGTTTTGAAATAACATTGATTAACCTCTACTTCTTATACCAAAGCATTGTTATAATACTGAATCATGAAGTTTTCTGCATCAATAATACTAAACATTCTTGTTATTGAGCACCTACTTTATGCAAGGTATGTTTGTTCAACATTGTATTAAGGATGTTTCAGGCCAGATAATTCTTTGTTGTCAATGTGTGCTATGCAGTATAGGATATTTAGCAGCATCCCTGACTTATTTTCATTAAATTCTAGTAGCACTCATCCCCACTTGGGACCACCAAAAATATCTCTGGACATAGTCAAATGCCCCCAGGGATCAGAACCATGCCTGTTGAGAACCACTGCTGTAAAGCAATTTAGTCTATACTGTATATAAGGTTAAAATAAAATGTTGACATTATAGGACAACTTTTTACACAATAAATGCAATATTTCTCAGTTTTAATGTGTTCTCTGCATTGATTACAAAGGATCAGAAAATTGAAGGACTCAGAAGAGAATTCAGGGCATCCTCACACTTTAATTGAGAGTTGGGATATTCATGATTCAATAGGAGAAAGAGACTCAAGCAAGCCTGGGGGACCAGAGGGACTTCAGGGGCTGCCCCTAGGGCTTCCTTCGCAGTTGCAGGGAATGTGCTTTGTCTTTGTTTTATAAGTTCCGAGAATATGAAAGAGAAATATTGCTTTCAGGAGACCTCAGGAAACATGTTCAGGAGGTCTTTTATACCCCACGGGTCACGTAGATAAGACAAGCTGGGTAAGTAGGGTTAAAGCATCCATCTGTACATTTTTAAGTAATGTAAGCTAGCTGCGCCAGAAGTATTTTAAAATTTAAAGAGCATCTTATTCTAGCATTGTCTATGGTTCAGTGCCAGCTTTGAGGTATGCTTGGAAATAAGCTTAGATCTATCTCAGTGCAGCTGTAAGAAAGCTGTATTTTACATTTCCCCTCAAATATTCTCAACTGTCTTGTTTTCCTGAATGACTTCAAACAACCTCTTTCTTTACAATGATAATATTTAGTATAAATCTCATTACTGTTTCTTTTCTTTTAAAAAATATATTTTTATTTATTGATTTCAGAGAGGGAGCGAGAGATAGAAACATCAAAGATGAGAGAGAATCATTGATTGGCTGCCTCCTACATGCCCACACTGGGGATCCAGCCTGAAACCCCCGCATATGCTCTGACCAGGTGACCTCCAGGTTCATAGATTGAACCTCAACCACTAAGCCACGCCAGCCGGGCCTCATTACTTTTCTTAGTTACCATGCCACATGTTTCTTTTTATTTTCTTTACTTCTTTTAATATTTTAGAATGCACCCATTTAACGGTAGAAATTGATTGGATTTAGCAAACATAGAGTAGTCCAACTATCAGCAACGTCCAGTTTTAAAACATTTCCGTTTCCTCAAAAGTTCCTCATGCCATTTGCTCTCTCTCTTGATCACAATTACCAATCTGCTTTCTCTATGTAGTTTTGCCTTTTCAAGAAATTCCATATCTATGGAATCATAGAATACGTTTTCTTTTGTATCTTATTTTCACTTAGCATGATGGTGTTTTTGAGATTCACCCAGTCACCACTGCATGTAATAATAATTCCTTCCTTCCTGTTTCTGAGTACTATTCCATTGTACAGATATACCACACTTAGTCTTTTAGCCAGTTAATAAATATTTGGTTTGCTTCCAGTTTTTGTCTATTATGAGTACTATATCTGTGGACATCGGTGTGTAAGTGCTCTTTTGGACATTTTTTTTAATACCTATCTAGGAGTAGGATTGTAGTGCTTTAATGTAAATGTATGTTAAAGCTACGAACTGTTCAAGAGTTTCACAATATGATTATAGCATTCTATCTCCCCACTGCCAATGTGTGAGAACTTTGGTTTTTCCACATCTTTCTGAGAGTATTGCTCATCATTAAAAATTGTAGCATTATAGTGGGTATATGGTGGTCTTATTTGCATTTCTTTAATGGCTGTTGATGTTAAGCATCTTTCTTTTTCTCCAGTTTTATTGAGATATATTTGACACATAATGTTGTATAAGTTTAAGACATACAATGCATTTATTGATGATACACATATATTTTGAAATGATTAATACCATAGTGTTAGCTAACCTTTCCATCACTGTATATAATATAGCACTTTTACTTATATTTACTATGCAGCACATTACATTATATGTGCTCATTCGGCATTCTTTGAAAAAGCATCTTTTCAAATGCTTCTCACAATTTTATTTTTATTGGGTTATCTTTCTTATTCACATTTCAGACATTTTTATACTTTTGGGAAACAACATCTTTATCAAATACGTGTTTTCTCCTGAGCTGTGGCTAGCTTTTTTATTTTTTAATTGTGTCTTTTGAAGAGCAAGAGTTCTTGATTTGGATAAAGACCAATTACTCATTTTTCTTTTATGGTCACACCTAAAACCCTTTATCTAACCAAAGGCTACAAAGATTTTTCACCAAGGTTTTCTTCCAGAAGTTTTATAATTTTAGCATTTACAGTTAATTCTGTGTTCCAGATTGAGCTAATTTTATGGTATTAACTGGGTAATGAGGTTCTGATTTCTTTTGTTTGTTTTCTTTTGCACTTGGGTATCTAATGGCTCCAGCCCGTACTTGTTGAAAAGATAATCATTTCATTACTGAATTACTTTGGTATTATTATTTAAAATCTATTGGCCATGTGTGTATGTCTATTTCTTGAAATCACAAAATTACACAAATGAAGAACACAGTAGTTGTCAGGGATTAAAGATTAATATATTAGTGGTTGCAGAGAGGAAAGGGAGGTGGCTGTGGCTATATAGAAAGGTTGTACGGTACACACTTGTGATGGCCCTATTATGTGTCTGGACTATCTTGGTGGTCACATGAGTATACACCTGTAATAAAATTGCATAGAAATAAATATCCACACATATGTGCACCCACACAGACACATGAGTGCATGCACACTGGTGCAATCTTAATAAGGTCAGTGGATTGCTTAGTCATGGTATTGTAATATTTTTATGCAACATGCTACCATCTAGGGAAATTGGGTTAAGGGTATACTGGATCTTTACTTATTATTTATTACAGCTGCATATCTATCTACAACGGTCTTAAAATAAAAAGCTTCAAAAAATACCTTTTTAAAGCTTGTTGAATATTTATATCCCTTGCAATTGTGTAGTCTGTAATGCTATAATTAAATAATATGTAGCTTATTTTGTTAAATTAAATCATTTCACCCTTAGCATACATGTAACACAGTAAGAACGTGTAGTTTCAAATATGTATTGTTTATATTTTGTAATGTGAGCCTGGAAAATTGTATTATATCTATTTGTTCAATAACAAAATCCAATAAAAATCATGTTATTTTGAGGTATATAACTGTGAAAAGTAAATCTTATCCATCTATTTAAGAGGAGCAATATAAAATTAATAGTTAAGACATACTGAGTACTTACTGAGAGGCAGCACACTCCTAAATTCTATACATACATAAAATCCTGACACTCAGAACTTTATAGCAAGTCTATGAAGTAGGTACCAATATTATCCCTGTTTTAAAAATGGTGAACTAAGGCATGGTGAACAGAAAATCAATTTCAGAGAGCTAGTAAATGAAAGAGCCAATCTTTACATCTAGGAATTTATGTAAGCATTCTTAACTGCCTTTATAATAGCTAGCCTCTTGATGGCACTTAATGAAAGTCTCACAGAATTTAAAGATGAGTAGAATCAACATGGGCTAGAGAAGATCTACAAATTGTTATGAGCTGCCCAAGCATATTTATATTAAAACCAAAAGAGAAGGCTTTTGGTTTCTCTGTAGCAAGAACTACAAAGCTTTAAGTTGAGACAAAAAGAAGGTGAAGGGCATAAGTAAAATAGAGAGATAGAAACATCAATATCTATATTAATAAAAGGGTAATATGCTAATTAGACTGGACATCTTTTGGACATGCTTCTGGACAAAACCACGTGGTGAGGCTGAGGCAGAGATGGTTAGGGGTGATCAGGCTGGCAGGGGAGAGCAGTTAGGGTGATCAGGTCAGCAGGGGAGAGCAGTTAGGGGAATCAGACAGGTAGGCAGAGGTGGTCAGGGGTGATCAGGCCAGAAGGCAGAGAGTGTTTGGGGCAATCAGACAGGCAGGCAGGGGTTGTTAGGGGCAATCAGGCAGGCAGGCAGGTGAGTGGTTAGGAGCCAGCAGTCCTGGATTGCAAGAGGGATGTCCAACTGCCAGCAGTCAGATATCCCCCAAGGGGTCCTGGATTGGAGAGGGTACAGGCTGGGCTGAGGGGACCCCACCCATCCTGTGCATGAATTTTGTGCACCAGGCCTCTAGTATCTATAATAATAAAGGGTAATATTATAATTAGGCCAGATGGCCAAATGACCTTCTGGACAACCTTCTGGACAAAGCCGGGGCTGCAAGAGCCAAGGCAAGCCACCACAGCTGTGAGATCTGAGCCTTTGCACAAATTTCGTGCATCGGGCCTCTAGTAGTTTTATAAAGATACATAAAATTTCCAGGATGAGTGATATCCTTGAGTTATCTTGGCTTCAAAGGTCTGCAGATGGCAGTGAAGCCTTTAAGATTGCACCACAAACCTCAGTTCCCATCCAATGAGACTCCTTTCCTGTTCTTCCACAAATCCCACTCACACCCCTTTGAAATTCCAGCATTCTCATCTCTGTCACAGGGTCTACTTACCTAAAACCTGCAACGCTTGGCAGTTTTGAAAACTGTAATTGACAAGGCATTTGGGGAAAATAAGATTTACAATGATATTGAGATGATAGGATTTTGAAGTGTCTCATGAGCAATATCATTCTGGCTCTGAATTCATAACCATCACCAGAGTAAGCAGGTGAGAAATTTTGGAGTCATCCTTTGACTCCCTTCTGTGTTTTGTCATGGACAAAGTCCTATACACGCAGCTTTGTAAATTTCAATTATGAGATTCTCTCTCCATCTCTCGACCGTTGCCTTATGTTCTTTCCTTGAGCTTCCCTTTCCTAATCTGACTGCTTTATATTAGTTACTAATTAATTATCCAAACTTTAGCGAACAGAGTGGTCATTCTAATATGCAAAACTCATCCTGACACTTCCAAACATATTATTTTGTAGATTACCATTTTCTACCGAAGAAAATGGGACTTTGTATTAGGTACTTATGGATCATTCTTTTGCTTACATTGCTGGCCTTGTCTCTTGCAATCGTCTATTATTTTATAGCATTTCTAACATTTTCTATTTACCAGGCTAAGAATTGTTCAAAATGCTCGGTATTGATTACTTAGTGCAGTCCTCAACAGCCTTGCCAGCTCAATTAAGTACTTGCAATACCCTGAACATATCGAGCTACTGTATGCCTTGGTTTTATATTGTTTACTCCTTGTGCAATGACTTTTCTCCTGTTTGTCATGTGAACATCTAATCCTTCCAGACCACATTCATTTATTACCTTCTTTGTTAACATTTTCTCTTGTCACTTCAAGTATTAGAGTTGACTGGCTCTAATTTTAGACATTTCTGTCATAAACAATTCAGTGCTTTACTAAAATCTTACTTTGAATCATTCACTCCCATATTGAAGCTTTAGCAATATGAAGAAATAGTCATATCAAATATATTTTTTAAGAATAGCTAAGGTGATTTATTTTATTTTTTAAAAATTTTTTATTGATTAAGGTATTACATATGTATCTTTATTCCCCCATTACCCCCCACCTCCCATTCATGACCCCACTCCCCTGTGGTCTGTGTCCATTGATTAGGCTTATAAGTTTGCATATAAGTCCTTTGGTTGATCTTTCCTCCTTACTGCCCCCCTCCCCTACCTTCTCTGAGGTTTGATGTTCTGATTGATGTTTCTCTGTCTCTGGATCTATTTTTGTTCATCAGTTTATGTTGTTCATTATATTCCACAAATGAGTGAGATCATGTGATGTTTATCTTTCTCTGCCTGGCTTATTTCACTTAGCATAATGCTCTTCATCTCCATCCATGTTGTTGCAAATGGTAAGAACTCCTTCCTTTTTACCGCAGCGTAGTATTCCATTGTGTAGATGTACCACAGTTTTTCAATCCACTCATCTGCTGATGGGCATTTAGGCTGTTTCCAAATCTTAGCTATGGTGAATTGTGCTGCTATGAACATAGGGGTGCATATATCCTTTCTGATTCGTGTTTCTAGTTTCTAGGGATATATTCCTAGAAGTGGGATCACTGGGTCAAATGGGAGTTCCATTATTAGTTTTTTGAGGAAACTCTATACTGTTCTCCACAGTGGCTGCAGCAATCTGCATGCCCACCAGCAGTGCACGAGGGTTCCTTTTTCTCCGCATCCTCACCAGCACTTGTCATTTGTTGATTTGTTGATAATAGCCATTCGGACAGGTGTGAGATGGCACCGCATTGTTGTTTTGATTTGCATCTCTCTGATGATTAGTGACTTTGAGCAGGTTTTCATATGTCTCTTGGCCTTCCTTCTGTCTTCTTTCAGAAAGTGTCCATTTAGATCAGTTGCCCATTTTTTGATTGGGTTGTTCATCTTCTTTTTGTTAAGCTGCATGAGTTCCATGTAAATGTTGGAGATTAAACCCTTATCATTGATATCATTGGCAAATATGTTCTCCCATGCAGTGGGCTTTCTTGTTGTTTTATTGATGATCTCCTTTGCTTTGCAAAAGCTTTTTATTTTGATGTAGTCCCATTTGTTTATTTTCTCTTTAGTTTCCATTGCCCTAGGAGCAGTATCAGTGAAGAAATTGCTTCGGCATATGTCAGAGATTTTTCTGGCAGTGGATTCCTCTAGTACTTTTACGGTTTCGGGTCGTATGTTTAAGTCCTTGATCCATTTTGAGTTTATTTTTGTTTATGGTGTAAGTTGGTGGTCTAGTTTCATTTTTTTTGTATGTATCTGTCCAATTTTCCCAACACCATTTATTGAAGAGACTGTCTTGACTCCATTGTATGTTCATGCCTCCTTTGTCAAATATTAATTGAGCATAGTGATTTGGGTTGATTTCTGGGTTCTCTATTCTATTCCATTGATTTATATGTCTATTCTTGTGCCAGTACCAGGCAGTTTTGAGAACAGTGGCTTTGTAATACAGCTTGATATATGGTATTGAGATCCCACCTACTTTGTTCTTCTTTCTCAGGATGCTGTAGCTATTAGGGGTCTTTTTTTATTCCAGATGAATTTTTGGAAAGTTCGTTCTAGGTCTGTGAAATATGCCATTGGTATTTTAATGGGAAGTGCATTGAATTTATAGATTGCTTTGGGTGGTATGGACATTTTGATGATGTTGATTCTACCAATCCATGAACATGGTATGTTCTTCCATCTGTTTATGTCTTCCTCTATCTCTTTTTTCAGTGTCATGTAGTTTTCCGCGTATAGGTCTTTTACCTCCTTAGTTAAGTTTATTCCTAGGTATCTAAATTTTTTTGGTGCGATGGTAAATGGGATTGCTTTTTTAGTCTCTCTTTCTGTGAGTTCACTATTGGTGTATAGAAATGCCATAGATTTCTTGGCATTAATTTTGTATCCTGCTACATTGCCAAATTCATTTATTAAGTCTAATAATTTTTTGATGGAGTCTTTAGGGTTTTCTATGTACAGTATCATGTCATCTGCAAATAAGGACAGTTTTACTTCTTCTTTTCCAATTTGGATGTCTTTTATTTCTTCTTCTTGTCTAATTGCAATGGCTAGTACTTCCAGTACTATGTCAAACAGGAGTGGTGAGAGTGGGCATCCCTGTCTTGTTCCTCTTCTTAGGGGAAATGGTTTTAGTTTTTGCCCATTGAGTATGATGTTAGCTGTGGGTTTATCATATATAGCTTTTATTATGTTGAGATATGATCCTTCTATTCCCACCTTGTTGAGAGTTTTTATCAAGAAAGGGTGTTGGATTTTGTCAAATGCTTTTTCTGCATCAATTGATATGACTATGTGATTTTTATCTCTCAATTTGTTTATGTGATATATCACGTTAATTGATTTGCGGATATTGAACCATCCTTGCATTCCTGGGATAAACCCTACTTGGTCATGGTGTATGATCTTTCTGATGTACTGCTGGATCCGATTTGCTAGAATTTTGTGGAGGATTTTGGCATCTATGTTCATGAGGGATATTGGCCTGTAATTCTCTTTCATTGTGTTGTCTTTATCTGGTTTTGGTATTAGAGTGATGCTGGCTTCATAGAAGGAGCTTGGAGTGTTCCTTTCTCTTGAATTTTTTGGAATAGTCTGAGGAGGATAGGTTTTAGTTCTTCCCTGAATGTTTGGAATAACTCCCCTGTGAAGCCGTCTGGCCCCAGGCTTTTGTTTGCTGGGAGCTTTTTGATGACTGCTTCAATTTCTTCCATAGTTATCAGCCTATTGAGATTTTTAGTATCTTCCTGAGTAAGTTTTGAAAGGTTGTATTTTTCTAGGAATGTGTCCATTTCCTCCAGGTTGTCTAGTTTGTTAGAATAGATTTGTTCATAGTATTTTTTAATAATCCTTTGTATTTCTGTGGGGTCTGTTATTATTTCTCCTCTTTCATTTCTGATTTTGTTTATTTGGGTCCTGTCTCTTTGCTTCTTGGTGAGCCTGGCTAGAGGTTCATCAATCTTGTTTATCCTTTCAAAGAAGCAGCTCTTGGTTTCATTGATCTTTTGTATTGTTTTTTTTTTGTTTGTTTGTTTGTTTCTATGTCATTCATTTCTGCTCTGATTTTTAATATTTCCTTCCTTCTGCTCACTGTGGGCTTTTCTTTTTGCTCTCTTTCTAATTCTTTGAATTGTTGAGTTAGATCATTTATTATCATTTTTTTTTGTTTATGAGGTAGGCCTGTAGAGCTATAAACTTCTCTCTCAGGATTGCTTTCATTGTGTCCCATAGTATTGGCATTGTTGTGTCATTAGTCTCCAGGATGTTTTTAATTTCTTCTTTGATCTCATTGATAACCCAATTATTCTTTAATAGCATGCTATTCAGCTTCCAAGTGTTTGAATTTTTTGGAATTTTTTATTGTAGTTTATTTCTAATATTATGCCATTGTGGTCTGAGAAAATGCTTGATATGATTTCAATATTTTTGACTTTGGGGAGACTTTGTTTGTGACCCAATATGTGGTCTGTTTTTGAAAATGTCCCATGTGCACTTGAGAAGAACGTATATTCCATGGCTTTGGGGTGAAATGCTCTGAAGATGTCAATTAGGTCCATCTGATCTAGTGAGTCATTTAGAATTGCTGTTTCTTTGCTGATTTTTTGTCTAGAGGATTTATCCAGTGATGTCAGTGGTGTATTAAAGTCCCCTACTGTGATTTTATTGTTGATGATCTCTCCCTTAATATCTTCCAGGATTTTTTTTAATGTATTTGAGTGCTCCTGTATTGGGTGCATATATGTTTATCGGGGTTATATCCTCTTGTTGTATCGATCCCTTTATTATTATGAAGTGGCCTTCCTTATCTCTTGTTATGGCCTCTACTTTGTGGTCTATTTTGTCAGAAATAAGTACTGCTACCCCAGCTTTTTTTTTCATTTCCATTTGCCTGAAAGATGTTTTTCCATCCCTTCACTTTCAGTCTGTATGAGTCCCTTTTTCTGAGGTGGGTCTCCTGTAGACAGCATATATATGGGTCATGCTTTTTTATCCATTCAGCCACTTGATGTCTTTTGATTGGATCATTTAGTCCATTTACATTTAAAGTTATTATTGAAAGAAACTTATTTGTAGCCATTTTTATTTTTTGTGTCTGTATTCTTTCTTAACTTATTTACTTCTTCTTTTTACACCAGTCCCTTTAGCATTTCTTGCATTGCTGGCTTGGTAGTGATAAACTCCCTTAGCATTCTTTTGTCTGTGAAGCTCCTTATTTCCCCTTCAATTTTGAATGATAACCTTGCTGGATAGAGTATTCTTGGATTCAGTCCCGTGGTTTGCATCATTTTGTAAATTTCCTTCCATTCTTTTCTGGCCTGATGTATTTCTGTTGAGAAATCATTTGATAATCTAATGGGACTCTCTTGTATATAACTTTCTGTCTCTCTCTTGCAGCCTTTAAGATTCTCTCTTTGTCCTGAATATTTGCCATCATAATTATGATGTGTCTTGGTGTGCGTCTTTTCGGGTTCATCCTTTTTGGGACTCTCTGTGCTTGTGTGACTTTTTTCTTTGCCACACCAGGGAAGTTTTCTGACATTATTTCTTCAAATAGTTCTTCTAACCCTTGTTCCTCTTCCTGTTGTTCTGGCACCCCTATTATTTGTATGTTGCTTCGTTTCATGTTGTCCCATCGCTCCCTTAGGCTCTCCTCCCGTCTTTTAATTTTTTACTCCAGATGCATTTCAGTTTGGCTGTGTTTTGCTTCCCTGTCTTCTAGATCACTAATTCAGTCCTCCGCTTCTCCTAGTCTACTGTTGAAACTTTCCATGGTGTTTTTTATTGCAGCTATATCACTCTTCATTTCTTTTTGATTCTTACATACGTTGTTGATTTTTTTCATCCATTTCTTTTTGATTCTTACATAAGGTGTTGATTTTTTCTTCCATCTGGTTTATGAACTCTATGACCCTTATTCTGAATTCTTTTTCTGACATATTGCATGCCTCTGTTTCACTTAGATGCTTTTCTTGTGATTCCTCCTTTCCTTTCCTTTGGGGGTATCTTTGTCTACCCATTTTTGGTCTCACCGACTGATCTAGATGTCAAGCTGTGCAGGGGCTGCTCCTTGGATGGCAGTGGCTTCTCTGGCTGCGGTTGCTCCTCAGGCGGTTACGATAGCAGCTGCTTCTCAGTTGGCAGTGGCTCCTCTGGTGGGTGCTGTTCGCAGCAGTGGTTCCTCCTCTGGCTGATGGGGGACACTGCTTGTATAGCTGCTGTTCCTTGGACAGGGGTGGGATGATTATGAGGTTGCTGCTCTTCGGATGGGGACCGGTTGCTCGTGTCCGCTCCTCCTTGGGCGGGGGCAAGCTGCTCACATGGCTGCTGCTCCTTGGACAGGGACAGACTGCTCGCATGGCTGCTGTTCTTTAGATGGGGGCTGGCTGTGTGCTGCTGCTGTTCCTCAGATGGGATGGGCTACTCGTGATGCCGCCTCTCCCTGGACAGGGGCAGGTTGCTTTCAGGGCTGCTCTCCTTGTACGGGTGCGGGTTGCTCGTGCAGCTGCTTCTCTTCGGATGGGGGGCGGTCTGCTCATGCAGCTGAGAGTGAGCTACTCGTGCTATTGATGCTCCTCAGACAGGGACAGGCCGTTCACCTGGCTCCTTCTCGTCGGACAGGTGCAGGCTGCGTGTGGGTACTGCTCTTCGGACCAGTGCAGACTGCACAGGGCTTCTGCCCCTTGGACGTGGGTGGACCGCTTATGTGACTGCTGCTTCTCGGATGGGGGGAGGCTGCTCATGTGGCTGCTGCTTCTCAGAAGGGGGTGGGATGCTCACACGGGTGCTGCTCCTCAGATGAGGGCCGGCAGCTCATGAGTCTGTTGCTTCTCAGAAGGGGGTGGGATGCTCACACGGGTGCTGCTCCTCGGATGGGGGCAAGCGCTCACACAACTGCTGCTCTTGGATGGGGGAAGGTGGTTTGTGCGGCTGCTGCTCCTCGGAAAGGGACAGTCTACTCACACAGCTCCTGCTCCTCGGAAGGGGGCAGGCTGCTTGCACAGCTGCTGCTCCTTGGAAGGTGGCTGGCTGCTTGTGCAGCACAGCTGCTGCTCTTCGGACAGGTGCAGGGTGTGGGCTGCATGCAGCTGCTGCTCCTCAGAGGGGGGGCCGGCTGTGTGGGGCTGCTGCTCCTCAGTAGTGGGTGAGCTGCTCAAGCAGCTGCTGCTCCTCAGATGGGAGGACTGGCAGCTCACACAGCTGCTGCTCCTTGGACAGGGGCAGGCCATGTGAAGCTGCTGCTCTTAGGCCTGTGGCAGGTTGCTCATGGGGCTGCTGCTCCTTGGACAGGTGCGGGCTGCTCATGTGTCTGCTGTTCACGTGGTTGCAGTGTTCTGCGATAATTGCTGGAAGGGCTGGAGACGTGGGCTCCTGACAGTCCCTAAGGTGCAGCTCTGAGACTCGCACATGCAAACCGGTGTGTTGAGGCCATGGCTCCACCACAGGCACGGGTTGATGGAGTCTTTCAGGTTTTTTATGTACAATATCATGTCACCTGCAAATAAGGACAACTTAACTTCTTCTTTTCCAATTTGGATGTCTTTTATTTCTTCTTCTTGTCTAATTGCAATGGCTAATACTTCCAGTACTATGTCAAACAGGAGTGGTGAGAGTGGGCATCCCTGTCTTGTTCCTCTTCTTAGGGGAAATGGTTTTAGTTTTTGCCCATTGAGTATGATGTTAGCTGTGGGTTTATCATATATAGCTTTTATTATGTTGAGATATGATCCTTCTATTCCCACCTTGTTGAGAGTTTTTATCAAGAAAGGGTGTTGGATTTTGTCAAATGCTTTTTCTGCATCAATTGATATGACTATGTGATTTTTATCTCTCAATTTGTTTATGTGATTAAATTTGTTTATGTATCACATTTATTGATTTGTGGATATTGTACTATCCTTGCATTCCGGGGATAAATCCTACTTGGACATGGTGTATGATCTTTCTGATATAGTGCTGGATCCAATTTGCTAGAATTTTGTTGAGGATTTTGGCATCTATGTTCATGAGGGATATTGGCCTGTAATTCTCTTTCATTGTGTTGTCTTTATCTGGTTTTGGTATTAGAGTGATGCTGGTTTCAAAGAAGGAGCTTGGAAGTGCTCCTTCCTCTTGAATTTTTTGGAATAGTCTGAGGAGGATAGGTTTTAGTTCTTCCTTGAATGTTTGGTGAAACTCCCCTGTGAAGCCATCTGGCCCCGGGCTTTTGTTTGCTGGAAGCTTTTTGATGACTGCTTCAATTTCTTCCATAGTTATTGGCCTATTGAGATGATTAGATTCTTCCTGATTGAGTTTTGGAAGGTTATATTTTTCTAGGAATATGCCATTTCCTCCAGGTTGTCCAGTTTGTTGGAATTGAGTTGTTCATAGTATTTTTTAACAACCCTTTGTATTTCAATGGGGTCTGTTGTTATTTCCCCTCTCTCATTTCTGATTTTGTTTATTTGGGTCCTGTCTCTTTGCTTCTTGGTGAGCCTGGCTAAAGGTTCATCAATCTTGTTTATCCTTTCAAAGAAGCAGCTCTTGGTTTCATTGATATTTTGTTTTTTTTTTTGTTTTTTTTTTTTTTGGTCTCAATGTCGTTTATTTCCGCTCTGATCTTTATTATTTCCTTCATTCTGCTTACACTGGACTTTTCTTGTTGCTGTCTTTCTAACTCTTTGAGTTGTAGGGTTAGGTAATTTATATCATGGTTCCTTGTTTTTTTTGCTTTAGGCTTGTAGAGCTATGAACTTCCCTCTCAAGACTGCTTTCGCTGTGTCCCATAGATTTTGGATTGTTGTGTTTTCATTGTCATTTGTTGCTATGATGTTTTTTATTTCTTCCTTGATCTCTCTGGTAACCCAGTTATTGTTTAATAGCTTGCTGTTTAGTCTCCATGTGTTTGATTTTCTTTGGATTGTTTTTATTGTAGTTGATTTCCAGTGTTATGCCACTGTGGTCTGAGAAGATGCTTGATATGATTTCTATCTTCTTGAATTTGAAGAGATTTTGCCTATGACCCAACATATGGTCTATCTTTAAAAATGACCCATGTGCACTTGAGAAGAATGTATATTCTGTGGCTTTGGGGTGAAATGTTCTGAAGATGTCAATTAATTCCATCTGGTCTAGTGAGTCATTTAGGATTGATGTTTCTTTGCTGATTTTTTGTTTAGAGGATTTGTCCAATGGTGATAGTGAGGTATTAAAGTCTCCTACTATGAGAGTATTGCTGTCAATCTCTCCTTTGATATCTTCCAGGAGCTTTTTTATGTATTTGGATGCTCCTGTGTTGGGTGCATATATGTTTACCAGAGTTATTTCTTCTTGTTGGATTGCTCCCTTTAGTATTATGAAGTGGCCTTATTATGTCTTGTTATGTCCTTCACTTTGAGATCTAATTTGTCAGATATAAGTATTGCTACCCCAGCTTTTTTTCCATTTCCATTTGCCTGAAAAACCTTTTTCCATCCCTTCACCCTCAATCTGTGTGCGTCTTTTTTTTTTTTTTTTTTTTTTTGAGCTGGGTTTCTTGTACACAGCAGATATATGGGTCGTGTTTTCTTATCAATCCATTACCCTATGTCTTTTGATTGGGGCATTTAATCCATTTACATTTAATGTTATTATTGATAGTTACTTATTTGTCGCCATTTTTATTCTTTACCCCTGTGTTCCTTCTTTGCTTCCTATTTATTTATTTTTCTTTTTTTTTTCTTTTTTTTAACAGCAGACCATTTAGCATTTCTTGCATTGCTGGTTTGGTGGTAATAAATTCCCTTAGTCCTTTTTGTCTGTGAAGCTCCTGATTTCACCTTCAATTTTTATTGATAGTCTTACTGGGTACAGCATTCTTGGATTCAGATGCTTTCTTTGCATGACTTTGTATATTTCATTCCATTCCCTTCTGGCCTGATGAGTTTCTGTTGAGAAATCAGTTGCTAGTCTGATGGGGGTTCCTTTGTAGGTAACTTTCTGTCTCTCTCTGGCCGCTTTTAAGATTCTTACTTTGTCGTTGGTGTTTGCCAATTTAATTATGATGTGCCTTGGCGTCGGTCTTTTGGGGTTCATTTTGCTTGGGACTCTGTGAGCTTCTTGGATTTGTGTGGGTTTTTTCTTCCCTATATCAGGGAAGTTTTCTGTCATTATTTCTTCAAACAGGTTTTCTATTCCTTGCTCAGTTTCCTCTCCTTCTGGAACCCTTATTATGTGGATGTTGTTTTGTTTTGTGTTGTCCCAAAGTTCCCTTAGGCTCTCCTCCTGCTTTTTAATTTTTTTTTTCTAGAAGCTGCTCTACTTGGATATTTTTTCCTACCTTGTCTTCCAGCTCACTGATGCGGTCCTCTGCTTCTTCTACTCTACTGTTGATTCTTTCTATTGAGTTCTTTACAGCAGCAATGTCATTTTTCATTTCTTCTTGGTTCTTCTTCATTTCCTCTTGGTTCTTACTCATATTTTCGAATTTGTCTTCCATTATTTTCAGCCACCTTATGACCATTTCTCTGAATTCTTTCTCTGACAGGTTGCTTGCCTCCATTTGTTTACTTCCTTTTCTGGTGATGCCTGCTGTAGATTTTCAGGCTTCCGATAACATCCACTTTCCCCTTCAAGATGGCGCAGTCTCCATGTCTGATCCGGTGACTCGGGGAGGGAACCCAGCAGCAGTGGGGGCTGCCTGGTCAGGGGTGTCCCGTCCAGCAGTCCCCCACCTTCTCCTGGATTATAGCTGTCCCTTAACTCACCAACAGACACTGCCCATGTGACCCTTAGCTGTTCTTTCTATATACTCTGGGACAAGGCTCAGGACACATCTGTCTATTCCGCCACCATTTTTTTCCCCCAGCTCCATATCAAATATTTTCTCTTCCGCAGTCCCAGATCTTCAATGAGTAAAAACAAACATAAGTAATACCACAGTTTTGTTCTGATAGGAATTATGACTAAAATGATTTTTTGCAAATTTATGGAGTTAATAGTAAGACTTGGTTTAGAGTAAAATTGTGTTACAGCATCAAAAGTAAGGACTTTTTTCCAGCTGCCATGCTCAGAGGTTGAACATCAACCTATGAACCAGGAGGTCACAGTTCGATTCCTGATCAGGGTACATGCCCAAGTTTTGGGCTTGATCTCCAGTGTGGGATGTTCAGGAGGCAGCCTATCAATTATTCTCTTTCATCATTGATGTTTCTATCTCTCTCTCCCTCTCCCTTCCTCTCTGAAATCAATACACATATATATATATATTTAAGTGAGGTCTTTTAAAATAGGCAGACCTAGTTTGAATCCTGGTTTTTGTCTCATTAATACATGAATTCATTGTGGTTCTTTCTTATAATATTACTTTCCTCTGTAACATGATAGTAATGGAACTTTATTTTTTTCATCAAATCTGAAACGTAGGATCCTCCCTTCATATTAATCACTAGAGGCCCAGTGCACAAAGTTGTGCATGGGTGGGGTCCAGCCAGCCCACCCCAATCAGGCTGGGCTGGCTGGGTGTAGGGGCCTTGGGTGGTTGGCTGGCTGGCCTCGCCCCCAATCTCGGTGGGGAGGGGCAATTGGGGATGGGACCAGCTGTGGGGAGGGGCCTCGGTTGTTTCACCATTGGCCCTGCCCCCTGGTTGAACTCCTGGTTGAAATCCTGGTAAACTCCAAATTGAGGGGACAATTTGAATATTAGCCTTTTATTATATAGGATGATACACAGGAAAATCACAAATAACAACCAGGTATGCTTAACTTCCCAAATGAGTTTTAACCCTGTCTCCCACTATCTTAGGTTGAGTTAAGTGGAATTTGTAGCTGTACCTGAATGCCAGTCTTAGGATGCCTGGAGTTAAGCAGACTCCAACAGGCTTAGCTGTGGGCCAAACTCACTTTAGGTGCTGGTGATCAGGGTTGGTCCTTTGTGTCATAGCCCAAAGTTGGAGCTAAAGTAAGAAGCCACATGCAGGCCACTAGTTGACAGGCAGATCTCCACTAATGGTATATCCAAGTGTGCCATCTAAAGATCCAGAACAGTAAGCCACCGTGGCTGCTGGAAGTGAATCTCCCTGCTATTTCCTGCCTCATTTCCTTGTCTTACACAATTTCTTCTATTCAGCCAAGTCCCCCTCCACCTGCAACTTTATCCCTGATATTTATTACCAAATTCCTCTCTACTACCTGCTACCATTTGTAAAACACTGTTCTACATGATAGGAAATTAATGAAGTAATAATTCATTGCACTTGTAACATGAAACTGGCTTCACAGAGAAGAAAATGAAGTGTCTGAAAAGTCTTACTTATAATAAAAGTCAGCTACAAAAGCCACAACTAATAAAACCAATTTAATAAACTTATTTTTCATTTTTATTTGGATCATCTCAGTACTCAATGTAAGTGAAAGTCAAGAAGAATTTCCAATAAAAAATGAGCAAAGAGTGAAAAGTTTGTATTTAAAAAATTTCAAATGAAATATCATTTTTGTAATAATATTTAATAAATAGCAACAGATAAAATTACTATAATTTCAAACAACCTTTCAACTAGATTTGCATTTAGTGTCCCCATTTTCAGTAGATATTAATTATGAATAACAACCAAAAATATATTTTCTATGCATCTCTGAATTGTTTAATGTAAAATTAAAACATAAATTGATATAACATTGAAGATATTGGGTGGTAATTACCTTTTAATATTTATTTCCTTAATACAATTGCTTACAAAGAATGACTTGATGAATTTGTTTTTCACTAATTAAATTAAATTTAATTTTTACTGTATGAAAAATAAAGTCTAAAATAGCTAAAATTTACTTGGGTTCCATTCTTCATGTTATTCATTTATATATGGGCAGTTTCCGATCCCTCACTGTGATTTATTTATGTAAAGCATGTTTTAAGAAAACTGGTATGGAATGTATTAGCTCCCTCTCTAATCAATCAGGAGTTCTCCATAGGTCAGAATGGATGCAGTTAGAATGTTGACGCTAGATGGCATTCCTGTGTAATCAGAAGAGCAAAAGGCTAATGCAGTTGCCGGTTTGTTTTCTCAGAACTGTCGTAAGTTCAGAAATGAATAGATTGCAGCTAGAGAAAGTTAAATATAGATAGACTTTTATTCAAAAGATTATATGAATAAGCCAATTTTTGTATCATATCATTTACAGTTTATTGACTGTTATAAAAGAAACAATTGTTGTTCTGTCTTTATTAAATTAATACTATGATGCCAGCTACTAAACTCTATTTTTTGGTCTTTATCCATTATATCTATGCATATGCAACTATTTTTGTTTATGTCAATAATGTATAAAACATGTTTAATTTAACTTTTTGTAAAATGTTTCAAATTTATTTTAATTAGAAAATAGTTATCAATATCAAAATTAAGGTTAAATTCATTATTATTGTAAAAAGTTTAGAGTATATAAAAACATCTTAAAATTATTATAAAAACTACACTTTTAAAAAACATCTCATTGCTTGGTAAGATAAATATAGTGTTTATCTATTATCTTTCTATCTATTCATCCATTTGGAGAGAGAAAGAGACTTCTAAGCTAAAGAAGTGTGCAAAAGAAGACTTCTAAGCTAAAATTCGTTATTGGACAAGAATTACAAATAAATCTAAAATTTCACTCAGTGATTTTGATGTTGTAGAAGTAATTTTTCTGGTATATGTTTAGATAAAACTTAAGGTTAAAATTTTAGAGACCAAGATTTTAAGTGAAGTAAAAATAAAAAATGAAAATATTTTAGTTAAATACAATGCCTGCAAAACTAAATATACATTAAAAATTTCAAATATGAATTAATAATGTTCATTAATACTCTTTTAATATGTTATCTAAAAGTATTTAAAAGCATTGACATCCCAGAAACAATGATAACTCTAACCACAAGCTATTTGGTTTCCCACTAAAATGCATGGATAACAGCTCATGCTAGACCTAGCTCAAGTAAAGTACATAATACCTTACGGTGCAAAAGAAGTAAAGAAATTATAAAGCAAATGGATTCACTCATACAGATACAGAGATCAGCTTATGATTTGAGTATATTTGTTCAAGATTTTAGGATAAAGTGTTATGACATGATATAACTTCAGGTATTTTAGCTCTTCAATTGTTGATTTTTTTGTGTGTGCAACTAAAGCAAATATAGCAAAATCTCACAATTATTGAATGTAGCCATTGGTATGCCTGTGTATTTGCTGTATTATTCTTTGTTTTTCTTCATTAAAAATTATTTTATAATAAAAATTTCCAAATTTATCAGATTCATTTATAATGTAGAGCATGTACAGTATAAACATCCATATTTAGCACATAGGATAAACACCTGTTTTCATAGTAGTGAGCTTTTATTTTTATTTTTTTAGTATATTTTATTGATTTTTCGCAGAGAGGAAGGGAAAGGAATGGAGAGTTAGAAACATCGATGAGAGAGAAACATTGATCAGCTGCCTCCTGCACGCCCCCTACTGGGGATGTGCCCGCAACCAAGGTACATGCCCTCAGCCGGAAACGAACCTGGGACCCTTCAGTCTGCAGGCCGACGCTCTATCCACTGAGCCACACAAACTAGGGCAATACTGAGCTTTTAAACCCAGTATTCTTACATACATGTGGCATGTTCTTTTCTAGTGTCATGTGTTCAGTGTTCATTAAGAGAGAGAGAGAAAATGTGTTATTTCTAACTCATGTAGTCAGCTAGAGGAGGTTCAGTTAAGAACTACTCTATTTTAAAATACCAGACTATCAATCATTTAAAGACTTTGGGAAAAAAAGTCATTTAGTGTGAGTTTATTTGACAGAAAACTAATTTAATGACTCAAAGCTATGTTCTCTGTCATGTCAAGAGTGTACTGCTCAGAACACAATACCAGCCTTGCATGACCTGATATAAAATCCAATACAGTGCATGCCCCACGGTATTTGGTTGCAAGGGACAAGGGGTTAAATGACAATGAGGAAGGGATGGCAGGTGACCTCTAAATCTTTCCCATTACTTACTATCTGATCATAAATGCACACTGGGTGAGCCATGCTCTAGCAAATAATTAATAATAATAATATTAATAATAATAAAATCATGTTGGAGTCTAATGATGTTTTGCCATACTAGAAATAAAAAGTTTAATTCAGCTTGATGGAAAATAATTAAATCATGGAAAAAAATGATAGTATATGTTATTCGACACAGAAATAGGTTTGGTAGTTATATGTTGCCATTGGACTTTTGTAGCCTGGACTTTATTTAATTGTATTCTATGAGAAGCAATTAATGACTTTGAAATTCTTTTTTTTTTTAATTTTTATTTTTTTATTGTTTGAAGTATTACAAATAGTAGTACATATGTCTCCTTTTTTTTCCCCAATGACCTCCCCCCAGCCTCCCCTACCCCCCAGTACATGCCTTTACCTGCCCCTCCCCCAGTGTCTTTTATCCATTGGTTATGCTTATATGCATGCATACAAGTCCTTCGGTTGATCTCTTACAGCAACCCCCACAACCTCCCCTGCCTTCCCGCTGCAGTTTAACAGTCTGTTCAATGCTTCTTTGCTTCTGTATCTATTTTTTCCCCATTTCTTTCCTTTAAAAAATCTTGCCTCTGCAGACTAGAAATAAACATATAATAACAAAAAATGTTTGAGTCCCAATTTCAATGTCCAACAGTTCGGAGTCCCCATTTCAATGTCAAACAGTTCCTTATGTGTACATCTCATGGTAAAATTCCTGAACATGCAATGAACCTAAAGCAGTCATATTTTTGTGCAAAAAATAAAATTTAAAGTTATCAAGACTGCATTATAAAATTTACAAAAGCCTCCATTAATAAAAAAAAAGGGGGGATAGTAGGGTAATATCATGTAAGGAAAATATCCTATAAGTAAATTACATCTAGAAAATTTTTACTTTACAAAATTAATTTTCATTTGTAATGCTAACAACAAGACACCCATGAAAAACACACATGGTGTCTAAATAAGACAAAGGAAAATCGTTTGGGCAAAAATATAAAGGATCCCAAATCAATTATATAGAAAAGATTCCTTTATTAACTTTTGGTCGAGAATATGTTTGTATATTTTCAGAAAACAATGATGACTTGTATTTTGTTATAGACACAGAATTTCACATTAAAAAAAAATGCCATAGTAAAGGGTAATGCCAAATATATGGAGACAGAAGACGATTTGACTTTGGGTGGTGAGCACCCAATAGATACCAAGACCATGTGGATTCCTGCAACAGAGAAGAATTGACAGGTCTGCTCCAACCACGAAGACAAGAGGAGAAACAGTCCAGAGATGGAAGATGCTGACGACGCCTTGACACGCTAGCAGTCAGCAGCTGTGCGTCGCAGCAGGTTGCCTAGGACCAAACCAGAGAGGGTCGGACCTGCATTGCCACCATGTGCTCACCATCCAGATATCATTGCTGACATGTACACATAAGGAACTGTTTGACATTGAAATTCTTATTTATTTTCCGTCATTGTAAATTAATTCCTCCCTAAAGAAAGAAATATTTGTTTTATATTCCTAAAACTTTCACTATCTGATTTTTAAAGAACTATACTTTTTTACCTCATGTATTTCACTCTGAGTAATTTTTTTAGGTACTAAAATTTAACTGAATTTCAATAAGGATCCATCACAACACCCATTAACATCTCCTCAGGACTTGAGACCAAAATAATACACTTTCTGTCACATTAAACCTGATTGCATTTAGAAATTCTTTCTCATCAAATTATTTCTGAATTTTTTAACTTCCTTGTGAGAAGCACCAACTTATAAGTACTGAAAAGAAATGTACAATATTTTTAGTGATAGTACACATGGAATTCCTGCACTTCTTGCAGTTGTATTCATTCATGCATGTTATTGCAAGATAATGATGACTTGTATTTTGTTATAGACACAGAATTTCACATTGAAAAAAAATGCCATAGTAAAGGGTAATGCCAAATATATGGAGACAGAAGACGATTTGACTTTGGGTGGTGAGCACGCAATGCAATATACAGATCATGTATCATAGAAATGTACACTTGAAACTTATAGTCTTTTTTTTTACATTTCTTTGTTGATTAAGGTATTACATATGTGTCCTTATTCCCTCATTACCCTCCACCCCCCCATTCATGCCCTTACCCCCCTGTTGTCTGTGTCCATTGATTAGGCTTATATGCTTGCATATAAGTCCTTTGGTTGATCTCTCCCCCTTACCCCCACCCTCCCCTACCTTCCCTGAGGTTTGACGTTCTGACTGATGTTTCTCTGTCTCTGGATCTGTTTTTGTTCATCAGTTTATGTTGTTCATTATATTCCACAAATGAGTGAGATCATGTAATATTTATTTTTTTCTGCCTGGCTTATTTCACTTAGCATAATGCTCTCCATCTCCATCCATGCTGTTGCAAATGGTAGGAACTCCTTTTTACCTCAGCGTAGTATTCCATTGTGTAGATGTACCACAGTTTTTTAATCCACTCATCTGCTGATGGGCACTTAGGCTGTTTCCAAATCTTAGCTATGGTGAATTGTGCTGCTAT
Organism: Plecotus auritus; assembly: GCF_963455305.1. Taxonomy (NCBI): domain Eukaryota; kingdom Metazoa; phylum Chordata; class Mammalia; order Chiroptera; family Vespertilionidae; genus Plecotus; species Plecotus auritus. The sequence continues at coordinate 157,022,376 of NC_137774.1, forward strand.
GAACATAGGGGTGCATATATCCTTTCTGATTCGTGTTTCTAGTTTCTTGGGATATATTCCTAGAAGTGGGATCACTGGGTCAAATGGGAGCTCCATTTTTAGTTTTTTGAGGAAACTCCATACTGTTCTCCACAGTGGCTGCACCAGTCTGCATTCCCACCAGCAGTGAAGGAGGGTTCCTTTTTCTCTGCATCCTTGCCAACAATTGTCATTTGTTGATAATCTTATTAACCAAGGTACCCTCAATAAATTTAATTAGAAAGTAAAAACATAAAAAATGCCTTAGACCCATGGTCGGCAAACTGCGGCTCGCTAGCCACATGCGACTCTTTGGCCCCTTGAGTGTGGCTTTTCCACAAAATACCATGGCCTGGGTGAGTCTATTTTGAAGTGGCGTTAGAAGAAGTTTAAGTTTAAAAGATTTGTCTCTCAAAAGAAATTTCAATCGTACTGTTGATATTTGGTTCTGTTGACTAATGAGTTTGCCAACCACTGCCTTAGACATCCACAGTATGTACTTGTCACACTAAAAATGTCTTACTTTGACAATGATGTTAATTAATTTCCAAGTTAATAGGGTGATAATATTAGACTCACAAACTGACTGTCTGAATGCTGGTTTTTAAGTAAAACATATCCCTCTTTTTTTAAACTCATTCTTGCCTAAAGTATATAATGTTCTACAAGGCTAAGTATAAACAAATTCTATTAATTTTCAGGAAGTACTGTTCAGTGAAATAAAATTGCCATTTGATGTAACAAGGAAAAAAATCCAAACTGAACATACAAATCAGTATTATAGACAGTTGAAAAAGACATATTGCCTGGGTTACTGTTACTTGACGAGAGAAACAAATGACTATTTTAGAGGGTTTAGAAGCACTTGGAAGAGTAAATGAAGATAGCTTTTGAAAATTGCTGATGGGAATTTGTCATAATGGAGGACTGAGTTATACAAGCAACATTGATTCCCCTGATTTGATCATTCTAAAACAGGAATAAAGTTTGGGTGAAAAGAAATTTCTTTATATGAGAAAAATGCTGAAACAGCGTAAGAGAAGACTCCAAAAGATATTTTGGTTGATACTAATAGGTAGCAGGAAATATTAATTACATTATGTTAAATTTGAAAGTCTGAAATTTGTCAAGATGCCCAACAGAAAGCTCCCAGGTGAATTTAAAAAAATAATATAATGCATGGCATTCAGAAAAGTGATATGTTAAAGAGCATAGCATGCCTTTGACACTAAATAAAGCGTCTTTCAAATATAGCTCTGCTGATCATCAGCTGTCTCAGTTTAGTAAGAGAAAAAGTGATTAGTTTTACTGTACAAATGAAATATAATTGTGTTTGAAGATACCTGAGACAGAAAGTGTAATCAATACATGTGCTCCAGGAGTATTTTTCATAAAATAAAAACCATTCTTTACTTTTTACATCTCTCAGACATATTTTTAAAAATTCCATATTTTTTTCAAATACTTATAATGTTAGTAAACATGAAAGCAACATTCACATATACACCTATGATTCCAGAAGCTTTAAGTTCAATATGGGTTCAACTCTCCACTCTGTCACTTACCTGGGCTCTCTGTGCACCAGTTCTCTTATGTGGGAAATGGGGGTGATAATAAAAATATACCCATTTATGGAATGTTAAGAGGAGCAAAAGTATGATTAAGTAGAATATTTATGAGTGTCTGGAACAAAAAGAGCGGAGATCTTTGTCATCTTGTCATTCTATAAAGAATTGTCAGAACACAATTTCTTCAGTTTTTTTAAAGGAATTGGTAACGTTTAATCTGTTTGTTTCCTATCAAGAGATATTTTTACAATGTTTTGTTCATTTTGGATATGAGTACAGTAGTACAGTAGTCATATAATATCACCATAAAGCACCTGACCAAATATATAAGGAATTGTTACAATGTTCTGGAACTCCAGAACTCTCAGCCACACCCCAAAAATAACCCTAACACCATGAATTTGAATCTTTGCCCAGGGATCCTGGATGTGTTTAATTTATTAAAAGCTCAGTAGGTGAGCCCAGCCTATGTGGCTCATTGGTTGAGCATTGACCTATGAACCAGGAGGTCACGGTTCCATTCCTGGTCAGGGCACATGCCCAGGTTGTGGGCTCGATCCCCAGTGAGGGGTGTGTAGGAGGCAGCCAATCAATAATTCTCTCATCATTGATGTTTCCATCTCTATCTCTCTCTCCCTTCCTCTCTAAAATCAATTATATATATAAAATATATATATATATATACATATATATACATATATATGTATATATATATACATATATATATATATATGTATATATATATATATATATATATATATATATATTTAGAGGCCCAGTGCACGAAATTTGTGCACTGGGATGGAGGGGGGTGTCCCTCAGCCTGGCCTGCACCTTCTTACAGTACTAGAGCCTCACAATCAATGGCCCCACAGAGGGAGGCCCTGCCCACCCGCCAGAGCGCCGCCTCCATGATCGATTTTCCCAAAGAGGTAGGCTCCACCTACCCGCCACAGCCTGCCAGTCAGTGGCCTGGGCCAATTGCATCACACCCTCCTTGGTTGTCCTGGTATCAGTGGGTGTTATAGCATGGTCGTCGATGGTTGTTCCACTGTTTGGTCAATTTGCATATTATGCTTTTATTATTATAGACTAGAGGCCCGGTGCACGAAATTCGTGGACGGGGGAGAGGGGTGTCCCTCACCCCAGCCTGCATCCTCTCCAATCTGGGACCCCTCGAGTGATGTCCGACTACCCGTTTAAGCCCGATCCTACCAGTGGAATCGGGCCTAAACGGGCAGTCGGACATCCCTATCACAATCCAGGACTGCTGGCTCCCAACTGCTCGCCTGCCTGCCTTCCTGATTGCCCCTAATCGCTTCTGCCTGTCAGCCTGATCACCCCTTAACCACTCCCCTGCCAGCCTGACTGATGCCTAACTGTGACCAGCCTGTTTGCCCCTAACTGCACTCCCCTGCAGGCCTGGTCACCCTTAACTGCCCTCTCCCACAGGCCTGGTCACCCCTAAATGCCCTCCCCTGCAGGCCTGGGTCACCCCCAACTGCCCTCCCCTGCTGGCCTGATCTCCCACAACTGCCCTCCCTTGCAGGCCTGGTCCATCCCAACTGCCCTCCCTTGTAGTCCTGGTCCCTCCCAACTGCCCTCCCCTGCTGGCCATCTTGTGGAGGCCATCTTGTGTCCACATGGGGGCAGGATCTTTGACCACCTGGGGGCAGCCATCTTGTGTGTTGGAGTGATGGTCAATCTGCATATAACTCTTTTATTAGATAGGATAGAGGCCTGGTGCATGGGTGGGGGCCAGCTGGTTTGCCCTGAAGGGTGTCCGGATCAGGGTGGGAGTTCCCTTGGGGCATGAGGCAGCCTGGGCGAGGGGCCTGTGGTGGTTTGCAGGCCGGCCACGCCCCCTGGTGACCCAAACGGAGGTCCTGGTACCTGGGGTATATTTATCTTCTACAATTGAAACTTTGTAGCCTGGAGCAGAGCCAAGCCTGCTGCTTGCTCTGTGGCCGCAGCCATTTCTGTTGGGATTTATGTATCTTGTATAATTGAAACTTTGTAACCTTAAGCAAGGCCTGGGCTGGCCAGGGTGTTCAGAAAGCTTGGCTTCCTCCATCACCGGGGGCAACCCTAGCCTCCTGCTCTTTCCAGCTCCATGGCTGCTGCCATTTCTGTTTGGGTTTATGTATCTTCTATCATTGAAACTTTGTACCCTTGAGTGGAGGCCTAGGCCGGCAAGGGCAGGCGGAAAGCTTGGCTTCCTCCATTGCCAGGGAAACCCAAGCCTCCCTCCTGCTCTCTGTGGCCATAGCCATCTTGGTTGGGTTTATTTGCATATTTGCTCCTGATTGGCTGGTGGGCGTGGCTTGTGGGTGTAGCGGAGTGATGGTTACTTTGCATATTACTCTTTTATTATATAGGATAGCTCAGCAGTTAAGTCAAATATGCACATCTGGTTACAAAATACAATTAAAGGTATGCTGTATAATGTTTCTCTCACAATTTAGTGTTTAGGGTCACTTCCTTGATTGCCACAGTTTCAATACGTCAGTTGGAACCTTTGAACCAAAAAGTGACAGAATTTGTTTAATTCTGTTTCAGTAGAACTTCTCAACTAATTTCATAAATAGTAAAAATATGAATAAATCTCCTTGGATCATTTTTTTTGTTTAAATAGTACGATGGTTTCTGATCTTCATAGCTATAGCTTCTTGGATTTCAGTATTTCTCACAGTTGTTTGTTTTGTTTTGTTCCAGCACCAAAATTTTGAAACTCTGAATTAAAAAAAAATTGTTGGTTTATCTAAAATATTTAAATTTTTCTCTCACACACCTATCATATCCCATGATAGAAAGTTATTTATAATACATTCTGCATCTGCTAACTCAGTTCCTATCTTTTCCCAAAGCATGATGAGGTTATTCGGGTACTGTTTAGAGCATGAAAAAATCAGTTTTTATAAATACTTCATTACCTGGAGCTACTGAGGAAGATACTTTGATCATCTCTCTTTTTTCCATTTAAACTGATTTCTCTGGAATAAATCTGCCTTTATTAAACTGGCAGACCCCTACTAAGTTTACCCCAAGTTGGGAACAGGTTTTCTCTAATTTTATATTATCAATTATAATATAAATTTAGACTAGAATATTGATTATCAGGGACTATGGTATGAGGGGTTGGGGAGATACTAGCCAAGGGGCACAAACCTTGACTTAAAGGATGAAAACGCTCTGGGGATCTAATGTACAGCATGGAGACTACAGTTAATGACGCTGCTCTGTGTAGTTGAAAGTTTCTAAGAGAACAGACCTTATACGTTAGCACCACAAACATAAAAAGATCACTGTGTGAGGTGATACAGGTGTTCACTGGATTGTTGTAATCATTTCAAAAAGTATATGTATGCCAAATGAACACATTGTACACTTTAAATATATACAATTTAATTTGTCAATTATGTCTCAATAAATCTGAAGAAAAAAAAAGGAAAGAATTATAAATGCCCACGAGGAATATTCCTATAGTTGAAGAAGGTTGAGCTTATGAATACTTGTTGTAAAAGAAAAGGAGGGAGCACAAAGCATGTTGAAATCATGGGTATTGTGGAAAGAGGGTGTTAGGAGTGGCTTCTGTTAGGGCTTAGATTTTAAAGAAGGTTCAAGAAAGCCATAGTTTGTCCTGGGTAGGATGCTGTCAGAAGCAGGGTTAATTTTGTGACTAATAATATTTTTTAATCTAGATGGTGAGAGAAAAAAGTGAAACTAGTTTGCAACTGGGAAAAATAAAAAAGCATCTGTCAACATGATAACCAGGAAAAAGGAGAGTTGAGATATTTTTGTGTTTGTCTCTTCTCTTCAATCACTTTTAGTGTTTACAGAAGGTATACTGTCAATAAGTATGGTTAAAGGTATAAATGAAGAATGGAATGATTTCTTTTCAGATTAACCCTTGTGTATATTCTTACCTGCAATGACACATGGTTCCAAACATAACAATTTAATTTGGCTATTATTTTTCTGATGTGATTTAATTAAATAATTTACCAATTCTTACTGTATTCTGAATAATTCCACTTGCATTAGTGGATAACTAGGTTTAAATACCTTGATATAATATGATTCTAGAGTCTTCTCCCAAGCTTCCTGTGATATGAACAACATATCAACCTCTAAAAGTGAATTGTTTTGCAACTGTTTCTGTGACTTTAGTATGTTAGCTGAGTTTACTTTTTCATGAGAATAATATAACATGGCACCTGGAGGCTGATGGTGTAGCTTACTATTTCCTATAGCCTGTTGTTTTGTGTGATCTTGAACAAATTAACTTCTCTTTATAAATATTGTTCATGCCCTAGCTGGTTTGGCTCGGTGGAAAGAGTGTTGGCCTGCAGACTGAAGGGTCCCGGGTTTGATTTCGGTACATAAAACTTTGAGAAAGATAAGTAACACTTTATTTCTTAAATAATAAGTTACCTATTAAAAATTACTCTCTCGAATAAATACATTATAGATTTAAATGTGAATATAGACTTGACCAACACAGCATTGAGCTATTTTTTCTAGCAAACAAACAACACTTTTCAAACTTTAATCTTCTCCATTTACTGAAATATTATAAAGCTGACTTAACCTTACTTCTATGTTATATTATTTAAACATGATTTAATGGTACAGAGAATCTTCACATCTCTCTCCATTCTACTTTCTTTAGTTTGTATATTCTCACCTCTAAGTTGTGGAAGTAATCAGCAGATTTCAAGATATATACCACACACAACACTGCAATGTTTACATTTGCTGAATAATTCTTGATATAGTCAGAATAATCAAAACTTCATGCAAATGCAGAGCAGTGACCCAGGTTAGATAAAGTGAGAAGAGAAAATGAATTGACAAAATATAAAAACCGCTGACAAGCTCCTCTCTCAGTAAGGGCAATAGGAGAAAATATGAAGAGGTATTTCAGCACGAAGGATTTCAAATTACTTCCTGTCAACCAGGACCCTCAAATATATGTTTTTTTGATTGAACAATAAACTGAGGTAATAAAGCAGTAAAAAAAAATCCAATAACATCTGATTACACAAATATTTTATCTGCCATAAGTAAGTCAGTACACAATTTAAAGCAAAAACAAAACCACCAAATTTTGTTGAATCTTTTTCTAAATATTTTGAACATTAAACAGTGCCATGAATTCCACATTAATAATTGCTAATCACTATGTAATATGGTCATGGACAAACATTTTTAACTATTTTATTTGCAATTTGGCTCCACAGTGCTTAACAGAAGTTAATACATCTTCTCCGTTTTCCATAAACCTTTCATTGAAGAAGATATCAAATCTATATCAGATATAAAATGTTACAATATATTTTTATCTACTCTATGATAATTCATTTTCCCAAGTATAGAATTAAAAAATATATTTTCTGTAATTATCTGATTGTATGACAGGCTATTACTACACTGTGTCTCACTAAAAGGAAATAACTCTATATTTTTAATGGCTTCTGAGGAGTATCCTAACATAATGAAACTGAAGCAGGACAGAATAGGTTAGAGTAAAAATTTTGTCCTAAACTGTCTTATGAAAAAAAAAAAAGACATTATTAATCTGCTAAAACATCTTAAATGGTGCCATCTCAGGGAGAGACATTAAGATGAAATTAAAGGGCTTAATATTCTCTTATGGTAATATCCTTGAGGGAGGTTATTGATTAAACTACTAAATGTGGACATACAAAAAAACATAAAACTAGAAATAATCAAGGGCTTATTGCACTGTTAATGTGAACTTGTGAACTTATATTTAGATTAAATAATTAACTACAATCTTATGTGGTTCTTTTTTTTTTTGTGTGTGTGTGTGTGTGTGTTTGGGGGGTGCTAAAGATTACATAGCTGTTGCTCGGCTGGCATGGCTCAGTGGTTGAGCATTGACATATGAAGCAGGAGGTCAGGATTCCATAGCCAGTCAGGGGGTGTGCAGGAGGCAGCCCATCAACGATCTTCTGTCATATTGATGTTTCCATCTCTCCCTCTCTCTTCCTCACTGAAATAAATAAAAATATATTTAAAAAAATACGCAGTTGTTCTTAATTTTTTTTTCAAGAGACATTAAAATCTCTCATTTTCTAGACAGATATTTTTATGAACTTTTTAGATCTCATTTTTTATTAAACAATCCTGAGGGTGTCGTATCTATAGAACCTGGGCAGCTGAGGACACATGGCACCAAGGTGAGTTACGTGGTCAGGCTCCGTCAAGGCCCAGCAGCCAGCAGAAAGCTGCGTCTCTAAGGAGAGTCTTATCTGTGAGGATAGCAGGACTAGTGATTCACCTGGAAAAGCCTGCCGCGGGCCTGGAACAGCATCTCTCTCTGCCATTGAGACTTAAGCGTAGCCAGGTCTTCTGCTGAATCACATGGCTCACATGGAAGAACAACTTGCAGTCATTTTCTACTAATGATCTGTTCATTGAACACGCATTTTTGTCACTGCTAGATGATGGAAGATAGTGCTTGAAATAGAACTTAAATATTTTTAAAGCACACTCAGGCTATTTCATTACACATACTATAATAATACTTGATTAAAAAAGAAAAAAAATTCAGGAAAATGCTAAAACAGACTAAAACCTGGGAAAACAGTCATAAACCAGGACTATCCTGGGTAATCCAGAATATGGTCACCCTGAAGGATGTACATATTGCTAAAGGAGTACACAGAGAAAAAGCTACTGAAATTGAATGGAGGCCATGAAAGGATTTTCTGGCAAGCTAAACATGTTGAACTTTATCCTCAGGCTATGAACAATTCAAGCATGAATGTCCAAAATCTGATTAGCATTTCAAAATTATAACTATATAAATACAGGAAATAGATTGTAGTGAATACGCACAAAGAAGTTAAATAACAATGAGGAAACTATAATCATTTTCAGGATAATATTATGTTAGAGGAGGGTATGAAATAAAGTGTTAGCAATACAAATGGATTAATAGGATTTTATTTAATCCAAATCTAGAATGAAAGTTAGACAAACATACCCATAATTATTAAACTTTTAGCATGTGGATGTGGTAAAGAAATTTATTTGAATGAAAGAGGGGTTATTTATCAGTTCTAATAAAACTATAAACCATTTATATAGATATGAATCTAGATTTTTAAAATATTTTAATTATAACTAATATAATCAATTTAGAATACAGTAATAGTATTTGAATATAAAAACTGATATATATGTGTGGTAGTCTTATGAGACTTAAGGACAATGTACTCTCTTAGTTAAATTGGAGGATGCAAAAACAAAACAACCTATTGAATTATATTTTACCTTTTTTAAAAAACATTTGGTACATTCATGGTACAATTTTTTTCTACTAATCATAGAATGGGAAAAACTTTCATATTATTGATTCAAGATAGAAACACTTCTTGTGTCAGTCTTGGAGAGAACACCACAGATAAATAGTAGATGATAGAGGATCTAGAGACCTAACATTAATGCTAGTCCTTACAAAACTTTCTCTTAGCCACCTTATATACCAGTATATCTTGGTTGAAAGCTGGAAAACTACTAATTCTACAAAGGAAAATGTGTGTGTGTGTGTATGTGTGTGTGTGTGTGTGTGTGTAAGTGTGTGTTTGTGTGTGTGTATTGAGTGAGGGGTATTAAATAGAAAGGTTAAGGAGTGAGAATAAACAGTACTCTAGGAATTTACTGTTTTTATTATTTGCCTTATTGTCAGTGGTTAAGCAAACATGAGAAATGGAGGTAACGATTAGTTTGCAAAAGTCAATGGAATTTTCTATCAGGAAGGAGTGACTGGAATCTCTCATGACTGTATTCGTCCGCGGGCTCCTGTCCATCAAGAATGGAGCCAGAGCAGTGCCGCCAATCTCTTTGAAAGCCCTGGGGCCTGTGGTAGGGGCTCCTGTCCTGAGATTGTTCAGATTACACCCCCCTTTAAATCAAAGCCAGTAATACTCCCTGAACTAGGCCCATGCTTCCATTTTTTATCAAGAAATACAACAGCATTTCATTGTGCTTAATTTATTGAGAACTTAAATCTAAGAATTTTCCCTGGGTTGTAGTTCTGACTTCCTGGAAGAAATTGGAAAAGTCATTTACTTTTCTGTGCACTTCAGCCACCCTATTTGTCAGGAAGAGGAATCATCTTTCTCCTCCAAGTACTTGGCCTAAGTTATATTAGTACAGAACTTTTCATTTTATATCATATTTCATATAAAAATACCAAGCTTTTATTTCATCTTCATGTACTTCCTGTCAATTTGCTTCCCCTGTTTTATTTCATAGTAACACTTTTAGGATCAGTGCCATTCTCAACTCTAGAGAAATAGCTTTCAAGACTGTATATCAATAGAATATCTTCCTTTGTTTTGCTTTTGCAGTCAGCAAATGTGAATTGAATGTATAAATTTCAGGCATTACATGTAGCATTTCAGATGTCTGTAAACCTTAAAAGGAAAAGAAGGGAAAGGATTATATGTACATTTAATTTTTTTTTCAAATAACTATGCTCAAATACTATAGTGCAATATTCCTGTAGATCTTAGAATTTTCTTTGACAAACTTATAAGAGCAGCACCTTAAAATATATTGATACTAGGAATTAATTAATCTTTAAAGCCCCCAAGTGGAATAAATGGCACATACATTTGTTATATCATTTTAATCTTGAAAATGTTACAAATTATTACAATTTTGAATATTGATAGTATCCCGTAATTTTTAAAATTACCTATAAACTGCCCTGGCTGGTGTGGCTCAGTTGGTTGGAGCATCATCCCATACACCAAAAGGTTGTCAGTTTGATTCCCAGTCAGGACACCAAAACCACAAATTTTACTATAAGAAATATGTGCTTTCATACATACAATCCAAGACATTCTAGACTCAGACTCATGACATGATTGTAAACCACAGACCCTGATCCCACCACACAGATAGTGGTTTCAAATATGACTCCTCTTGATCAAATAAGACATTATTTTATCTCATGTTATAAAAGTATAATTATATAAATTCCCTACTAGCACAAAGATATTTCTGTATATTATTTATGCCTCAGGGCAACACAGTAACAACTTCTGATTATGAATAGATAAGATACTATTAACTGTTTACTCAAAAGGTAGGCTGTATAGTATTTCCACCTTCCTCTTAATTTCATTAAGGTAAGACTTTCTATGAAATATTTACAATTCCATAGTGATGGAGTAATGTATACATCAGGACCTTAGTAGAGCATGCATTATTTTAATGATAAAAGATCATAGTTTTCTGTTCACAATTACATTTCAAAGCTATGGTTATTAGAAACAAAGATAATAGCAGTATAATGAAACACAATATTTTCAAAATAGATGGTCCACTTCTTATGTCTAAAACAAATTTCAAGCCATAATTAACCATTATACTAAAAAAAAAAAAAAAAAACCACCTTAGTTTTGAGTAACTGGCATATACTGATATATTCAGTATTTTATATAAGAAGGACTAAACAGATTCAATATCTAAAAAATTACAAAAGGAATAATGGGTACTTATTCTTGATGGGGACAATTGGAGACACCCTTTGTAGGGCTGTAATGGTTCAGTCTACATACAGTATTTGTGAGTAGAGAAAACAGAACTCAGAAAAATTTGGGGAAGTTCATAAAGAGGATATATAAAGGTGACAAGGATGATGAATATTTGGTAGGATATAATACATGAATACATAAATGTAATTTAGTTGTCAACCTTCATCATGTTTATAAATATTATTAAGGTGTCCATGTTTTAGATTCCTAAAACCATTTATACTCTGCAAGTCTAGTATTAAATTATTATATATTAATAAATATGTATTAGATGAGTTTTGGGCACTATATCATTTTAATTATTAATACATAAAATTTTGCTTTTCTCTAAAGCTGTTGATATTATGCATGATTGTCATCTATGCATGAGGAAATGGATTGTCAACTATGCATGATGAAATCACAGATTCTCTTTTCTTACAGTGACCATGTTTTGAAGATTCTTTACATAAGAGCAGAAAAATATCTTCCAACCTCATTGAAAGTTAACGGGTAGACTCTAATATAAAATTTTATACCTTTAAGCCCTTAACTCAATTGTTTGGTAATAAAGATACAATATTTCACAATATGGAAATTTTGGAAGGAGCTGCTTCTATTTCCAGCTCTGTAATGTATGAACTTGAAAATAAATGAGAAAATTTAACCAGTGATTCTACCATTGATTACTATCAAGAGAACATTTTGCAATTCATAAATCCTACTGAAACTTATTTTGCAACTTGTCATCTTTTGTAAATCACCATTTCCTTTGTAAGAAATAGAAATATGTTTGGAATAAGAAATAGCAAAGCATATTTTTAACCTGTCTAAATGTGGGATAAGTTAGATTTTTCTATTCAAAGTAGATAAAATAAACATTTATCAGAAATATAACAGTTGTAGCCAGGGGACACTCATGCCTACTTTTTAAATAAGACTACCATTGATTTGGACAGAACAAATGAAAATAAATCATGACTAAATATAATAATCTAGTCTTTCTCATGAGTTATTTAACTTACATACCTAGATACTTTACTTTGTAAACAGATGCTGGTGGTATCAATCTAACTGGAATAATTTACTTTACCAAGAGAAAATGAAGGAAAACTAATTTGATTCATTACTACAGAGGGAACCCTCCTATGGAAAGAGGTCATAAAAATGTGATGTATATCATTTATTATGGTAGTTGGCTCCCGATTAAAGGGGAAAAAACACAATTACTCCTTTACACAATAATATACTACTTGGATTACTAAGGAAAATAGAGTTATCTATCTTTTTTCTTGAGATCTATTTGGACTTTTTTCTTGTTAGCTATAAAATAAATCTAAATGTATCCAGACTTGACCATGGTTTCTGAGGTGGAATTTGGTAACAACATTAATGCTAGTCCTGGCTGACAGAGTTGTTATAGAGCATGACACAGTCAGGATGACAACCCTGGAACAGAAAATAGAAAGCGATCCAGAAACCAGATGTTGTCCAGGGACCAAGGGGAAGATTCACTTAGGGAAAACTGAAGATGATTCCTTATGGAGAGAGGGGGAAGAAACTACTTAAAAATTAAAAATAAAATGAAGAGTATCCATCTACAAAAAAGACCTTATGATAACTTCCATAGATCCTTCCTTGAAAACCCTGGGGACCCCTTATTTTTGTAAGAGCCTTCACAATTTCCATTACACATTATATTGCCTTATTCAGAAGTAAGAAGGAGAGCATGGGGCTGGGAAGCCAGGGAGCCTCACCCTGTCTTCAAAATGTTCTACAGTTCAAGGAGGAGACAAGCAAGAGAGAGAGTGACAGCCCAATGTGGAGCTGGGACCAGGTGTGAAAGACAGCAGAGTAAGTGAATATGCAAAGCATGACTTTTTTTTATTTTCTCTTCATGAGAGAAAAAGAGAAGCCACTATCTGTGTGGTGGGATCAGGGTCTATTGGTTTACAATCACGCCATGAGTCTCAGAATCTGGAATGTTCTTAACTATATTAGATTCAAATATGACTCCTCTTGATCAGGTAAGCAATGAATTAATCAAGCAAGTTATCTGTCCTCCTTCACTATATGCTACACACACCCACACACACACACACACACACACACACACACACACACACGAAAACTGCAAAAAAATTATCATTCAAAAAATAATAATAGGAGACATATAATAGTCACTGATTCTTAGCATTTATGAAATCTTGCTGAGTAATGGTTGGAAAGTTCCCCTAGAATGGGAATAAGTGTGTTTCTTAATTAGGACCTAGGTTTGTTCAATAAAATTCTGTTCGGCCTATTATTCTCCAAGGTTGTTTGTTTTTTTCCCTGTTATTGTCTTCGGTCCCTATAAAGAGACTACTGAACAATTTTACCTGTTTGCTGGAAGATATACGTATATTTTAAGCCTTTCTGTCTCTAGAAGGTTCAGATTTCAGAGAACATTTCATATCTATGAATTCAGTCATCTAATAGGTCAGATGTAGATAACTTTGACTGTACAGCTTTCTCAAAGCAGTTTGGGTTTCCTATGTATTTTATTCTAGTTAGTCCATTGGACAAAAGCTAAACCAAATAGTCTATAGATGCCTCTCACCAGCAGTACACTAAACATAAATAAATAATCAGGTTACTAGGAAATAATGCTGACTACTTCTTAGAGCCCCCTCTTTTTTTATGTGGTCATCTTTATGTGAGTCAGAGATTTTTACCTGGAGACCCTATACTGGGTAGAACCTTGGATTTTGTCTAAGACCACATGCTCTAATTGAATTTGAAAATGCTTTATGAATTGAAGACTCTGGATATAAGAAGTGGTTTTATTTTTTTCCCTAAAAATACGATTTTTGCATAACTTTATCATATATAGTTATAAAGAAATATTTCATTCCCAAATAATGTAACTAAAAACCATGTCTCAGTTTGGGACATTATATTATATTCACTTTCGTTCTTTTCAGTTATTGCAAATTTAATATCATCAAACATTTCACAAATTTTATTATCACAAGATAATAAAGACCAACATTTTTTTTCAATCTTCTTAAAGAGTTTCTTTACCATTTTCTTTAGCATCCATTGATTATGTGGCTCTAATGACAATAACACATGGTGTAGACTTTTTGTTATAACTGTATCCCAACTTCCAGTATCAGATTTTATATGTTAACAATAACCTCTAAACTCAGTGGCTGAAAATAATAATGTTTATTTTTATGTATGCATCCACAGGTCAGCACAAAGTCAACTGATGGAGACTGGGGTCAGGTAGACAACTTCAGAATCACAAATGGGTTCACACACACAGCTGTGGGCCAGCTTAGAGATAGCTGTTCTTAGTCATGGCTTAGACGCTTATCTGGTTAAGAATAATTTTGCATTCTGTATCCAATCACCTGTTACTCAGACTTGACTCAATCCATCCATCAATCAGTTATAAGCATTTGTTGAATTATTGTTACATATTGGATACTGTGCTCCTATGAAGTTTATATATAAGGCAGAGTTTCTGCTGTCATATACTTGGCTCTCTGTGTCCTGAGATCAACAACATCACTCAGATAGGCAGTCCTAATGGCATGGCGCAAGTACAAGTCAAGTGAAAACAACTAAAGTGTAGGAAGTGAAATTCGAGAACATACTAATCATCTTCAGTGAAAAGAACTTCAAAGTCAAACATATGTCAGGGTGTGTGCATACAAGGAGTGCTGAACAATGGGACAATCTACTGAATACAGATTAATATAACTCTCTTGAGAGTTTTTTTTTCTCTAAAATATTGCTCACACACAGATTTCTACTTGGAGTTTTGATTTCTCTATATTCTACTGTAATTTAGTATTAAAATTAAAACTTTCTAGGAGTAGTGAAACTCTTTTTCAAATAAAGTTTTTCTGACTTCCCCATCTAAAAATTATATTTTGTCTTACTGATCCACATGACATTTTATTTCTGGTAACTAATATGAATGTATTCTTTAGGCCTTTGCACTATATCTATTTACATTCTTTTTTTTTCAAATTTAGTTCTTATTTAAGTTGTTGAAAAAAATATATCCATCATTGCATCACCTCAATGGTATTGTACATAATCATACCTATTAGGTTTATTCAATACACTTAATTTAGTTTTTTAAATGATAGCAGTTAATAAGTTAACAATAAGTCTGTTCTTGAATAATCAATTTGTTTCAAGTCTTCAAATTTAGGTTCCTTGCAGATATTAAAATTGTCCTTACATAAAAGTCACATACTTTTTTTTGGTATAAATTTACCTAATCATGAAAAAAATGAGCAAATGTTAAAAACTTATTTGAATCCTCCACTAATATTAGTCTGATAAAAAGTTCACATGACTTTGAAACTTCACCTTTGAAGTGCTTTTCATAAGTTGGAAAAAAAGATTTCTAAAAACCATTCCACAATTCATTGCCTTATAGCTAACATGACATTTATAAACCAATTCAAATGAAGTATTACTATTATAAGAATTTCATTTTTGTATCTAACTGTGTGAAAATCATTTTAATCATAGAGTCTACTTTTCACATATCTAGCAAAAGCACTATATTTAATGTATTAACAATTTTAAATGTCTGATGTTTGACTCGTGTACTGAAACACACAAATAATTGTTAGCAAAAGTATTCTGAATGATTAAAAATATATGGTTTTAGAAAATAAGAGGTGCAAGTCCATGCATTAACATAAGTGTTTGTTGGTAACCACTAACAAATGCATATCACTGCTCCATATTGAAATGTCCATAATTTGTCTGGCAGTCATACTCTTTTTTTTTAGATTGCATGCTGTGAAATGTGATATTTTTCAGCTGAAAGGATTTGCTTTTTTATTACCAGGCTTATATTGTGTGTCATTATTTTATATTCTGATGACATGATTCTCTCATCTTAGATTAAGTTTCAACAGCAATTTAAAATAACTAATAAACTCTAGATGGAGCAAATTGCTATTACAGAAAAAAAGGGAAAAGACAGTGCTATTTGATGCTGAATTTAAATAATCCATTTAATCAGCAAAAAATATTTACCAAGTAGTGCATTTCTTTATGCCAAAAGTAATCTTTATCATATTGAATTAGTAGGCTTTAATCTACACCTAAGATAGTTACTTTCCCATCATAGTTTTCATGCAGTTTATATTATAAAACCATGTTAAATTGTATGGTTAAGAGTAATTTTGCATTCTGTATCCAATCACCTGTTACTCAGACTTGACTCAATCCATCCATCAATCAATTATAAGCATTTGTTGAATTGTTGTTACATATTGGATACTGGGCTCCTATGAAGTTTATATATAATGCATAGTTTCTGTCAAATTGTTTATATTATGAACATGTGAACCTGATTGTATTAGGCATTGAGGGATTGTTATGAATAGTATCTTAGAAAAAAATAGATGGCAGGGAGACAATTTTCTTTCAGAATGCATTCAGCTTTTCTTCTCTTAATCGGGTTAGACCCGTGGTCGGCAAACTGCAGCTCGCGAGCCACATGCGGCTCTTTGGCCCCTTGGGTGTGGCTCTTCCACAAAATACCATGGCCTATTTTGAAGAAGTGGCATTAGAAGAAGTTTAAGTTTAAGAAATTTGGCTCTCAAAAGAAATTTCAATCGTTGTACTGTTGATATTTGGCTCTGTTGACTAATGAGTTTGCCGACCACTGGGCTAGACAAATAGTAGACAGGTTAAATTTTCATATAAAGTTATCTTTATTTAAATGTTAACTGTCAAATGATTGCTTGCAATAATAACTTCCTTCATAGTTTTGAGATTATATTGGTCAGAGGATGCTTTCCGAGGAGAAATGTATGGATATATTAACATAGATGAAGAAGTGAAAAAACAGAATATCAGGATGAGTAAACATGGTAAGTTAAGTCTTATTGTCAAGGTTGGGCGCAGTTTATATGAAGGGGTTTGGCAGACAGACCCGAGTGTGATTCCTATGAGACCCAAATCCTGGTGATCCTGTGCTGGTGCCGTCTTCTCCCCCTGTGTGTGGGTGGGACTTGAGCACACACCAAATGTGAGAGGATGTATGTATTAATTAAGGGTACATGACTATTTTGAATATGAATGTCGATCATATTGCTGAAAGATCCTATTTTTCTTACTGGCTCTTAAGTCTCAAGCCGCCAGGCTGTGTACTGCCACAAGAGGCCACAAGGCAAGATGCCGAGGGTGGCTTCCAGTCAATGGCTAGCAAGAGATTGAGTTCCGTGGCCCCGTATCCTGCAGGAAACCGATCGCCGACAGCAACCATGTGGGCTTGGAAGCAGATCCTCCCCCAGTTGAGGCTCAGGAGAGACTAACCCTGGTCCACACAGAGTTCATCCTTTTAAGACCTTGAAGCAGAGAACTGAACTAAGCTGTGCCCTATCTCACAGACACTGTGAGAGAAGCACACATAAATATATTTTAACGATATCAAAATATTAATGTTTGGGGCTAAATTGTGTTCTCTCTCGCCCCTTCCCCCGTTTTAATATGTTGAAATCCTAATTCCCAGTGCCTTAGAATGTGACTGTATTTTAAAATAGGGTCTTTAAAGAGGTAATGAAGTTTAAATAAGTTTAATAGGGAAACACCCGAATTCAATATGAGTAGTGTCCTTGTTAAAAAATGAAAAGGAGATTCTTATCACAACACAGATGTGCATAGAGGAAAGACCATGTGGCTACACTGGAAGAAGACTGCCATCTACAAACTAGGTAAGGAGGTCCTCAGAAGAAACTAATTCTGTGTACAACTTGATCTTGGACTTCTACGCTCCATAAATGTAAGGAAATTATATATATATATGTATGTGTGTGTGTGTGTATGTATATATAATAGGTTTTACTGATTTCAGAGAAGAAGGGAGAGGAAGAGAGAGATAAAAACATCAATGATGGAGAGAACCATTGATTGACTGCCTCCTGCATGCTCCCTACTGTGGATCGAGCCTGCAACCCAGGCATGTGCCTTGACTGTGAATCAAATTGTGACCTCCTGGTCCACAGGTCAATGCTCAACCACTGAGCACACAGGCAGGGCCATATATGTGTTTTTAAACATTTCAAAGCTCTTCCCATTTTCTCATTTCAACTGAAAAATACTTAAGCCATTATGTCCCCATTACCAGCATTATATAACTCAAGTTGCATATTCCATTCAATTTAGCAAATTTAGATGCATACAGCATATATTGTCACATAAGTCTTATTTTGATTTCTATAATTAATATCTTTCTGTTAGCTTTTTTGAAAACTAATGCTTAAAAATTAGTCTTATCAATACACACTAAAATTTAAATTTCCAAAAATAATCATCTTGAAAGTACTTATACAACTAATGGTTTAGTCTCTTTATGTATATGTGAGACAGAGAGAAATTAAAAGCATGAATATATGACAGATACTGATGAGATGAATGATGGGAATGTCTTTAAAAATAACTCTTTGAATTCTAATTATGTCAAATTATCTATTGCCTAAATTTAAATCTATGAATGTAAAATTCATCATTCCAACATCGTATCCTTATGTGAAACACATCCTTCTAAATTAAGAGTAAATGCTCTCAAAGATCTTCAGAAAAAGTTATCTTGAGGAGTCATACATCTAAATTTTCATCCACTTTTTAGAATAATTAATATAGTTTTTAAGTATATATCTTAAAAGTTTTATCAGGAATTCTTAATGAGAACACATAACTTGGTTTTTATTATATTAAGATAAGATAAGACTTATAATTTTGTGTTATATTACAGTTGTAACAGTGCGATACTGTGGCTCTTGCATAAAAATTGAATTCTGACTCTATTTCCTACTAATTAAAGGCAGTTGGGTAAACTTTTGTTTCCTCAGTTTTCTTATCTTTAAAATGGAAGTAATAAAAATAATAGCTTCATATGAATTCTATGACAAATAAAAGCATGCAAACTAGGCATTGTAAAATCATGAAACAATGTAAATATACAAATTTTATAATAAAATTATTGCTCTTATATTAGAAGATGTTATGTAATAATTAATATTGTGAGATTCAAAGGAGAATGTTTTCAAGCTCTATCTCTAGCTTCTTGTCTAGCTATGGAGGAGTTACTTAAATTCCCTAATTCTTAGTTTCCCGTGTGTAAAATGAAAACTAAACCAGTATCTATCTCAGCTGATGCAATGATAGACTGTTCAACAAATGTACAATATTTAGAATAATGCTTGGACTACATTAATTCAAAAAATAGTTTTAGTTTATATAAGGTAACATTCAAATTTATCCTCCAATTAACAGTAAATAGTTCCATCAAAGAATTAGTGTGAGGTATTCAGAAAGGAAAGTATGTGTACCAAATTGAGAAGAATACAGGGGAATATGAACTACATGATAACAAAAAAAGTATTGGAATTTGGAAGAACAATGTTTATGCATATACATTAATGTAAAATAAGTATCACTATCATTTTTGTATTTTCACATTCCTCAATATACACTGAAAATATCAATTACAGAGAATCCAGGCAGGAAAAAAAACATAATGCACTTAGCATTTGATTTTGCCTAAAATGTATGTAGTTGTAATTAAATAGAATAAAAACATCTAAAATTATAATTTATTTAGACTTGGATTGAGTTATTTATATCTCTGTATTATTTAAAGTCTGCTTACCAGAACAACAAAGGTTCTATGTAAAAAATACCAAAAATATGTGAGTACCATCTAGTGGTAGAACAGGAGGTAAGCAACAAGCTGTGAGGAGAAAGGGGCTAAAGCAGGTCAGGGGAACAGGAGGCCAGAATAAGATTATAAATAAAATGAGGTAATGGCAAAAGTCAGTAAATATTTTTTTAAATAGTCCATCTTTATTAAAATATGTATGGGTGACCAGAGTGTAAAATAAACCGGAGAACAATGCAACTCTACAAAAACTATGATCCTGATTACATCTGTGTATTCTGAAGACATAACTACATTCTACAACCTTAAATGATGGCATTATTGAAATTTAAGCTCCTTATATTGATAGAAATAAACTAATTCTGCATAACTGTGAAGCAAGCCTGAGATGGGGGAAAGGTGGGCGAGGGACATGCCGCTTGCTTTATAATATACACAAGGAAGCATTTTTAAACAGTATTGCAACAGTATAATGGAATTTTCCTTAAGTATAACAGCAATCATTATAGAAACAACATTTTATTTCAATATGTTTTAGAAGATTTTAGTGCACTTATCTTTAAAATTCAGTCAAACAGAATTGAAGCTTGGTCAAAACTCAAACTTTATAAGACTTGAAACAAGAATTCAAATTTAAAACTGGTTACAAATGAACAAAAAATCACAGGCTATGAAGACTATCTGGTATATATGAGTATTATCAGCAAGCAAACGAAAAGAAGGAAGGAAGGAAGGAAGGAAGGAAGGAAGGAAGGAAGGAAGGAAGGAAGGAAGGGAGGGAGGGAGGGAGGGAGGGAGGGAGGGAGGGAGGGAGGGAGGGAGGGAAGGAGGGAGGGAGGGAGGGAGGAAGAAGAGAGGGAGGACTAAAAAAAAGAAAAAGAAAGAATGAAAAGGAGAGAAAGATCCATGGTCAGGTGGTTCAGTTGGTTGGAGCATTGCCTTGTAAACATATCCTTAAACAAAGGAAACAATTTCACACATATTCAAAAGATAAAAGTATTTATTTGACATAGAACTAAAGCTTTTCATAACTGTCCATGTGAAAGTAAATTGATAATAATAAGAAAATCGAAAAATTCATCATATATATATAAATATGTATTACATACATATTTTGTGGGCATCTTTTCAAAGTGTAGTTGCCATAATTCACAGAAAAATGTGTTTATCATTTTTAAAAATATTTTTTATTGAAATCAAAGAGAAAAGGAGAGGGAGAGAGAGAGAAACATCAATGATGAGAGAGAATCACTGATGGACTGCCTCCTGCAGAGCCCCTGCTGGGGATCGAGCCAGCAACCCTGGCATGTGCCCTGACTGGGAATTGAACCAGGAATCCTAGCTCATAGGTAGATGTTCAACCACTGAGCCATGCTGGCTGGGCTGTGTTTGTAATTATTATAAACTTGAGGCTATTATAGTCATAGATATGTTTTGTTATAGGGAAAGACTACAGACTAAAATCAGTCAAAGGGAGAGACCTACAGGATAGAGTTTGAGAGAATTCCAAATACAGGAATTCCCTTGTCCTCTCTGCAGATTTGGGGATCCTGGAGCGGGTTGTTCTGAAAGCATTAGTATATCCTACTAATTAGTAATGCACCCTTAACTTGCCATAATGGTTCCCATAGGGCAGTGTCCTATGTGAACACCCCTCTCATAAGCTAGTTTTATATTGACTTATCATATGGCCAATCCTTTGGCCACTAATCTTGAGTTAGTAAAACCCAGACATATGGGCAAATAGCAGAAAATTTAATCAACTGAGATGATTTGTTTTTATTTTGTTCAAAGTGCCCAGAGTTAACTAAACTGTGAAGTTTGAATGCCCCCAGTGCTCCACTTATGAAGTGCTGACTTCATATCTAACAACAACTGCAAGTTTGAGAAACTTCAAAAATCACCACTAGGTTAGATCATTTTCTAGACCAGCGGTCGGCAAACTGCGGCTTGCGAGCCACATGCGTCTTACAAGCCGCAGTTTGCCACTCTGTTGACGAATGACTTTGCCGACCACTGACCTAGACTCTGGATTCCAATAATTACAGGCTCTTGTTGTTCCTTGTGATTAAGCCCCTATCCCAGTGGTCGGCAAAGTCATTCGTCAACAGAGTGGCAAACCGTGGCTCACGAGCTGCATGTGGCTCGCAAGCTGCAGTTTGCCGACCACTGTTCTAGACAAACTTGCTTGTGGGCAGCTGTCACCAGTTTGGTTTTAAAGACTCTTACAATTTTTTTACAGGTTTGAACATTTTTTTATACTGACAATATGATGATAGAAGCAGAGGTTGGGATGATGCCATTGCAAGGCTTCTCAGTTACATGATGGAAGACAATCCTGAGATGCAAGCCTGCTCTAGGATCTGAAAAAGGGGAGGGAATAGATTGTCCAGTAAAGGCCCAGAAGATTTGATGTAAAAAGGCAGGTGATACAATTCCCTGGGTGGCTAATAAGAGTATTTGATCTAAATATGCAGGTGATACCCTGGGGAGAGGGATCGGGTAATGAGAGCATTTAAAATTTCTCCTGTGGTGACTTGTGAATCTACACTAATAAAAGAGAAATATGCAAATTGCCCATCACTTCACAACACCCACCAGCCAATCAGGAGTGAGTATGCAAATTAACCCGACAAAGATGGCGGTGGCCTCACCCCCCAGCTGCTCCAAGCCTCTGGGCAGCACTCATGCGGGTGTGGAGTGGCCGGCAGGGTGGGACGCCTGCTAAGAGGGGAAGGGCGGGGGGCGGAGGGAGCTACAGGAGCGGTGCTCCGGCTGGAGCGAAGACTGAAGGTGGAGGCCAGAGTGAAGACGGAAGGCAGTGGCCAGAGCGAAGGCCTGGGTCCCTCGTGTTGGAGGAAAACCGGTGCTGGCAGCCAGGGGAAGGAAGGCCTATTGCATGAATCTTCGTGCAATGAGCCTCTAGTATGCCATAAAAAGGTAGTGAATTTGCCCAGCCAGTGTGGCTCAATGATTGAGCATTGACCTTTGGAAAGGGCACATGCCTGGGTTGCAGGCTCGATCCCCAGTAGGGGGCATGCAGTAGGCAGTCTATTGATGATTCTCTCTCATCATTTATCTTTTATCTCTCTCTCCCTCTCCCTCTCTGAAGTCAATAAAAATATATTTTAAAAAGATAGTGAATTATTACAGAAGAAAAATATGAAATTATAAGAAACCTGAAGCAAACCCAATTACTAGATAATCAACCAACCAATAAAAGAGTTTAACCACAGAGTCTGGGTAAGAGGTAAAAGTGGAAACAATAGACGGAATGGCTCTAAGCCATCACCATTCTCCTCAAGGTGAGAACTAGGTTTATCCCTGGGTTATCACAGGCCCATAGATCAGGATCAAACTAAGGCCTGAAGAAGTTGGCCTCAGACATGCAACTCACAGAGCTTAGGAGACAAAGTAACTTGAGAACCACGTCAGGCAAATGCAGAGCGTTGACACTCTGCAGTGTCACACTCTTTTGTGTCAACCTGTGATAAAGCAGCAGTAGTTACCACAAATTACCAGTGAACGATTTAAAAAATCTCCAAGACAATTAGCAATATTCTTAGGTTTCTCAAGTCTTAGGGGCTTGAAAACTTCCATTTTCTTATGAATAAAATATCTCCTAGGATACTAATATTGTAGATGATGTATGTGTGTGTGCATGATATACATGCATGTGTGTGTGACTGTGTGTGTGCTATAAGGAGCGTGAGATCTTTATATATTTGTAAGTTTGCATTAGTGTGCTAGGGCTGCCATAACAAAGTGCCACAGACTGGGTGGCTGAAATGCAGAAATGTATTTTCTCACAATTGTGGAGGCTTGGACCTGAGACAAGGTTCCAGGATGCATGCTCTGCTGAGGCACTCCCAAGCTTCCAAACAACCTTTTCCTGTGTCTTTGGGTGGCAAAGACAGCTGGGGGTCTCTTCCTCTTCTTATGAGAGAACCCATTCTTTCAGATCAGGCTCCACCCTTATGACCTCATTGATCATCTCCTTAAAAGGCCTTATCTCCACTACAGTCACAAGGAGTGTTAGGGTTTCAAAATATAAATTTAGGGGAGGGGCAGAGTTCAGTCACAACAAAGGTAGTATGCAAAAAGTACACATTAAAATTTAGGTTTATTGCCTGGCTGGTGTGGCTCAATGGTTGAGCTTTGACCTATGAACCAGGAACACGTCCAGGTTGTGGGCTCAGTACCCAGTAGGAGGTGTGCAGGAGAAAGCCAATTAATTATTCTCTCTCATCATTGATGTTTCTATCTCTCTCTCCCTCTTGCTTCCTCTCTGAAATCAGTAAAAATCGATTTTTTAAAAAAGTAGGTCTATTTATTATTAAATAGATCTCATTTATTTTGGTGGAGACAGAAAATAATAAATAAGTAATAAGAACAAAATTACCTGCATTCCTACTCTTGGGGGAAAATGTTCGATATTGTGGCTTTTGATTATAGTCATAGTTCTATAAGTAAATGTTGATTCTCTAAGGTAAAACTTTAAAATTTAACATTACAGCACATGTTTTTCTATCATAATAAATTTTACTAAAACATTATTTTAAAGGCTTTATAATATTTCAATGAATATATGATAGAAAAACTTTTTAGTAATAGACATAAATAGCAGTACATTTTTCATCTTCTATCAGTCTGTCTGCTGCCCCCTATCTTGTTTGTTTTCCACAAGTGGGGACACACTAATCTATATATATAAAAGCCTAAGTGACCAAACGACCAAACGACCGGACAACTGAACAAACAGTCGCTATGGCGCATACTGACCACCAGGGGGCAGACACTCAAACGCAGGAGCTGCCCCCTGGTGGTCAGTGCACTCCCACAGCCAACCTTGCACAGGCGGCCAACCTCCCACGATCCCTCCCTCTGGCCGGCCAGACTCGATCGGCCCAGATCAGGACTGGGCGAGAAGGCCCCAATAGACTCCACTTGGCGTTTAGGCTGAGGGATCCCACCCATGCACCGGGCCTCTAGTACTATATATTAGGTTTCCCCAAGTATCTATTCCCATATTCTCTCTCTGTCAGAGCCTCTGAGGGTACCCAGTCTCAATAGTTACCACAAATGAAACATATTAGCCAAGGTCTGGGTGTATGGCAGCCCTTGCAGGTAATAGCTCTATTTCCTATAGGATGTTGTACAGAATAATTTTCTGTGTGCCTCAACCTGAAAACATTTAGAAAGCATGGCTTAAGTCTCATGTTCTAAAGATACTGTAATGAACACATTCATGACCAAAAGCATATCCAGTCTTTAACATTCTTTACTAATTAGAATACCCAATGTAAATGACTGGATAAAGAGATAAAAATTTTCAAGTAAGTGGTACAGATTGCAAGACTGTTTTTCATAAAACGTGTGTTGGTTAATTCACTCTCTCACTGTTACAGACTAAATTGTGTACCCACAACATTTATGTATTGAAGCCTTGACCCCAATGTGACTATATTCGGAGACAGGGCCTTTAAGGGGCAATTAAGGTTGTATGAGGACATAATGGTGGAGCCATAATCCCAAAGGAGGGAAAGAGACATGAGAAATGTGCATGCAGGGGAAAGGGGACACAGTGACAAGGTGGTGGTATGCAGGCCAGCAAGAGAGGTCTCACGGGAAACCCACCTTGCTGGCATCTTGATTTTAGACTTCTAGTCTCCAGATTTGTAAAATAAATAAATAAATAAATATTGTTGTTTAAGTCACCCATACTATGGCATTTTGTTATGGTGACTTGATTATTAGGTACCTATGTGGAAAAACTTCATTTTTCCACATAGTTACCTAATCTTGATACACATATTCAGAGAGAGATAGTGAGAGAGAATGGGAAAGAATAAAAAAAATAAATAAACAACATCATATAATGTAAATATGTGTGTATTCCTAGGTTTTTCATAGAGAATTGACGACAAATCAATTAATTAGAATTACTACTAGTTAGCATTGTTTTTACCTAAATTATTTCTAAACTCAGAGTGATTGGAACACTATTACTTTTCCAAGGCATATTGCAATTGCCACAGCTAACAGTATTTAAAGACAGAGACAACCAAATTATATTAGAGATTTATTCCTGAGTTAAGATTAGGCAAATAAAGGGCAAATTTGGAAATAATTTCGTCAATAAAAAAATGTTTGGCATTTTTTAACGTTAGTTTCTTTTGTTCATTAGATCCCACAGCTGAGTGACATCATAGGATGCTTGTCTTTCTCTGGATGGCATATTTCAAAGACTGACAGCTGTCAAAAGGCAGGTGGGTTGCCGGGTTAGGTGAAAAAGCTGAAGGGATTAAGAAAAATAAAAATAACTCAGACACAGGCAACAGTATGGTGATTACCAGAGGAAAAGGGAGTGGGAGGTGGGGAGAGGTAGAAGAAGGTAAAAGGGGGATACATGGTGATGGAAGGTGACTTGACTTGGGGTGGTGAGCACACAATACAAGATACAGATGAGGTACTGTCGATGTAGAATTGTATACCTGAAATCTATGCCATTTAATTAACCAATGTCACCCCATAAAGTCAAGAAAAAATACGTTTAATATATTTGAGAAAAACTTATTTTTCAGATGATCAGCATTCTCAAAAGCTACCAGTAGATGGTGGAACAGGAGTAATCAAAATGTAGGAAACATCCACGTGTATTGTCTCAGTAACTACTCTTAAATTTCTTTGATCAGAGAGTTATTTTTTAAATAATATTAATTACTTTAATGTGAGTAAAAACATGTATACAGTGTATTCTCATTAGTTCTACATCTTTTTTTAAAAAAATGCCACAACTGATTGAAACAAATAGCAAGAAAGATATACTTCATTTTTTTCTCTTTTTTATTAAGATCCTTACTCAAACATTTCAGATAAAGTTGACTTGATAGGTATAATTTTCTTTACTTTACAAAAACAATAATAATAGTAATTACCTTCCCTTTTTGCTCCAAAGTGACTTAAAAAAAAATCAACTGCCTATACTTGTATGTAGATTTCTGGTACTAAGAATTAATCAATCAGACACAACCTTATTATGTGACGTGACCAACAAGATGCAACTCTATTATTATAGCCTGTGTATTTATGATTCAAAACAGGGATCACACACCGAAGGGCAATTGTAGTGTTAGCTGTTGTCATCTTTATTTGACAATCTAAGAGAAAAGAGGTCAGTGCCCTGACTAAATAAAAATTGCATGTTGTAAAAATTCTGGTGGCACACCAGTGTGCTGTGGCACCCCGCTTGAAAATCACTGGACTAGGTCATCTCCAAGCTCCAATAAAGCTGCCAAACTCTGAGGCCTAAAGGCAAAGTAAGAGCAGTGACAGACTAGTTGACTGGTGGTCCCACCAACCACTGACTTTGCTTACTGAGTATTCGCATATCTCTATAATTGCCTAAACATTTGTGTATATGATGTACTGGACAAAACAAATACTAAAGTAACTTGAAATCTCAAATATTAAATTGTGTTCAGTATAATTTGTGTTATTTATATTTTGCTGTATTCTCATTGTTTGAAACTGAGTATTTATGTGTGGTATGGGGTCATTATGATATAACTAGAGGCCCGGTGCATGAAAGTCATGCACGGGGGTGTGTATCCCTCAGCCCAGCCTGCACCCACTCCAATCTGGGACCCCTCCAGCGATGTCCGACTGCCCGTTTAGGCCCGATCCCACCGGGATAGGGCCTAAACGGGCAGTCGGACATCCCTCTCACAATCCAGGACTGCTGGCTCCCAACTGCTCGCCTGCCTGCCTTCCAGATTGCCCCTAACCGCTTCTGCCTGCCAGCCTGATCACCCCCTGACTACTCCCCTGCCAGCCTGATTGATGCCTAACTGCTCCCTGCCAGCCTGTTTGCCCCTAACTGCCCTCCCCTGCAGGCCTGGTCACCCCTAACTGCCCTCCCCTGCAGGCCTGGTCACCCCTAACTGCCCTCCCTTGCAGGCCTGGTCCCTCCCAACTGCCCTCCCCTGCTGGCCATCTTGTGGTGGCCATCTTGTGTCCACATGGGGGCAGGATCTTGGACCACATGGGGGCAGCCATCTTGTGTGTTGCAGCGATGGTCAATCTGCATATTACTCTTTTATTAGATAGGATGTTAGATTAAACAAGATACTGTTTCTCCATCATTGTGGTTAATAAAGTATTATGGAAAGTTAAAAAATAAAACGCCGCCTGCCTGGCCAGAGTTGTTCAGTTAACCAAACGTTTGCTGTTGCTATTCCAGTCGCAGCTCATGCCTGGGTTGTGAGCTTGATCCCAGGTAGGCGGCATGCAAAGAGGCAGCAGATGGATGTTTCCCTCTGGCACTGATGTTTCTCTCTCTCCCTCTCCCTTCCTATTCTCTAAAAATCAATAAAAATATTTTTAGAGTGCCTAATATTTGAAAGATATGGCAATAAAAGCAATTTTAAAAAGCACAGAACCATTAGGAGACTTTGGTAGCAGGGAGGAACTACTTTTTTCCACAGAGACCTGAAAGTTGCATGCGCTAGCCAGCCTCTCTTTCAAAATGTAAGGATATGACCTATGTGCAGGTCATCGGGCACTCTCTCGCGAGACTTTCATTTTAAGAGAGTCACACAAAGTTGTGGGATTAAACCCTTTTCCAGAAGTAAGAGATTGGCATGCTCAGGTGTACAGATCCATAGTTTACTCTTTACAGTGACATTTCCAGGGAAAAGGGCAGAGTATTTGTGTTGGTTTCGCCTGTATCAAAGTCCTAAACACATCTCAAATGCCTTCGCCTTAAGTTTCTGAACCATCCTTTGTTTTCTGTCTAAATTCAATTCTCCATCTATCCCATAGATTATAGAAGCTATAGTTAGCCTGTCTTAAAATCCCCCCTTTTTTTCCTAAATGAATTGAATTGGCTTCTCATGTTTGAATATAAAAATTCTGACAGCATATTCTCCATATGCCCTCTTCCTAAAAACCCTACTGATTAGTTCCTGAAAATATTTAACAAAAAACAACCACAGCAAGAAAGTCATTTATCCCTTTGATATCACTTCAACATTTTTTTAATATGGAGACTAAAATAAAACAATCATCCCACTATCTTCAAAATGTGTTATTTCAATCTTTGTAAACTGAAAACAATATACTGCAACATGTATAAACAATCATTAGGGGTCCTTTTTAATGAGTGAGCCCAAGCTAGGCAGATAAGAGATTTCTTAATGAAAATAGCAAACCCTGTTGTGTCTTCAGTTTTCAAGTTGTTGATTCTTGCTGTTACTGAGAAGGTCCCTGGGGATAGTCCTCTAAAACAAATATGTACTAAGTTTGAGGACATGACTAGTCAACGTGATAGAATTGTCTGTGATTAGATATTCCCTATTTGTGTTTTATTCCTGTGGTGATGTTAGAAGGACTAAGGTTCTGCTTTAGTGAATTCACTGAAGTTTACAAAATAAATGAAACTGAAAGCTAGTCCTTTAATTATACATGAAGTGTGCATGTCCTACATTTTTGAAAGCATATATCAGATAATGATATGAATTTTAAATTAAATAAAAACAGAAAAAGTCCTGTTTATTATTAGTTAATCAGTATCTTTTATGAATGCTCTCATTATTTCAGTCTTTCTCATTATCAAATACATTTTTTTATAATTTTATATTTTGATATTTAGAATGCTTTCATGGTATCTTATATAAAGAAAATAAAAATGAGATTTTGAAAATATGTTTTCTTTAAATTTTAGTGAATATTTTGATGATGATACCTTACTGATGAAATCTCTTGTGAATTTTAGAATCTTGGTTCATTTAAACAAACCGACTAATTTGAACATATATTCAGCTATACATAGGAATCATTAAAACTTTAAAGCTAAAATGATTTAGATTAGTAAAAACAAAGTATTTTTACAAATTCATGAAGTGTGTGATGCATCTATCTATGAAATAAATAAAAACAAACATTTGGAGAGGTAAAGGTTAGAGCCAAATTAATTTCTCTCTGAATGAGACCTCAGCCTAAACCAGAAGCATGGTTTATCCTTAGATATTATGTATTCACATTGTGAATATGTTAATGGTTGTTCATTTCATAATTATAAACACAATATAGCTTTACTAGATTGCCAGAATGAATGAGATAAATTGAACAAACACTTCATTATAATATTTTTCCAAATTCATACTTAATGAATGAAGTACATTGACTATTAATTATATCTTGAGTTTAAAGAAACATGATATTTTAATGAATGAAATTCCAAGTAAGTGTTTTTATTTTATTATTTATTTATATTTTTTTCAAGTAAGTGTTTTTATAGGATTCTTCTTACTGGTATTCAAGTATTCAAACACTGGTATATTCAAGGAATAGTATAAATTTTCAGCCTCCCAATACAGTCATGTGTTACTTAATGACCATGCAGAATATGTTCTGAGAAATGTGTCCTTAAGTGATTTCCTCATTGGTGAACGTCATAGAATGTGCTTACCGCAAACCTGGATGTTATAACCTACTACATACTTAGCTAAAGCCTTTTGTTTCTAGGCTACAAACCTGGGTAGCAGGTTACTGTACTAAACACTATGGACAAGTGTAACACAATAGTAAGTATTTATGCACCTAAATATATCTAAACAGGAAAGGTACAGTAAAAATACAATATAAAATATTTTAAAATGTTCCATCTGTACAGGGTACTTACCATGAACGGAGCCTGCAATATTGGAAGCATCTCTGGGTGAGTCAGTGAGTAAGGGGTGAGTGAATATGAAAGTCTAGTTCATTACTGTACATTACTGTAGACTCTATAAACACTGTACCCTTAGGCTACACAGAATTCATGAAAAATATTTGTCTTTCTTCAATAATAACCTCAGCTTCCTGTAACTTTTTGACTTTATAAACTTTTAATATTTTTTAACTTTTTTATTTTTATGAAAACAATTTAAATATTGAACAGATGTACAAAAATATTTCCTTCTTTATACCTTTCTTCTATAATATCTTTTCTATTATTAATTTTTACATTTTTAGTTTTTAAACTTTTTTGCTAAATACGAGTACACAAATACATGCATTAGCGTAGACCTACACAGGGTCAAGATCATGAATATTATTGTCTTCCACCTCCGCCTCCTGTCTCACTGGAATGTCTGCAGAGGCAATAGCATGCAGGGAGCAGTCATCTCCTATAACAGTGCTTTCTTCTGGGACACCTTCTGAAGGACCAGCCTGAGGCTCTTCTTGAGCTTTCATCATTTTCAGAAATAGGTCCATGCTGGTTAGCTTGGTTTGTTTCTTTCCTTTTCTTTTTTTTTCATGGAATTGCTTGTAAGCAGATAATGCCCCATGGACATTCTTCTCTATAAATGAAAACCTTTTGTTGTTGGAGTTAATGTTTTCAAACTTTTTAAGGTCTTGTTGAGGTCTAAAAAAGCTTTTGTTAAACCTTCTTCACTGTGAATTTTCTTCTTTTTTTTCTTTAATCATCACTCGAGGATATTTTTTCCATTGACTTTTAGAGTGTGGAATGGAGAGGGAGAGACAGAGAAAAAGACCAATGTGAGAGAGACACATCAATTGGGTGGGCCAGGGAGGAGTCTGCAACTGAGGTCCGTGCCCTTGACTGGAATCGAACCCAGGACTCTTCAATCCTCAGGCCAAGGCTCTATCCACTGAGCCAAATGGACTAGGACAGGATTTCTTCTTCTCTATCTTTTCTTGCATTTTCCCTTTCTTTTGCATATTCGGGTGTCTTCACATCAGAACGTCACAGACTCACCACTCACTTTCACATTATTTAATTAATAAAAATTCTTAAATAATTTAAACTACCCAGAACCAGCAGTCAATTCAACATTGTAGGCTGGTCCAGATTTTTTAACATTGCAAAATACAACAAAAGATTAAATCGAGCACAAGAGAAAATGGGGCAATCAAGAGAGGTGATAAACACGAGACATATGAGGCTGCTGTAAGGATAACAGCAGCGTACTGTTTTACAGCAAACTTATTTTATAAGTACAAAGAATGTACTCAAAATAAAAACAAAAGGTATAGTGAGTACGTAAACCAGTAACATAGCCCTTTATTATTATTATCTAGTGTTATATGCTGTTCAAAATTGCATGCGCCATACTTTGGAACAACTGGCAGTGCAGTAGGTTTTTTACACAAGCATCACCACAAGCACGTGACTGGTGCATTGCCCTTTGACATGAGGACACTACAGCATCATTGGGTGATAGGAATTTTTCACTTCACTATAATCTTATGGAACCAATGTCATACAGGCGGTCTGTTGTTGACTGAAACATTGCTATGTGGTGCATGACTGTATACTTCCTTTTAAACAAGGAAAAAAATCCATATAATTACAATGTGCCACAAGATTTCTTGATCAGTATGCCCCACAAAATGTTGTACACAATAGCCTTTCTAAGAAAAGAGTAATATGTAAATTAACCATCACTCAGCTACACCCACAAGCCATGCCCACCAGCCAATGAGGAGCAAGTATGCAAAGTAACCCAATCAAGATGGCTGCGGCCACAGAGGCAGCAAGAGGCTTGAGTTGCCTTTGGTGATGGAGAAAGCCAAGCTTTCCACACACCCTGGCGGGCCCAGGCCTCCACTCAAGGCTATAAAGTTTCAATTATAGAAGATAAATAAATCCCAGATATCAGGGCCTCTGCTTGGGTCACTGGGGGGCGTGGCTGGCCTGCAAACCACCACTGGCTCCTCGCCCAGGCCACCCCACGCCCCAAGGGAACCCCTACCCTGATCCGGGAAACCCTTCAGGGCAAACAAGCTAGCCCCCACCCATTAACCAGGCCTTTATCCTATCTAATAAAAGAGTAATATGCAGATTGACCATCACTCCAACACACAAGATGGCTTCCCCCATATGGTCAAAGAAGGCTGACCCTATGTGGACACAAGATGGCCACCACAAGATGGCCAGCAGGAGAGGGCAGTTGGGGGGGGACCAGGCTGGCAGAGGAGGGAAGTTGGGGGTGAATGGGTCTGCAGGGAAGGGCAGTTGGGGAGACCCAGGCCTGCAGGGGAGAGCATTTGAGGGGGACC
This sequence comes from Plecotus auritus, assembly GCF_963455305.1. Taxonomy (NCBI): domain Eukaryota; kingdom Metazoa; phylum Chordata; class Mammalia; order Chiroptera; family Vespertilionidae; genus Plecotus; species Plecotus auritus. Next base: position 157,055,270 of record NC_137774.1, read on the forward strand.
AGGCCTGCAGGGGAGTTAGGGGTGACCAGGCCTGCATGGGAAGGCAGTTAGGGGCAAACAGGCTGTCAGGGAAGTAGTTAGACATCAATCAGGCTGTCAGGGGAGTGGTCAGGGGGTGATCAGGCTGGCAGGTACAAGTGATTAGGGGCAATCAGGAAGGCAGGCAGGCGAGCAGTTGGGAGCCAGTAGTCCTAGATTGTGAGAGGGATGTCCGACTGCCCGTTTAGGCCCGATCCTACCGGGGTCGGGCCTAAACGGGCAGTCGGACATCCCTTGAGGGGTCCCAGATTGGAGAGGGTGCAGGCTGGGCTGAGGGACACCCCCCCCCCCCCATGCATGAATTTCGTGCACAGGGCCTCTGGTAAAATATATTTTTAGAGTCATATATTCTCTATGGATTTAATTTTTTTTTTAAATAAATCTTTATTCAGATTATTACAATTGTTTCTCCTTTTTCCCCCCATAGCTCCCCTCCACCCATTTCCCACCCCACCTTCTGCCCTTACCTCCCCGCAACTGTCCTCATCCATAGGTGTATGATTTCTGTCCAGTCTCTTCCTGAACCCCCCCATACCCCTTTCCCCCTGAGAATTATCAGTCCACTCCCTTTCTATGCCCCTGATTCTATTATATTCACCAGATTATTCTGTTCCTCAGGTTTTTAATTCACTTGATTTTTAGGTTCACTTGTTGATAGATATGTATTTGTTGTTCATAATTTTTATCTTTACTTTTTTCTTCTTCCTCCTCTTCTTAAAGAATACCCTTCAGCATTTCCTATAATCCTGGTTTGGTGGTGATGAACTCCTTGAGCTTTTTCTTATCTGTGAAGCTCTTTATCTGCCCTTCAATTCTGAATGATAGCTTTGCTGGGTAGAGTAATCTTGGTTGTAGGTTCTTGCTATTCATCACTTTGAAAATTTCTTGCCACTCCCGTCTGGCCTGCATAGTTTCTGTTGAGAAATCAGCTGACAATCGTATGGGTGCTCCCTTGTAGGTAATTAACTGTTTTTCTCTTGCTGCTTTTAAGATTCTCTCTTTGTCTTTTGCTCTTGGCATTTTAATTATGATGTGTCTTGGTGTGGTCCTCTTTGGATTCCTTTTGTTTGGGGTTCTGTGCGCTTCCTGGACTTGTAAGTCTATTTCTTTCACCAGGTGGGGGAAGTTTTCTGTCATTATTTCTTCCAATAGGTTTTCAGTATCTTGCTCTCTCTCTTCTTCTGGCACCCCCATAATTCTGATGTTGGTATGCTTGAAGTTGTCCCAGAGGCTTCTTACACTATCTTCAACTTTTTGGATTTTTTTTGTTTGTTTTTTGCTTTTTCAGTTTAGTGTTTTTTGCTTCTTTGTATTTCAATTCTTTGACTTGATTCTTGTGTTCCTCTAGTCTGTTGTTGGGTCTCTGTATAATATTTTTTATTTCAGTCAGTGTATGTTTAATTTCTAGTTGGTCGTTTTTCATATCTTCGAGGGTCTCGTTATATTTATCAGCCTTTTCTAGGATATTCTTGAAAAGCCTTATAACCGTGGTTTTGAATTCTGTATCCAGTCGTTTGTTTTCCTCCATTTCTTTCGTTTGTGATCTGTTTCTTTAAAGCCGCATTTTCACTGCTTTCCTGAGTTGGTAGGGTAGATTTGTGTGCTAGGTTTCCTATATGGCCCAATGGGTTGGCCTCCACAGTTAACCTGAGGTGGATACTCTTGGTGCACCCCTTTGTGGACTGTGTGTACAGCCTTGTTGTAATTAAGTCTTGATTGTTGTTGGTATCACTGGGAGGAATTGACCTCCAGGCCAGTTGGCTGTAAGGATCAGCTGTGTCTACGCTGGGAGAAGTTTGGTGTTGGAGACAGCCTTATAGGATTAGACTTGCCAAATTGCAATAGCCTCTGTGCTCAGTTTGGATGGGGTGGAGTCTCAGGGCGGAGCAGACAGTCTTGGCTTCTAGTCAGCCTTGCCCTTGCATGCGCACCTTCAGACCTCTGCCTTCCCCGGCTCCCGAGTCTCCGCCCGAGAGTCCAGATTCCCCCCACAAGAGCGTGGGTCCCCAGGGGCTCACCTGGAACTGGGGTTCAGTGCAGTCAGAACTGGGACTCAGTGCAGTCAGGAGCTTCTGACTTCCTTCCACTAGGGAAAGCCTGTGGCAACCTCCGTAGCCTTTGTGCACACTGGCGCGTGCATCTCCAGACCCCTGCCCACTGGGGCTCCCCCGGCTCTCCCCTGGGTGCCTTTCTCTCTACCTGACAGTCCAGACGTCCCCTGTATGAGCCTGGGTCCACAGGGTTTCGCCTGGGACTGGGGTTCAGTGCAGTCAGAACTGGGGTTCAGTGAGGTCGGGGGCTTCCTTCCCCCTTCTGCCAGAGAAAGTCAGCCAGGCTCTCAGCCACCCTTCCTCTCTGCGCACACAAAGACCCTTTGCCATACCTCCAATTCTCTGTGAGCTTTTCTCTTTCCTTCTAGTTGTAGAATTTTCACTCAGCCAGCTTTCCTGTGGTTCTGGATGGTGTCCGTTCTTTCTTTTAGTTGTAGTTTTGAAATTGTTGTGCGAGGCAGCAGTTTAGGTATTTACCTATGCCGCCATCTTGGTTTCTCCTAGATTTAATTTTCTTATAATAATTTAAAAATCAAATTTCTCATAATAAACTATGTGTATAAGCATGCATCATAACACACATATTAACCTAAAGTATCCACCTGTGAGTATTCTGGCTTTGTAATATTTAGGATATGAAGATAAAATTATTTCATTTAGTGTAATTAAGAAAAATTATCCAAATGACCTGTTCTTTTATAAAAGTATATATATATTTTCAATATCAGGTTATAAAAATGAACAGATAAATCTGCAAAATGTTTTTAATATCTTTGTTTAAATTATTTGAGAAACAACACTATGTGTTTCCTTATGAGTATGTTCAGTTTATTACTGAGTTAAATTTGGCTTTGGTGTTACTTATTTTTAATTTTATTTCTTCCCTCCATTTTCTCAAAATTTCTTCCAGACAGATACAAGTGTTCTCATCTAATGTCATGATTGATTGATTTTCATTAACAGTGTGTGTTTTTTTTCCCCTTGAAGTCTGAAATAGGTTTATTGAAAATGTAAATATGTAGTCAGATATGAACTGGGGCAAATGTATTATAGAATATGACTAAAAGTTAATTTTTCCAAAATATTTTTCAATATTCTTTTTTTGTTTTGTTAATCCTCACCTGAGGATATCTTCCCATTGTTTTTTGTTTTGTTTTGTTTTGCTTTTGGTGTTGTTTTTTTTAGGGGGAATGGAAGAGAAAGGGAAAGACAGAAACATCAATGTGAGAAAAATGCATTGATAGGTTGCCTCCTGCATGAACCAGGACCAGGGTCCAGGTCAGGGAGGAGCCTGCAACAGAGGTAGGTGCCCTTGACCCCGGACCTTTGGTCCTCAGGCCCACACTCTATCCACTAAGCCAAACCTGCTAGGGCATCAATATTCTTTTTAATAAGAGTTTAGATCCTAGCATTAGAGCATATATTTTAATGTTATGGCTTTAATTAAACCCCAAATAGAGTAATAAACCTGAGAGTAGTTTCAGATTATTAATTACACACAGGTTGCAGATGACCAATTATAAACATCACTTCTACTGGGACATATTCACAAACATTCTTTTACTTATATGTCAGTAGCATTATATTCATATTTAACTGAATAAAACTTTTAGTAATGTAATTTTTCAGTGCATACATACAGATTTTGGAGTTGTTTAGAAGATTTATTTTATCACCTTCACCAGGTTGCTGAATTTCTTTATGTCAATGTTTTCTTAATGGTAAAGTGAAGAAATTAATGTAAATTGTTTACTTATGTGTGTTGTTATGAGGTTATTCAATATCTTCTATTATTTTAAAACATTGTATTCAATAGTTTATTTCAAATCTACTTTGTTTAGTAGTGAGAAGTATTTAGTTATATGTAACCCTAATTAAAAACTATATTATTTCTGAGTATAACTGTATGGGTAGGATGTAGAGGAGAGATGTATTTATTATCTAATAGTAAAATTTAGTTTAGAATAACTGTCTTCTATAGACATGACCTTAACTTACCTGACATTTTATTAAGATCAAATTAGCATCCATCATTTAAATGTCTGTAATAATCTATTATCTGTCTTTGAAATTTAACATTTGTAAAACTGCTCCTATGAAAAGGCACTTTGAAAGTAGGTGAGCAATAAACACAACCCTGAAATATCCATATATGCATAGTGGCAGGGTTTATTAATCACTGCAATGAAATTAACAGTGCATAGTTAACAGGAAATCATTTCGTTCATCGGGTAGAAGAATATCACAGAGACCTTTCAATGTATTAATGTGGTCTAACATAAATCCAGTTTTAAACTTTAAAAATAATTATGAGTTCAATAAATGTCACCCTAAGTAAAAAAATATGCTTGCAATATAGGTGGGGGTTTTAGGCTTGATTTTGTTTTTCTGTTTTGTTTTTGTTTTTTTCCTAACAAATCTAAAAAATGCCTTTGGAGAACTTCAGAATGAATAGCTCAAAATCAACTATGCTTATCAGGGACAAACAACTGGAACTATGACACACTCAGTAGAATGTACTTGAAGATATTGGATTGTGTTTCAGAATGGTCATAGATATTGTTTTTTCCTTTCATGTTTTTAAAACAAATTATCCAAAATAGAGGCTTGTTGCAGAAAAAAATCAAAAGTCTAAATTTTATTTCAACAGGATATCACAACAGCTTTAATTTTCAGGGGCTAAGAGCAGAGAAATGATTGTTGCTATTTCTTTTATGTCACTACTCCATAGTCACTGATTAGGGAAGCAATTTTCAAAGTAACTTTATATCTTCTAGCATATACCAAAGTGCATTTCAAACCTTTAAAACTTCCCATGTTTATATCTGTAAGTTTATTGAACGCCCAAAAAGGTCTTTAATGCACCACCATTTAGTTTTACAATTTATGCTAGTTATCTCAAACATAGAGTCCTATGCTTTGTGTTTTGGTTTATTCCATACAAATTGTGAAGAATTTGGGTTTGAATAAACTTTTTATGATGTTTATTTCTCCCCAAGACATTACAATAAAATCCTCCTAGTAGAAGATTTGTTTCTTAAAGTAGTTTTATACATTCCCTTTCAACCTTCCCTCCAGCAATATTTCTCTAAATTTCCCAAGGGTTGGCATAAAATTATCATATAAAAATAGACAATAAACAAAGTAAATTTGCTTTCAGGAGGTGTCAGTGGAAGTGGACAGTTTTAACTTCACAAGCATCATTTACTCATGTACTTCTAATATATTTATTGCTACAATGGAAAGTCTACATTTATATTTTCTATAAAAATACCTCAGACCATTTCTATATTTTTTTATTTGAAAATGAACTTAGATTAATAGAGACATCATAAAGATAGTACAGAGTGGCCTCATAAACCCTTAACCTAGTTTCTCTTAATGTTAGCCTTTTACATAATCAGGTTACATTTGTAGAAACTAAATATTGAATGTTGTTATAATATAATTAACTAAACTACCAACTTATTCATATGTCACATTTTTTCACTCATGATATTTTTAATTTAATTTAATTTTTGTTGTTGTTCAATCATCCAATCCAAGATATCAAGTTGCATTTAGTCATTGTCTCCTTCAGTCTCCTGCAATGTCTGTTTGTCAGTCTTTCCTTACATTTAAAACCTCTATTAAATAGGAGACTGTTGTTCACGTATTTTGTAGAATACCTCTCAGGTCAGCTTTGCATTATGTTTTTCTTGGTTAGGCTAAGGTTATGGATTTGGGGAAGAATAGCACAGAGATGAAGTGCCTTCTTTTCACACCAGGAAAGATTTACCTGACAGCAATATGACGGGTGATTTTGATCAGCTGGTTAAGGATATCGTTGTCAGGTTTCTACACAGTAAAGTTATCCCTTTCTGCTTTCATACTCTATTCATTAGAATTGACTTACTAACACCAAGACCCACCCAAGGGTAGAGAAATTAAGCTCCACCTCCAAGAGGACAAAGTAACAGAAGTTTAGTGGACATTTATTAAAGCCAACACAGTGTATGGAAAGCATTATGCTGAGGGAAATAAGCCAGTCAGAGAAAGACAAGTATCACATGATCTCACTCATATATGGAATCTAATAAACAAAATAAACTGATGAACAAAATAGATCCAGAGACAGAGAAGCATTGAACAGACTGTTGAATCTCAGAGGGAAGGCAAGGCTGGGTGGGTGGGAGGAAAGAGATCAACCAAAGAACTTGTATTCATATTTGCATAATCCATGGAGATAGACAATAGTGTGCTGAAGGCCTGGAGTGGGCGGGCGGAGGGGGGAGAGTCGGGCAGGGGCGGCCTAGAAGGGGTCAATGGAGAAAAAAGGGGACATATATAATACTTTCAACAATAAATTAAAAAAAAATAAATAAAACCAATGCAGTAATTAATAATATTTGGGAGATGTAATCTGAGGCTCTGCAGCTATCTTCTTTCTATTCAAATGTTATCATTACTTCTAGTATTCAGTAGTGGCTATTGTCTACAGAAATTACTACTATGGAGTCATAAAAGTTATTTATAGTATCCCTTATTCTTGATACTTCCATTTTTGAAGTTCTTCTATAGGAAAGGTTTATTTCTTTTTCAACATTTTAAAAGGAATAGTTCAATTTTTATATCAGTGTTGATTTATGAATATGTATTATATTATTTCATTTAGAATCTAATGGTATAATTATGTATTCTGTTTAAGTTTTTTCAGCTTTGGCCATTGGGAATCAGGGTGGCTCCTATGTTTGTGGACATATTTCAATCACTTTCTTTCACTACCAGATGCTCTTGATTTATTTTGAATTTTTTTTTAGCTCCACACTAGATTTAACCATTTCTCAAAGATTCCTGATTCTTTTGTTGGAGAGTAATAATAATTGGAGGAAAGAAGATCTGGGAGTTGAGTGTGCTCTTTGCAACTGCTTAAGTGCTGGTTCTAGCACTTCTCAACAGAATGAGGTTAAAAATGCATGTATGAATACTGGCATATGAACGCACACAATGTTAAAATAAACAAGAATTCCCAATAACATCTCCCACTAGAATTCATTGTAGTCTTTTCTTCTTGCTTATTTGTAACCTCTTTTTCTGACATTAAGAAGCATCATTGCCATTATCTTCAATTCATTTATTTAACACTAGTATACTAGTACCTGTAGGTTCAAAACTGCTAATCTAGACCCCTATGAAAAGTACAAATTGTCAACTAAGTCACAGTGTTTATTTCTTTCCTTACTTCTTTGCTTCCTTTTTTTCTATTTTCTTTTTTTTAAATATATTTTTATTGATTTCAGAGAGGAAGGGAAAGGAAGAGAGAGATAGAAACATCAATGATGGGAGAGAATCATTGATCACTGCCTCCTGCACACCCCACACTGGGGATCGAGGCCACAACTTGGGCATGCGCACTGACCGAGAATCAAACCATGACCTCCTGGTTCATAGGTCAATGCTCAATCACTAAGCCACACCTGCAGGGCTCTCTTTTCTTTCCCTTTCCTTAAAGAGTGGGACAGAGGGAGTGTTCTCTGATGTCCATAGCCTGAGACTCAGGGATAGCCTTCCCTAGTACCCATCCTCATCCTGATGTAATGCTGTGTCTAGTACATGTTCTTTCCCTGTCACGGAAGTAGAATTTTTCCCCCTGATCTCAACCTTCAGCTGCAATAATTTCAGGTGATATTTGGATCACCTTTCACCTGAAGATCAAGCCCCTAGGGAGATGTGTCTGGGTGACCTTGGTTGGTGACATCTATCATTCTCCCCTAGTTGCAGTAATTTTCACCAGTGTGCAAGAGCCACAGGCGTTAATGATGTACCTCTGAAAATCCAGCTGAGTGAAGCTCGGGCAAAGTTTTAGTGGTGGTAGATGCTCCCCATTCTCAACCAGTATCTTGAGAGAGGATTTGTATGGGTTAGTCCTTATCCTCCCTATGAGTTGTTAGGGAAAACATTACATAGAAAACTTGTTAGAAACAGTGAAGTAGATTTTATTCAAAACGATTGCGATAGGACAGAGAGATTAAATTTAACCTTACTGAAATGAAAGGCTGGTTTTTAAACGTTGGCATAAGCTAGTGGAAAAATACTGGAAGACATTAGGGGGAAGGGCAGTTAGATAATTAGGCCATCTGTGCTATCCAATCATTGCTTATCAAAGTTTGTTGCCTACCCTCTTCGGAGAATAAGAGACAGGGTCCTCTTATTGATGATTACATTTCAAAGGGTTGTTTCAGAGATCCTAGAGAAAGACCTGGATTGTAGAAGATTTATATCTTAAAGGAGCAGAAAAAGAATTTACAATTGCAAGTTTTCTAAAGTAAATATTTAAGGAAAAAGAAGTAGGGTCCTGTAGTCAGGAAAAAAACCTGTCGAAAGTCCTGGTTACAGAGCAGGACAAAGTTTATAAGAGGGAGCATGCACATGTCTATGTTTGCCATATACTAGGTGTACTGGTTAATGTGGATTTTTTTCAATAGATGGAGTTACACCTATGTTGATATATATGCGATTTGAAGTGTTGCTATTTTGTTGTATTGACAACAAGCTTCACAACTTCATATGTCAAATTTTCTGAAGGTGTTAACATCATAGGTATTTTTGTCCTTAAAAATGTAGAATTTCATGCCAAAAAAGATCATTTGTGGGAAGTTTTAATTTATTACTTTATTTTGAGGAAAAGTGCTGCTGAAAGTTTATGAAAAGCCACGGCCAGCGTGGCTTTCGGGTTCAGAGGCTTGGAGAAAGAGCTGACGCGCAAATTGACACACAAGACAAGAAAAATTAATTTTGAAATTATGGGGGGAGGCCAGGGAAAAGCTTAACTGTAGTATTCAAGTTCCACTGAGTCTCCTTTCCCAGCTGCTTTTATTTACTAGAATACACAATTGCCTTTTAGGAATGCAAACAGACATATCAATGGTAATGTTTAGTAAACAGTAAGATTACCAGGTTTGGGGGAGTTTGCTTTAGGCCACTGAGTCAGCAATAGGTAATAAAATGCAAATTCACCCTGGGAATATCAAAGGAGTCCAAACTCAGCCTTCTGGTGGACTTCTTGCATTTATATTAATTACTGTTGATCTTGGTTTCCAGCAAAAGTTATTGTATACTTCGGGAAGCTTATGGTGAACATGCTCCATCTCAAGATACTTGTGAACACTGGTTTAAATGCTTTAAAAGTAATGATTTCAATGTGAAAGACAAAGAACATCCAGGTCAGTCTGAACCACGATTTGATTGTGAAATGACCAGAATGTTCCAGAAGACACAGTAAAGTAATTTTGCTTCATGATGACGCACCGTCACACACTTCAAAACCAGTTAAAGACACGTTAAAAGATCTTGCCTGGGAAGTATTAACCAGACCTTGCTCCTTCAGATTACCACTTGTTCTGATCGATGACAAAAGCACTTTCTGAGCAGCACTTCAAAACATACAAAGAAGTGGGAAATTGGGTCTCTGAATGGTTTGCCTCAAAACAAGAAAAGTTCTATTGGGACGGTATCCACAAATTACCTGAAAGATGGGGGAAATGTGTAGCTAGCGATGGACATTACTTTGAAGAAAGCACTTTTGATGTTTCTCTTGAAATTATCATGTTCTCTTTTATTAAAAAATCTGCTGTTATTAACCAGTACACCTAGTAAACTTAGAGGTGCCTCTCATGCTAGATTTGGGTTGGTTGTTTATCATGTAACATCAGTTCTCAGATTGGTTCAAGAAGTCTTAAATCTGCAGCTGTCCAGCTTATTTTCCCAGTTGTAAGTGCAGGAGAGATGCTCTTTCCCACTCTTTACAGCTCTGAGTTGAAACCAGAAGTATAATAGCTTATTCTTTTAATTACAACATTTGAATATACAAAGTTAAAACTATTACCTCTTTTTCATACAGGAAGTTTATATAGCATGAGTGCTTAGATGTATTTTTTAGATTTATTTACACACCAGAACATCAGTTGTAATGAACTTTACATAAGGAGGAAAAAAAAGAGTGCACACCCCTCATTATATAAATAGAAATGTACATACTATGGCAAAGACGGCTTAAGTGCTTTCTTAAGTATCATATGTCTAATTTATGATGATAGCTTCTTACTCCAAGTATCAGATTTTTCCCTCTACATCCACTTATAGTAATAATTCCATTTCTTTCAAACTATGTCTCTATATTCTATTATATTGAAGCTTGCATTTATTCAATAAAGAGATGGAATAGAACACTGAGTTAAAAGTAAACATAGGTAACTTATGTAGGTGTAATAAAAATGCCATTTAATATGAAAAACATTTTTTAGTCTTTTTATCCTTAAGACATTTTTACTTTTTTGCATTTAGTTCAAAGTCAAATTGTTCCTGACTTTCTTTTGAGTTTTCTTTTCAAATTATGGATTAAAATTAATGGGCATGCCCATTAATTAATTACATGCTTTAATTATTCTTTAATTATTTAAATGCTAAGGGCATTTTCTTTCTTTTTTCTTTTTTTGAGTAGTGTTTCTACATCTTGTTAAAATTAAATTTACTGTGGTTACATTAGTTAATAGGGTCATATGGATTTCAAGTGTACATTATCATGATACATGATCTGTACAAAGGCATTTTTTTTCAAAAACTTGCCTTTGATATATTTTCCATTACATCATATACATATTTGCACATTTATTTATAAGTTCTTTGTAAAAGCAGTAAATTTTCTATCTACCTTTATTAGCTACCAAGGCAAAATATAAAATAAAATTCATGAAGAGAGATGTAAGAAAGCCATGTTTTAGTTGGCTTATAAGTCCTGAAGAAAGACTTATTTGCATATGACTCAAGCTAAAGAAGCATTGTGATTGATTGATGAATCGATATCTGGTTTTCAGTATAGCACAAGCTGAATATTTTCTTAAAACCTCTAGCTATCGCTCTACTGGTGTTGCTCAGTGGATAGAGCATAGGCCCACCAAAATGTCTCAGATTCTATTCCTGGTCAAGGGCGCATACCTGTGTTGCTGGTTCGCTCCCCATTCTCAGTCGGTGTCGGTGCGGGAGGCAACCAATTGATGTGTCTCTCTCACATCCATGTTTCTATTTCTCTCTCTTTTCTCTTCCTCTCTCCGTCTCTTCCACTCTCTCTAAAAAAAAAAAAAAAATTGATGGGAAAAATTTCTTCAGGTGAGGATTAACAAAACAAATAAAACCTCTAGCTATCTACAATATATGTTAATATGTTTAAAATGTCTTTCTGCAATGAATATGAAGTTTTACCTTGTGCACTTTAGATAGTGTTGAAGAAAAGAAACACCTAGTGCCATTGTTACAAGAAGTGCATGGAGGGGAAATGTTTTATTACTTTGCTTTCCTCCCGCTCAATAAGTTTCCAAAATTTATTCAAAGTTGTAAGAATTGTTTTCCAAACACTATAGAATTAATGAATCCAGCATTTACCAACTATTCTTGTCATTGAAAAAATTTAAAGGACCAGTAGAGAGTTATTTTAAAAATAATGACATTTTAAAAATGTCATACAATTGTTAAAATAAAAGAATATATAAAATGTTACAGATAATAAATGATAGAGTATGTACTTTGGAATAAAATAGAAATATTTGTCTCATTACCTAAAATAATAGTGAAACTGTCTGAGATACATTATTTTTAATCTGCAAAAAAAATAGTATATGTTTGACGTATTGGTTTATTGTGAGACTTAAATGACATGAGGTCTTGGTAATAAATGAAGTGTCAATCAAATTATTAAGGGACTTTTAACATTTTGTTATTTAATATCATAACCACCACCTGATAAAAATATTATGCCTATTGCATTAGGTACTTTTTATATCACAGAGAGTATTCCTAATGTTGAACAAAAGGAGTATGATCATATTATTATGGCTCTTGTCCCATTATAGGAAAAAAGTCATTTAAAAATTTATAATCTTAATTATTTCATTATGATTATGTCTATTATCTGCTAAGAAAGTAAAAGTATCTGACAGGAAACTTAATCTAGTCTAGTATGTCTAGAAGACTTTTTCATTTCCAACTTGATGAGTAATATATAAATTGGAGTTAGGCAATAGCAAGAAAATTTATAGTAGTGATAAAGTATGTGAATTTTCAGAGGGAGCTATGGGCTGATTTTTGTTTCTCAGAACAGAAATTTGATCAGTCTGCCTGAATTTTGGTAAGCAATGGGAAGAAAAGCTCAAAATGAGTTTGGAGAGTTCATGTTAAGCTAATATAGGGTTAGAGAACTCTATTGTAAAGGCAACAAGAAGCCATAGAAGAATCTTCAGTGGGAAAATGGCATTATCAGAATTGACTGTAATGCTAATTTGTACGAAATTCTGGAACAAGAGTGTGTGTTGAGTGAGGAGCAGCAGTAATGTTTCTGAACACTCAGCCACCATTGCCCAAAGATATCAAAGAGGACAACAGCACCTAGTGACAAGTTTCTATGTAGTGGTCACCTCTGATAAGAAAAAAAGACGACTTTATGCTTTATTGATACCCATTGAAACCACATTAGTGGGAAAATGACCAGGTATGTTCTGTGCCTGAAGTAATTTCAATTATGTGGACTGTGTTGCTGTTATGTCATCTATAAAGCAAACCTTCCCCTCCATGATTTTATGACCTATTTTATGCAATAAGACCCCTCAAGGGGCATGGATAGGTGTTCTTTCCTCCTTTTCTTTTTGAAAATAGTATTTTTCTCCATAAAAATCCTGAATCATTTCTTAAACTTAAAGTTTTTACTCACTATAATATTCAATAAATTTTATTTTCCCAACACATAGACCACATGGAATACATCTTATTTTTTAACAGCATATACATACAAAAACTATTTTTATGTATGGCTGACAATAGGGAGACACTCTTACTGGGTTTATTTTCCATATGTATTATAATCTAAACTTTTCCTTTTTAACACAATGCATTCCCCTCCTGACTATAATTACGAATTATTTTTTTCCATAGAGAGGCTATAAATGACTCAGAAAATGAGAGGAGAAAAGCTTTTAGAATACTGAGCTAATAATCTATTGATTTCTTTGAAAACTTCTTTATGAGACATCTTCGGATGTTGAGAAATATATGATAATTGGGCTAGCATCTGAAAAAGTATACATTTTCCTGACATATTAAAGAATGGTTATTTTCCAGGCATAAAAAGAGAATGTGTGAAGACAATGCTTTAAAAGAAAATAAAGTTAATGAATGTTAATTATCCAAGCCTGTGAAGAAGCAACAATAGCAGGACTTAATAGTAAGCATAGGAAGACTGATTAATATCACAGAATTGCAATTAATTGTACTAAAGGACAGAAAACTCTAAGACAGTTTCCTTTTTTTTTTTCTTTATCAACCAACCACAAATATGTATGAATTAGCGCTTTCTATTTATTGGCCTTCCTTTGTCCTGCACATTAATTACTTTGGAAAACTTTCCGGCATTTGGATTTTTATCAATCTTGTAAGAACAATACAAATATAAAAATAATTTTTGATCCTTGAAATATTAATGGCATTCAATACACAGATCCTATTTAAGACTATTTAAACCTGCTCAGTTTTATGAGTGCTGGGTGAAGTTGTTTCTCCATTGTATTCTTTCAAGAAACAAAAATCTACTCAAAGAAAAAAGAACAATGTGATTGCAAAGCAACCTAACTATCATGACAATGAAATATGTAATCCCCAACAGCATTCAGTAAGGAGGGAATTCCAAATTCAGTGAAGAGGGGACAAGTAAGGTGAGACAACCAGAGTCTGTAACAAATTTCAGGTTAATTTGGTACAATGCATTTCTGAAATATGAGCTCAATCAAGGAAAAGAAACAATTATTTCTTAAGAAAACACAAATAGACTGTGCTAACAGAAGGAGCTACGTGGAGTCTTGACTGTCACTACAGAATAGCAAAAGAATAACAGCTGAGAGAGAAAGCATGTAAATACACCAGGGTTTTAAGGCACGTTAAGTCATTTAACTGGCTTATTTGCTTACATAATTGTGATTATTAGCATACAAAGATTTATTTTTATCTTATTACTTTGTGTTAATTGTAGCATATTTTTCCACTTTTTTTCTACTTTTCTGCCTTCTATTTATCTAGTTTTCTATGTTCTTGTGTCTAAATTTTATTCTTTAAATGCTATCCTAATAAATTGGGCACACTTTCAATCTACTATTTATCTATTCAACAAGCAATATTAAGAAATAAAATATTTAACTTAAATTTTATTCATCTTCATTTTCCATGTTATTATCACCTAAACTTGTTTATTTCATTATTGCTTCCAATATGTATTTGTGTTATTCAGTTATTTGTTTACGGATTATCCATTTGCTTAACATATTTCTCAATATTTTTTAAATTTTTGTTTCTTCTTTGAATTTCTTTCTCTCTTAAATCTATCCTTGCTAATCTGGTAAGTAACTGTCAATAGCAAATTTTCTGTTTATTTTGTTTTGTTTTGTTTCCTTTCTTCTTCTTTTTTTTAAATAGATTTTATTGATTTTTTACAGAGAGGAAGGGAGAGGGATAGAGAGCTAGAAAATTCGATGAGAGAGAAACATCGATCAGCTGCCTCCTGCACACCTCCTACTGGGAATGTGCCCATAACCAAGCTACATGCCGTTGACTGGAATCAAATCCAGGACCTTTCAGCCTGCAGGCCTGTGCTCTACCCACTGAGCCAAATCGGTTAGGGCTTTTTCTTCTTACTATTGAAGATAGTTGAGCAAGAAACAAAACTGCAATATACTAGTAACTCTTATTCCATCTCATTTTTTTTAAAGATACCATTCTAAACAAACAAACAAACAAAAAACAGCACAGCAAAATCCTATCTAATAAAGAGGGAATATGCTAAATGACCATCACTCCATCACAAAGATGGCTGCACCCACAGCTGAGGCCAAGTTCCCATAAGGAGCCTTAAGGAGCAATCAGCAGGGAACTGAGGCTATGCCCTCCCCCGCCCCCATGGGGCTTGACAGGGAACCTCAGGCCTCACCCCCCACCCAGCAGGGCTTGACAGGGGACCTCAAGGTGTGCTTCCTGTCCTGGTGCTGGGCTAGGGGACCTCAGGCTGCTCTTCCCACCTCAGCACCAGCCGGGGGACTTCAGGCCGTGCCCCCCACCAGGTGGCCTCAGGCCGTGCCTTCAATCCCAGCACCAAGCTGGGGGACCTCAGACCACACCCCCGCCCCAGCACCGGGCCAGGGAACCTGAGGCTGTGCCCCCCTGCCTGGCTGGGCTTGAAAGGGGACCTCAGGCCATGCCCCCCACCCAGCAGGGCTTGATGGGGGACCTCAAAGTACACCCCCAGTGCTGGGTCGGGGGAACTCAGGCCAAGCCTCCACCCAGCTGAGCTTGACGAGGGACCTGAGGCTGCGCGCCCCTCCCAGTTCTGGGCCTGGGGACCTGAGGCTGCGTCCGCTGCCCAGCAGGGCTTGACAAGGGTGGGACTGGCTGGGTCTGGATCCCTATGTGGGTGAGCGGCTGGGGCTGGATCTCATGCAATTTTGAGGTGCATGTGGGTGGGCAGAGATTTGACTCTGGGTCCTGTGGTGAGCCCCAGACTCTGACAGGAGGAAGGTTTTCATATACATTTTACTAATTTTCTTTCATCTCTGACACTTCTATTATAGAGAAAGGGCAAATAGCAATATTAAATTATTTCCTCTAATTAATCCCCTTTTAATGTGCACAAATTTCATGCACCGGGTCACTAGTAAATAAATAAATAAATAAATAAATAAACAAACCATTCTATTGGTTTTGTCTTTTTGGTGTTATTAAAGAAAAACCTTTTATATATTATTTTTATTATTTTCAGAGAGGAAGGGAGAGCGAGAGAGAGATAGAAACATCAATGATAAGAGAGAGTTATCAATCTGCTTCCTCCTACATGCCCCCTATCGGGGGTCAAGCAGCACCTGGGCATATGCCCTGACCAGGAATCTAACAGTAACCTCTTGGTTCCTGGGTCCACACTGGACCACTGAGCATACACAATTTTTCATTTTAATAATGTCTTCTTTGTAGGTAACCTTTTTTCTCTCTTTTTGGTTACTTTTAAAATATTAAAACCTCGTTGCCTTTAACATTATTTTATTACATGTCTTCTTTTAAAAATTAAGTAAATATAGGACATTTTAAGATGATATCCATAGAAAAGTGACAGGTACTTGAAATTTTTCAATTCTGCAATACTATTTTTTTTTCCAATTACAGAAAACTCAGGGGAGAAAGTGTTTGTTATAGAATAGTGCCTATCTCGGCAAATTTGCTTTTCTTAGATTAAATTTAACAAAAAATTATTCATTGATATATTTCTATAAATCTATAAAACACATATGAAAATATGGGAAAACGTGTAAGTTTTGTCTACCTTAACATCAGGGATTTCAGAGAATGTAATGTTGTTCTTGAAATTTTCTTGGCATAATAGATACTAAAGTCATTTGGTTCTTTTCAACAATATTACTGCATTTCTACTCATAGCTCAGCACATTAGCTTGTCAGGAAAAATCATCACCTAGCAGATCCAAATATGTTTATAACATTTTTATGGGCTCCCTCTAATGGATGCATGCCATCAAGAAAAACCATTCTGATAACATTTTTATGCAGCACAATAATGTTTCATAGTCTATATGAGATTTCCCATTTACAAGGGTTAGAGAAATTTACATATAAAGTGGGGTAGCCCAAAAGTGCCACATCATTAAGTTAAAGCATAGCACAATATACCCATTAGTTTAAGATTCTGTTGCATTTCTTTAGTTAAGCAATTTCTGCATGCCATCATATTTCCACAGATAAGCACACAAAAAACATGAAGCCATTTAACTGATTATTTGAGATACACTGGTTTGTTTTTAAGATATTGTTTTGTTTTTACTAATGTTCCCAGAGCTTTCATTGGCTATCCCTAAAAGCTTCTCTGCTCTCAATGCTTTCATACCATGTTCATAATAGAAGTAGGACCTTCTTAGAACATACGGCAATCTGTGGAAGATATCCTTGAATGTTCACTAGACTGCTGTGATCTTTTATTTTATCCAGAATGTAATGATATTCATATCAGAATTGACCCAGGGATGACATTGGGCTCAGTCTTCTTACTGATTCAGCACAATAATAAACCTAGATAACAGGGAATCCACTTGTTCCTTCCCCATTATTCACAAAATATTCCCATCTCGAAATAACCAGTTAGAATAATTGACTCCAGCATGTTTTTCATGCCACAGCTCCTTTAAGAGCTCATGAGGTCCCTAAAAAAGATGCCCATGGTGTTTGTATTAAAGAATATGGAACCCGAGATTCTCAGTCTGGTCTCTGGAGTGTCACATTCCCTGTTCCTGAGATCAATCTGGCCACTTTTAATCCTAGGATCTCTCTAAATAGACAAGTCACTAAAGAAAATGTCATTCAGTGTGAATGTGTCCCTCGGTTTTCTTGTTTCACTTAAACTATTACTTTCCTAAGTATAATCAGATGTGTTTTCAACTGTTGTATTCCTTTGTCTGGTTTTGTAGAATGTTTCCCGACCTCTTAGGGGTCATGTCTTATTTCTTTCCCCTTCGTGTCACTCCCTCTTCACCCTCCCCCTTCTCTCCCTGCTGCCTTTTTTATTCATTCTCTTCTTTCTATCCCATTCTCACGGAGATTGTTTCTTAGAAAATATAGTGTAAAGCATCATGGTTGCTCCACATTTTATTTACATATAATGTTTATATCAATTAGATCCTTAATGTGAGTCTTCTATTTAAGGTTAGATAGTGAGGGTTGGCTGAGAACCACATACATACTCACGATTCCTGAGTGATTTGCTTACTCTACTTACTAATTGTATTAATTTATAATACAATTGTTCACGTGGAACAGAAAGGCTGATTGAGAGTGGCTTAAACTACAAAAACATTTTTTTCAATACAAAGGTCAATGATGAATAATTTCTGCTCCCGCACTGTTCAGCATGTGGCTTTTCCCCACACGATTGTATTTGGACACTGCAGGTCTGGACACTGCATCCATTGTTGAGGCAGGGAGAGTAACTGAGGGGGGTAAAGTGCAAAGTGACACCTGTAGCAGGAAAGATTACATAGTTTTGAGAAATCTCTAAAAGAATTTGGCTTATTGCTTTGTTGTGAAGGACTATGTCAAAAGGTCATGTGGCTGCACAAGATGAGATGAGACATTGGAACATGGCTCTCTGGAATACAGTCAGTGACTATTGTTGAAAATAAATGGATAGGCAACTTGCACTAATGCCATTGAACAGGCTTCTTTGTAGAGCATATGTATCATAGTGGAACATAATTTAATACATGAAATTAGAAGTTCAATATGTCATTTAAAAAGTAAGCTAGTTACAACATAAGGAAAGATTATTATATTAGGTACACTGAAATAATGGGGGGAAAGAATGGATAGTGCAGAAAGAAGGGGTAGAAAACTTGTGAGAAGCAGAAAAGATTCAGAAAAAAAGAGGGACATCTGTAATACTTTCAACAATAAAATAAATTTTAAAAAGAAAATACATATATTTAAATGAAAATATATATATATTTTTTTAGAGAGAAACATCAATTTTTTTTAATATATTTCTTTATTGATTTCAGAGAGGAAGGGAGGAGAGAGAGATAGAAACATCAATGATGAGAGAGAATCATTGATTGGCTGCCTCCTGCATGCCCCCCACTGGGGATCGAGCCCGCAACCCAGGCATGTGCCTTTGGCCGGAATCGAACCTGGGACCCTTCGGTCCGCAGACTGACGCTCTATCCACTGAGCCAAGCCGGCTAGGGCTAAATGAAAATATTTTTAAAAAACAGTAGCTAAAAGTTTTTAAAAAAATCATGATACACTTTTACCCCCAAATTCCTGAAGTGAAATAAAACCCAATAAGAAACTTATAAAAAATTACAGTTAATAAGATCATAATAAAGCTGCTGAAATCCAAAGAAATTAAGGAAAATACATGTATAGAAACACTTATTTTTTCAAATATATTTTTATTGATTTCAGAGAGAGGAAGGGAGAGGCAGAGAGAGATAGAAACATCAATGATGAGAGAGAATCGTTGTTTGGTTGCCTCCTGCATGTCCCCCACCGGGGATCGAGACTGCAACCTGGGCAAGTGCCCTTGACCGGAATCAAACCTGGGACCCTTCAGTCCGCAGGCCGTTGCTCTATCCACTGAGCCAAACTGGCAAAGGCAAGGCTTATTTTTTTTATTAAGACACAGAAAATGTAAGATTTGAAAGATATAATAGATATTATGCAAATACTAGTCAAAATAAATATTTGAATATGTACAAATATTTGACAGAGTAGGCTCTAGGTTAAGAAAATACTAGTGTTGGAGAAAGCTGAAGTGTTCTTATATTTTATAATGTAAAATATCTACAACAATGTCAAATATATGGTAGGTTTTTAATACTTAGTGGGGCAAAAGTAGGCTTACCTCTTTTGTATAGGAGATAATATAATAACTAATAAATAGAAGATAATATAATAACTAATAAATAAAACAAGAATAAGTTCTGTTTTGCATACTCACAACTGTAAAGCTATTTTACCCCATCCTGTATTTGCTATATCTATGTCAAAATATATTATATGAAGTAAAAATCATCCATCTTTGTGGGTCTATTCAATTTATTTCATTCAAAAAGTAACTAACAACATATTTGTGATGAAAATTCTCACTTTGACTTTTAAATGTAGTCTAAAGTAATCCACTGTACCAAGAACAGAAATATTCTTACATAGATAGTGAAATAGTATTTATAATTGACCCTAAATCAAAGTCATATAAACAATATTAATAACTGGTAATATTGGTTGAAGTAAACAAATTCTGTAGTTTTAAGATAGCCATACATTGCAGAACTATAAAGCAATAAAGGAAAATGTGCGATGTAGAGCTACATATGCCTATGTTAAAAAGTGACAATGTATGTTAGATAAAAAAGCAAATTTGCGGAGAAATATTCAGAGTATGATCGTGCTTATCTAAAACACATTTGCAATTTTGTATGTATGGTCTGTGCCTATGTATCGTTTGTACACGCATGTGGAAGGACACATAAAATATGTTGCAGTTAGCTCTGAGTAGCTGGGATGGGAAACTGCTTGGGATTGGTGAAGAGCGAATCATTATTTTTTTCTTATTCCCTGTGAACCTTTGTGTAATTTTGGCTTGCTTTGTATTTTTGTGTGTATGTGTGTGTTTCAAAGAACAGTCTATTTTACTTTCATAGAAAATTAGAAACTTGTTCACTTTTAAATATCACCAACACACACACACACACACACACACACACACACATGTGCAGTAAAGAGGTATTCCCCAACATTTGAATTACCAGGATTAGTATAATTTCTGTATTTTAATGAATTGGCTTACCCATTTGGATAGAATGGCATGCAAAGCATATGCCACTATTTCCTACTGCATTATGAAATTAAAACTGTACTTTGCCAAAAAATGCCAGATGGCCACGACGTACCAATTGCCCATATTGACTATGGTGCCACATTTCAAGGTTGGAATAAGGCATAAATATGGTGCAAAGAATCATAAATGCCAGAAAAGATTATTAGAAGACATTGGTCAATATGAATTTCCAGGCATTTCTACTGTCTATACTATATTACACTGGATATTAAAAAATAAAATAAAATAATAAAGCAGGTCTATGCTTTAGAAAAAATAAGCATCATTTAACATCTATTCTATAGCTTTCATGAATTTTTCCTTAGATGAAATTCACATTTTTATAACCCTTTTCTGGATGCCGAGATCTGCACCATTCTTCTTTAGGAAACTGTATTTATTTGATCTACTTGGATTTCGGGTTTCCACCTTAGACAAACCATCCAACTTAATTTTTTTAACCAATGGATACAAGACACTGGGGGGGGGGGCAGGTAAAGGCATGTACTGGGGGGTAGGGGAGGCTGGGGGGAGGTCAATGGGGAAAAAAAGGAGACATATGTACTACTATTTGTAATACTTCAAACAATGAAAAAAATAAAATTAAAAAAAGTTGATAAGATAGAGAACATGAAATGTCATTGAGTAGCCTCTACTTATACCATTTGTACACATATGTTTAGCCTATATACTGACAGGATCCAGTCAAAATGACAAGTGACGTTTTATGACACTTGTAAGCAGATATCTCTTACATTTTAAACAGGATAATTTCAGACCTATGATTTGCTTTTCCTTTATGAAAAATAAATCAATGTTGCAGTAGGTGCTATGGTGTTCTTCTAAGGTACCCTCAAGACAGAGGGCCCCTCTCCACCAGCTTATGGGAATGTTGATGTATGCCAATTTCAATCTAAATCCCTCTCTACGATCTATCTTCAGGCCCCACACTAGGGTAGCCTGCAGCCCATAACTGTGTGAGCACATTTGCTTTACCACAAAATATAAAACAAGATTTATCTTCTCCTATCCACAATGAATGAATTTTAAAACTGATAACAGTTAAGAACAAAATAACTCTTCAAACAGTATAGACACATTTATTGTCTCTTAACCTTAGAATCTGCATGTCTCCTGCTGCCTGCTTTATTCATTTTTAAAAAAATCCTCACCAAGGATACATTTTTGTGTGTTGTTCTTGTTCTTCAAGAGAGAGGAAGGTAGAGAGAGAGAAACATCCATATGAGAGAGAAATATCGATCAATTGCCTCTGTGACATGCCCCGACCGAGATGGAACCCGAAACCTACATATGTGTCCTGGCGGGGAATCAAACCTGCAACCTTTTGGTATACAGGATGACGCTCCAACCAACTGAGCCAACAGGCCAGGGCCATGCTGCCTGTTTGAACAGATCATGAACTCAAGTGTAGAACCTGTTGGCAGAGCATATCAATGCTCTCAGTCCCACACCAAAGAATTATGAGAATTTGTAAAGCTTAATTACAAGACATTTTCTATTCAAAGTCTGAAGTAATGCACAATTAAACATAAATTTATCATATTTACAAAAGCTTGCTTTGCTTATAACAAAAAAATAAAGAAGAAAATCTTAGTAACTTATTAGAAATCACATCATTTACTGCCTCATGCTCACAAGTAATTGCCAGTAGCATTATTTTCCCAAGGAGGATTGAAAAGTGCATGTATATTTCACAAATCAAATGGAATTTTATCTATAATTTTGTACAGGGAGACAAAGAGCCCCACATCACTTTAAGTCATTTTAACCTACTTACATTTTATTATTTATGGCATAAAGCCACTTTTGGTTGTGTTCCCTAAGTTGCTAATGTGTTTAGCAATATTTAACAGCTTTATATCCCCAATTTTCCCAATACAGATTTACCTATTATCTTTTGGAAAATTAATATGAAACTGAGTGTAAACTAAGTTTTTTAATGAGGTAAATGATCAGCCTCAGGTGTTGATTAACAATGAGTGCTTCAGTCATCATGCTCCGGACACGCCTGTACTTTTAATGAGGTATAATAAAACCACATCAGTTAATTCTTGTTGCATAAAAACACTCAACACCCTGTGGCTTGTAATAACACTCATTTATTGTTGCTAATGCATTTGCTTGTCACTGGAGGCTTGTTGTTCTAGGCAGAACCTGGCTGGGGCAGCTCAGCCGTGGTGGCTCTGCTGCCCATCACTCTCCTCCTTCTCCTGGGTCCATGATCATCTCATAGGGATGTCAAATGTGCAAGCACATTAGTGGAAAGACATGAAACTTTTTCAGCCCTTCGTTGAATTGGTGCACTGGAAACTCAATTGCTCTCCTAGACCACTGTTCTTAGCAAGTCGTGGGGCCAAGCCCCATGTCCAGGAACTCTGCTCACAATGAGGCATGGCAAGATTGTAGATGCAAGGAGGGGTCAAAGGCAGAGTCAAGAATTCACCCAACCACACATACACACAAATAACAACAACAGAACAAATTATCCTTACTGCTCTATTATGATTTTTGTTTCTTTTATAATGCTATAGAGAAGGCATTTACTTACACATGGCACAACCTTAGGAGTGAAAAGCTTTTTATGAACTAGTTCCTTCTCTTTGTTAAAAATATGAACCACTTGAAAGCCAGATAATAGATATTTATCTTATTTTTCATGACTGAAGTAGAGATTATGAAATGTACAAAAGCAAACTGGAATTCATTATTCATTCAATAAATACTGTTGAAATATCCTATGTAATTAGCATTCACAAGAATATGAGAATGCAAAGGACTACAGAGTATTCTTTTACATTTATTTATTTATTTATTTATTTATTTATTTATTTATTTACTTACTAGAGGCCCAGTGCACAAATTCATGCACCCATGGGGTCCCTTGGCCTGGCCTGTGGAACCAGGCTGAAACCGGCTCTCTGACATCCCCCGAGGGGTCCCAGATTGCAAGAGGGTGCAGGCCAGGCTGAGGGACCCCACCAGTGCATGATCAGAGTTGGGGAGGGACGTGGGAGGGCTCCAGAGCATGTCCGGCCCATCTTACTCAGTCCTGATTGGCCAGACCCCAGCAGCAAGCTAACCTAGCTGTTGGAGTGTCTGTTCCCTGGTGATCAGTGCACATCATAGCAAGTGGTTCAGCAGCCTTAGCATATCATTAGCATATTACACTTTGATTGGTTGAATGCCAGACCGGACGACTGGACACTTAGCATATTAGGCTTTTATTATATAGGATTTGTTAATCCTCACAGGAGGATATTTTTTTCCATTGATTTTTAGAGAGAGTGGAAGGGAAGGCAGAGACAGAGAGAGAGAAACATAGATGTGAGAGAGACTTATCAATTGGTTGCCTCCTACACTTGCCCCCATCCGGAAGTAGGGGACTGAGTCTGCAACCAAGGTATGTGACCTTGACTGGAATAGAACCTGGGATCCTGTAGTCAGAGGGCCAATGATCTAACCATTGAGCGAATCCTCATAGGGCAGAGTAGATATTCTTGCTGTCACACATAGAACAGCCTAGGGAGGTTCATGAGATATGTGGAGTATAGCTACAGAGAGAGATGGCCACTATGTCGCACTTTAAAACATGATGTAGTTAGAAAAGTAAGTTAAACATTTATCATATTTGGGACTTAGAAATTGTTGGAATATTATAATATTTCTAATATTTCAATACCAATCTAAAGGAAGGTAGGTAATATAGGTGAGTACAATAAGCAAGGTGAGTGTTCAAAATATTTTACAGCAGTTGCATTGGGAGAAGAGAGAAATAGACTATTTGAGGGCCATATAAGAAACTAAATCTAGATGAATTTTTGACGAATTAGAAAAGAGATGTGGAGAAAAGTAGTTTCTGGTTTAAATTTGAATTTCCCTGATGATTGGTGACGCTGGCTTCATTTTCATTCATATATATATATATATATATATATATATATATATATATATTTTTTTTTTTGCCATTTCTATGTCTTCATTTTAAAAATATCCATTTAGATTTTTAGCTAATGTTTAAATCTAATTATTTGGGGGGTTTGCTATTGTTTTATACAAATTCTGTACATATTTTGGATATTAACCCTTCATCAGATATATGGTTTTCAAAAATTTTCTTCCATCCCACAGTTGCTTTCTTATTCTACTGACTAGAGGCCCGGTGCATGAAATTCATGCACGGGGGTGGGGGGTGTCCCTCAACCCAGCCTGCACCCTCTCCAATCTGGGATCCCTCTCACAATCCAGGACTGCTGGCTCCCAACTGCCTGCCTGCTTGCCTTCCTGATTGCCCCTAACCACTTCTGTCTGCCAGCCTGATCACCCCCTAACCACTCCCCTGCCAGCTTGATTGATGCCTAACTGCTCCCCCACCAGCGTGATTGCCCTTAACTGCCTTCCCCTGGAGGCCTAGTCCCTCCCAACTGCTCTCCCCTGCAACCTGGGTCCCCCCAAACTGCCCTTCCCTGCAGGCCTGGTTGCCCCTCAACTTCCCTCCTCTACCAGCCTGGTCACACCTAACTGCCCTCCCCTGCAGGCTTGATCGCCCCCAACTGCCCTCCCTTGCAGGCCTGGTCCCTGCCAACTGCCCTCCCCTGCAGGCCTGGCCACCCCTAACTGCCCTCCCCTGCAGGCCTGGTCCCTCCCAACTGACCTCCCCTGCAGGCCATCTTGTGACGGCCATCTTGTGTCCACATGGGAGCAGCCATCTTTGACCACATTGGGGCAGCCATCTTGTGTGTTGGAGTGATGGTCAATTTGCATATTACTCTTTTATTAGATAGGATTGTTTTCTTTGCTGTGCAGAAGCTTTTCAGTTTGATCTTGTCACTTGTTTAGTTTTGCTTTTATGCCTGTGCTTTTAGTCATCTCCAAAATAATCATTTAAGGGCAATGTCAGGGAACTTTTTCCTATGCTTTCTTCTAGAATTTTCATAATTTCAGATTTATGTTTAAGTCTTTAATGCATTTTGAATTAATTTTTGTTAAGTGGTAAAAGATGGGGGTCCGATTTCATTATTTTGCACGTGGATACCCAGTTTTCCCAGCACCATTTATTGTAAAAATTGTCCTTCTTCCATTGTGTGGCTATGGCACAGTTGTAAAAGATTAGTAGAGCATATATGTGTGGGTTTATTTAAAAACTTTCTATTGTCTTCATGAATTGGAAGAATCAATGTTATTGAAATGTCTATATAACTCAGAGTGATTTACATATTTAATGCAATCTCTATTAAAATTGCAATGACATTTTTTACACAAATAAAAAAAATCTAAAATTTGTATGAAATCACAAAAGGCCCTGGAAGCCAAAACAATCTTTAGAAAGAAGAACAAAGATGGAGGCATCACAGTTTCTGAGATGCTTAGGGTAAATTCTAAACTTTTTAAGGCAATGGATTGCCACAGACTGTTTGTGGGACTAGAACATAAAAAGTAATTATTGTTAGAGGTCACATATCTTGTAATTTCTTCTGTTTCTATTAACTGTCTGGCTTTGTTGACTCTAGCTAATTTCCATATTATATTATACTGTGATAAATGATAAGCTTTGGGGCATGTACAGCTATGTAATTCTGCACATACCCTGTGGTGATATCATTCCATTCAAGACTCCAACCAGCTACATGCCAAGCCCAGATACTGAGCACAGAACTATATCTATTAACAAGTCCTTCATTACAGGGGAAATGCTTAGCTAAAACCTATTCAAAATGTGTTAGCCTTTCAGCAACAAATGAGCTTCAGTTTTGCAAAACAAAATATAGTAATGGCATTATTTTTAAATAATGTGAATTTTCTTTAGGATCAAATCTAATGGGTTTCCTAATTGATTTTGATTGTTGATGGCCACACCTGATTATTCTTCCCTTTGCTGTCACAGTTCATCCCTGTTTTTTGTTGTTGTTTTTTTATCACCTCCTGGAGCATTATTGTCAAGTCTAGAAAAAAATGTTAATATCAGTATCGTCTAGTTTCAAACTCAAGCTTTCATCCATATATCTCGTGGCACCAGTCCCTCAGAGCTCTGTCCAGGTCCTGTTGTTAGGCTGTTGCCATGCCCACGTTTCCACACTGCAAACACCCAGACTTAACAGAATAGGAGCCTACTTACTGAAGCACCACAAGTAAGAACATTGTTTAACTTCATTTTCCCTTACCTTGGTTTTTCTAATTATATGGTTGAACTCTGACTTTTTAATATGATATTATATGCATTTTATCTTCTTTACCTAGTGTCTGATGCATCAACTACTGTATGAGAGAGATTTTTTTTTCAAAGCTTCTTCCAACCAGCTTCCCAAGGGAGGTCATTGTACCTTGCCTCCTATTCACAGACTTAAAAGAAAGAAATATTTTCTGCTCTGCTGGAGATTTCAACCATTACCTGAACTTCCTAATGATAAGTGATACTAAGTGAGTGCTTTCTATTTTCCAGGTACTGTTCTTATTATTTTACATGATCTACCCAATTAAATTCCCACAATAGCTCTATATATTTGGCACTGTCTTTCCCCCAATTTTATAGAGTACTTGAGGCACATAAAAGTTAAATCACTTGCTAAATGTAATGAAGTTAATAGTCAGTGGAACCAGAATTTGAAACAGATTTCACCTTCTTAAATAATGTGTAATGGTGACTTTTCCTATATTAAACAAAAATATTTTTGGCATCAATTACTTCAAGATCTTATAAAAATTACACTTCTTGGACTATGGACCTGTGCCTCCTCTTTATTACTTTAAATTGGGTCAATACTCAGTTTTAAATCATGTGCTCTATATCACTTTTATGTTTTTTTGAGATATGTTTTTTATATATACTAGAGGCCCGGTGCATGAAATTTGTGCATGGGGGGGGGGGGGAGGATGGTGTCTGTCAGCCCAGCCTGCACCTTCTCCAATCTGGGACCCCTCGAGGGATGTCCAACTGCACATTTAAGCCCGATCCCACCGGACATCCCTCTCACAATCCAGGACTGCTGGCTCCCAACTGCTCGCCTCCTTGCCTTCCTGATTGCCCCTAACCGCTTCTGCCTGCCAGCCTGATCACCCCCTCACCACTCCCTGACAGCCTGATTGATGCCTAACTGCTCCCCTGCCAGCCTGTTTTCCCCTAACTGCCCTCTTCTGCAGGCCTGGTCACCCCTAACTGCCCTCCCCTGCAGGCCTGGGTCCCTCCCAACTGCCCTCCCCTGCAGGCTTGATCGCCCCCAACTGCCCTCACTTGCTGGCCATCTTGTGGTGGCCATATTGTGTCCACATGGGGGCAGGATCTTTAACCACATGGGAGCAGCCATCTTGTGTGTTGGAGTGATGGTCAATCTGCATATTAATCTTCTATTAGATGGGATAGAGGCCTGGTGCACAGGTGGGGGCCAGCTGGTTTTCCCTGAAGGGTGTCCTGGATCAGGGTGGGGGTTTCCTTGGGGTGAAGAGGGGCCTGGGTGAGGGGCCTGTGGTGGTTTGCAGGGCAGCCACCCCCCCTGGCAACCCAAGCGGAGGTCCTGGTATCTGGGGTTTATTTATCTTCTACAATTGAAACTTTGTAGCCTGGAGCGAAGCCAAGCCTTCTGCTTGCTCCGTGGTGGCAGCCATTTATGTTTGGGTTTATGTATCTTCTATCATTGAAACTTTGTAGCCTTAAGCGAGGCCTGGGCAGGCAAGGGCAGGTGGAAAGCTTGGCTTCCTCCATTGCCGGGGAAACCCAAGCCTCGCTCCTGCTCTCTGTGGCTGTAGCCATCTTGGTTGGGTTTATTTGCATATTCGCTCTGATTGGCTGGTGAGCGTGGCTTGTGGGTGTAGTGGAGTGATGGTTAATTTGCATATTACTCTTTCATTAGATAGGAGATATATATATATATATATATATATATATATGTACATATATATATATTTCAATTTATCAAAGTAATTTTTTCTTAGTAAAGGTTTTAAAGGGAGGTCAGTCAAGCCTTTTGATCAATTCAGTATCATGCAATGGGCACATACTACATTCAATTATACTAGTGTTAGTAACATGCTATATAAATATCACTTATTTGTATTCCTAATTTAACATTGATGCAAAAACCATTATATTATCTTCAGTGTTGTTAACGTGTTTTAAAAATATATTGAAAAGAGCCATGAAGAACTATTTACTGAATCGCTTAATGATGGAGATGAAGAGCAATTCAAGTCAGGGACGGGAAAGTACAATTAGTGAAAGAAGAAGTCAAGCCGCAGCAAAATGTGACAGAGGCCTCAGCAGATCCCACAGTACCCTTTGGGACTGGGATGTCTCTTGTGCTTTGTACATCCTCCACAAGCAGATGTTGATGAGGGCTTCCTGGTAGAAGGGAAGGTACCCAGGGCAAGACAGCTCCCTTAAGTGAGGACAATGCCCAGAGGAGAAAGCAGCTCTGATCCATCAGTATCCAGTGCTCTAGGCAGCAAGGAGAGTGAGTGCCACAGTGCTGAAGGAGGGATCTTCAAGGGCAGCATAGCAGTCAGGACAACACCATTATTGAGACAATTACATCCCTCTGAGGCCTAATGTGAGATATTATCAATGTAGCAATAAAAATCCCATTGTTAATAACCTCAAAATCTGAATATTTTTTGCAGTTGTTGAGTTTAACAGTCAAGTTGGAATTATGTTAATTGTTTTTCACTTACAGGTGCACTGACCTGGGATATTCTAAGATTGTGTGAGGTAAGGTATGGTAGAAATACACTGATTAAAATATTAGGAATGAGCAAAGAAAAATATATCAATAAGTTAAAACTGCAAGTTCATGTAACAAATTATAGTTTAAGCACACAATAAATATTTAGTCATGGTTCACAAAACTATTTGCTTATTCTACTATCTGTGCTTTTACTATATATAGAGGTCCCTGAGAATTATTAATTAATAAGAGGTTTTTTTTTTTTTTTTAAATCTGGTTGAATTGCCTGTGTCTATTTCTTTCCACCATAATGAGAGGCAGGGGAAGGATTCAGGATTTGTAATTTTATTCCAGTTCTTTACCTAACTTTTGAGCTGGGATTTTTTGATATTTCTGATGTTGGAGTTCAGATCTATAAATAGTAAAATTTGTTCATTCAACACCTAGTATGACTCCTGGAACCCAAATGACCTCAATTAGTATTTACTGAATGAACACATAAATCATTATTTGTTCATTCATTGCATTATAAAAATTAGAAAATAACTATAAACTTTGTAGTTTATTTTTTTTTTTTGGCTGTTTTGCCTTTTGGTATTACTGTTTACTTTTCCATTCTTAATTGTTTTTCAAATCAGAGAATTAGTAAAAGAAAAAATATACATACGAGTGGATATAAAAGAAATAGCAGTACTAATTAGTAATTACTGAAAAAGCTTTCATTGGAAGAAGCAACAAGGCGTTGAGGTTTGAGGATTAACTGGTTATCCATTTTTATGTTATTTATTTTGGGCACACAATTAGCATAAATAATAAAGACTTCCTTGAGAGATATGTTTAATATGAATGAATGTTTGAGATCAGTTAGTACAAATCTCTACTTTGACAATTGAGGAAAATGTAATTTAGAGAAGTTTTAAGTGGGTTACTCAGAACCATGTGATTGTTAGTTCTTAATTAAGAATTCTAAGTTCCTTCTATTTAGAACTGCACAGTTGAGAATATTAGGAAAATATGGGAAATGTTTTATTTTGTATACGTTATAATGCTTTTTACTTTACAATATGTTTGCTGAATACAGGCAATAACTTTCTTTAGGTAAAAGCTGTTATATAATTTCTGTAATGATTTATTTTCCACTTTTCAATCCAGTTATGTTTTTAGCTTATAAAAAGCAGGTAGTGAGATTGCATAAACATTTATTCAAATCTGAAAAAAAGTTTCCTAAAGTATATTTAATTTGTTCATTTTTTTTGAACATTTGGATTTACTAGTATTTTTATTAGATAATTTAGTTATTTGTTCTTTGGCTGTGCTAGTCTTGAATTATATATTCTATTTCTCCAAAATACACTTTCACTCCTATTTCCACATCTCTCCAACCTTCAAGTTATATTGACGTGAATTATACTTTTATATATTTTTATTCTTCATATTAGCAAATTCACTTTTTAATTACCCACACATATACAAATTTACTCCTTCACCCTTGCTTCTTTTATTTTACTCTTTTAAAGTGCATTTTAGCTTCCTTTTCATTAAGAATACCTTAAAAGTATTTTTAAGACAAATTTTTGAACAGTAAATTCTCTATGTCTCCTGTGTATTTGTTATTATAGCTGTGGTTTGTTAATATGTTTTTATTGACTTTGGAGAGTGAGAGGAAGGTAGAAGGGATAGAGCGGCAGAAACATTGATGAGAGAGGAACATCATTGACAGACTGCTTCCTGCACACCCCCTATTGGGAATGGAGCCACCCTGGGCATGTGGCCTAACTGGGAATCGAACTAGTGACCTCTTGGTTCATGGGTTGACACTCAACCACTGAGTCACACCAGCCGAGCTCTGCTGCTGCTGTTTTGAAAATACTAAGTCTGTATTTTCTTCATCAGCTCTTATGAGACATACTAGCACAGCTAGAATTTCACATCCTAATCTCCTGATCTCTTACACAGTCTTCCAGAGTTTCTGGCATTTCCCCACTCAGTTGCCGTCAGTGAAATTCTGTCATGGCTGATTGTGTTTTCATAGGGTTTCAATGACACGTTGAATTTTTGTTCATATTGGTTGGCTTACTTTTCTGTGAAAAACTCTTCTAATATGAGCCTCTGGTGAATCATTTATCAGGAATAAATTTTATATTTAAAAAATGGGTTTTGGAGGGAGAAATAGATGTTCTCATCCAATGTGGACCATGTAAATTCAAACTGAAAACACCATGAACTTCAGTGAATTTAAATGATATTGAGACCCAGAGCCAAGGAAGAGAAAGATAATTGTTTATATGTTATCCCTGTTTAGTAGAGAGAGTATGTTTTTCTAGCCTAGTATATCATTAGAGATATGACTTTAGAGTAAATATCTAATTGCAATTTGCTGCTTTACAACGAATCAAGAATTTCTTAATTTTGATCTTTTAAAAATGTATTATTATTTTTAAAGATGTTACTATTCATGTGCTCTGCCATACTTACAGAACTGAAGATTAACCTGGTCAATTTCTCATATAGTTATAGCTAACTAAATATGAATGTGTCCTTTATAATCTTTGCTAAAGTTATTAAAAAATATTAGAACTTTCTCTTATTCTGCATACAATCGTTCTGCTGTAAGACTATATTTTGAAATAAAGTCTTATTTGGATATGGAAATTGAAAATATTATGAATTTAATCTGTATAATTAATTCACAAAAACGTTTCCTTGTTATCTGAAAGATTAAGCAATCGTCTCTTTTTTATTATAAGAATTTGCTGATTGTTTACACTTTGTAGAACTATATCCTCATTGAGCTTGTAGCAATAACTTTTTAAAAATGCTATGGATTTTATTTTACGGAGAAATAAAATTTCTGGAATCAACGTCAGGTTATAATGATTTCTGTGAGCATTACTGCACTGTGCGAGCACGACAGAGAATTAATAAACAGAGTGGCTGTGGTTTCAGTCCAAATACCAATTGTTCACACAACTGACATATGGATTGCTGACTGTGTGTCAGGAACTATGCATTGCATGAGTATACAGACAGAGGAAACCCAAAGCTAACCCCTGAACTCATAGAACATTACAGTTTAGATTTTCTTAATGTAATATAAAAACCATTCACTTTCCCCAAATCAAGATGAGAATACAATTTTTTTCCTTAAGTAATATTTGTAACTCCTGCAGAGAGAATGCATTCAGTCTAAAGTTCTGATCCATGAGTTACACAGAAACTGTGTCCAAGATTGTTAAGTTCCCTCTGTCTAATGCTGTCTGAAAATGTCCTCTGTCACTCCTGGAATGCAAAGAAAACTAGAATTTTACAAGTTTGCCCCTCTGACCCCTCTTTACAGGACTGAAGACAGGTATTGACATTGAAATTATATGTTTTCTATATTTATTTTTGGTGCTGTGAAAGAGGATGGATAAAAAGAAGAAAAAGAGAGAGGGAGGGGGGAATGAAGGGATTCATTATTTCATGGATTCTGCACTCACTTTACTCAAAATAAAGTAATTCAGCCAGTTAGCTAAAAACATTAAATGAAGAAAGACCATAGTTGTTTGGGGAAAAAATAAATATTTACTAAAGAAATAAACTAGTAAAGAATCTGAGAATAGGGGATTAGATCTTGATTCTTTCTCCATGTATATGTTTTATAACTAGCAGTTCCAGAGAGAAAGTCTAATTATTTACCACAGCATATTAACTTTCAAAACCATAGTTCACGTTATAGTCATAGAGCCCAGGTTACCCAAATTATGTAAGTTTTTTTTGTTTGTTTGTTTATTTTGCTTTTGTCTTTTTAAACTTAAATTTATCGGTGACATTTATTAATAATATTAAATAGGTTTCAAGTGTACAATTCTACGATACATAATCTGTATTTGCATGTTGTTCTGAACCATGTAGGGAATTGTTATAAATACATTATTCATTGCACTGTTTCCAGTACATTAGAAGCAGCCACATTCTACTGTTATACTTCTAACACACAGCAGAGGGCTCTAGTAGTATTGACTATAGAAATGAACATTGTATTAGCAATTTGAGCAAATATAAAAACAGACATTTATTGAACACAATATTGTAAAATCAAAATAAAATGAGAAATAAAAGTGGCAGTTATCATTTGAGTTGCAAAGTTGTTTTTTTTTCCAAATTTAGTTCAGTGTTCTGTTTATTTTATTTTTCTCTTCTTTTTAAAATAATTACATTAAGCCTCGCCTGGTCAGGTTTGTTTCTTTGCCAGTATTATTATATGAACATTATATAGATCTGGAAATTCATGATGAGAGAGGCTATCGATTCTTCCCTAAATCATTTTAGCAATAAGACCTCCAAGAGCATCATGGTTACAGTAAAATAAGAAATATTGTTGCTCTTAAAGCAAATGGGATTATAGTTTGTAAATAAAACATAATTATTGAAAAGTTGATAAGTATAAGGCACGGGGCCAACCACTGAAGTATGACAATTGTGCATAAAATGCATTGTCTTCTCTCATTAGCATAATTAATATAAAAGGAAAAATATAATTATGTAGGATAGGATAAAGTTAGTATAAATAAAAGAGGTAAAACTTAAGCAAGGTGTTAGAACAGCTCAAATGAGAGGAGTCTTATAAATTGGTGGATGAATGATGTTAATAAGAGCCAGGAGCATTTTAGGCAGAGCATAAAGCACCACCAAGCACAGGATTCGTGCAAACACAGAGAATATCCAGGGAGTTGTAGAAGCTCAGCTGGACAGAGAAGTGGGTTTCAGAAAGGTGGTAACAATGAAATAAGTTTTGTGAGTCAAGGTGTATTAATTTCATCAAGAAACTATAAAAGTTGTGATGGGATAGTTTTATTTAAAATCAGGTAAGCTTCGCCCAGCCAGAGTGGTTCAGTGGTTGAACTTAGACCTATGAACCATGAGGTCACAGTTTGATCTCGGTCAGGACATATGCCTGTGTTGCAGGCTCAATCCCCAGTGTTGGGGGTGGAGGAGGCAGACAATAAATGATTCTCTCTCATCATTTGATGTCTCTCTCTCTCCCTCTCCCTTTTTCCTCTGAAATCAATAAAAATATATTTTAAAAAAGTAAAATAAATAAAATCAGGTAAGCTTCAATATGCCCCCTACTAAAACCAGAAGACTCACATGCCAACTATCTTAAAGTCATCAGTGGCCATGGATTCAAATATCCACATATCTAAGTTCACTATATAGTGATAGCATTATATGTGTAAGAATTGCTGCTGGAATATACAAATATTTCCATTGGATCTTATAAAGTTTGATAATTGTTTAAATATTTTTACTTTGCTATAGTGTCATGATGTCATACAATAAACCTTATGTACATTAAAGAAGTTTCCATGGACAGGTGCAGGGTAGAGGGGATTAAAGGGGGGAAAAGGGAACATCTGTAATACTTTCAAAAATAAAGGTAACTTTAAAAAAATTCCATTATGTTTCTCCCAAAGTACATGATGGATTCCTAATAGAGAAAGTAAAAAAAAAAAAAAAAAGCTCTCTGTATGAAGTATTGACTGCTTTGACAAGAAAATTCCATGGAACTTTTAGTCCATTTAAATTTATTATAATTACTAATATAATTTATAAAACTAATTGCACTGTGCTTTCAGCCAATCAAGTTTGTTATTTATCACTTGAGGTAGATTTTTCAAATTAGTCATCCCCAATATCCATGAGACACAATATTTTATATATTTTAATTAAGGTGACATCACACAGCAAGTTTTTGGTTTTATTTGTTTTTTCTCCATAGCTTAGGCCTTATAAATGAACTGCCTCTCCCTACTGCAAATAGTTTGGTTAATATTCTTGAAATGTTTACTTATATCTCTGTGTATAGACAAAGAAAATAATTGCAGTGTAACATGGTATTTAAGAACATAGGATTTTTGATGCTATCCTTTTAAGAAAAAATAATATAAAAATAACCCAACCCACTTCTAACCTCAATTTGCATATTAAATATGAAGTTTCCTGATTACTACTTAAGTTTCAAGTTTACAATCAAAGTAATAAACACAGAAACATTTTAGTGATTTGATTGAATTAAATTTTTCATTTCTGAAATATTTGAGATATGCAAAGAAAAGGAGATGAACAAACTGCTAGGTTTGGAATTTACCATGTTTATTTCTTTGTTCCACTTTTGAAATGATTTAGAAACAACTGTGCAAGGATTCCTGGTCTATAAATATGCTTTATGACAGATGAATAAGCATAGATTTTGTAGTTGGCTTGACTGCTACTTTAATAAGCTTTCCCAGTGGTAGGCTTTTATAACCTTGAGTAAAGTAAAACATTGTGAAAATCTATAATAAGGTTATATCTGGAGAAGGTGATACTGACAAAAGCAACATAGTAAGATCAATTTGCAATGACCATGAAAATTTGGCCCTTAAGTCCTCACAAAATTGATTGATGGTACTAGCAAATGGCTCCATGGGTCCACCCCCCTTATCCAGGTTGCCCCCCCACCCCCAAAAAAATATATATACACACTTTAACAGCTAATAGCTCAATTTTGAAAATAAAATGTATTTTAATAAACACCACCTTTATAAGTATTCAAAGTGTGTGTATATATTTTTGGGAATACCCTATATATCCTTATTGTAACTCTTGGAAACAAAAGCAGAAACAATAGAACAGGTTTACATGATAGCAATGCAATTAGGAAAATATCACCCTAGCAGGTTTGGCTCAGTGGATAGAGTGCCAGCCTGAAGACTGAAGGGTCCTGAGTTTGATTCCACTCAAGGGCACATACCTCAGTTGCAGGCTCCTTCCAGGCCCAGGCCCTGGTTGGGGCTCCTGCAAGAGGCAACATGGATGTGTTTCTCTCACATAGATATTTCTCTCTGTTTTTCCCTCTCTCTTCCAGTCTCTCTCAAAATCAATGGGAAAATATCCTTGGGTGAGGATTGAAAAAAAAAAAAAACAATTAGAAAAGTATCAAGAAGAGGAGGTTCTTAAAAATCACCTTATTCCCTTTAAGTATATCCTTTTTTTTTGTTTTGTTTTTAATGATGGGAAACCAGACACCTGTTTTTATAAATTTCAGTGAATTCTTTATTGAGGGTAAAACAATGAAACACCTCCTTTTCCCTATGAGTTCTAGTTTTAAAAAAAAGTTCCTTATTTTAAAATGTTTAAAGATTACTAATA
Organism: Plecotus auritus; assembly: GCF_963455305.1. NCBI lineage: Eukaryota > Metazoa > Chordata > Mammalia > Chiroptera > Vespertilionidae > Plecotus > Plecotus auritus. The sequence goes on from NC_137774.1 coordinate 157,091,644, forward strand.
AGTAGAGATAGAGCTGTTACACACTAACTCTTTTCTCTACCCGATAGAAAATAAAGTAGACAATACACAGAAACTTGCTTCGTAAATAAAATAGTTGACATCTGATGTTAAGATAACCAACATTGGACAAGTTTCCTAGATCCATCACATCATATTATATAGTTGTGTCTCATACGCATAGACGGCTAGATAATCACCAGTGGCCAACACCCACTTTGCTTCCAGGGCACAGAGATAGCCTGAGACCTTCAGATTCCTCCCAGTGGTTTTCTCCTGAGCAGGGCCACATGTTATTCTTAGGTCCTTGTCCCCCACAAAGTGGAGAGAATCAATTTAGTGTTCTGTGTGTGTTTTCCTGGAAGTTTCCCTGAGCTCTGAGAAAATAATGCATACATTGTGAAATGAAAATAGACTTGAAATTAAGTAAAAAAAATAGAAAAACATCAAAACCTTTTCTTTTTTCATATATTTCATATGTACATTGAAACTCTCCCATCTTTGGTCTCCTTTTTGTCCTGGAGTCATATTAAAATATCTGCCTGGTCTAAAGTGACAAGGAAAGAGGCCTTGAACTTCCAAAATATTAGAGTATAAAAAGAAGGAAACATAATGTACAATAACTACAGATAAATTTAGTCTCATTCTGTGGTTTGACTAATACTAGTATCATTATTATCTCATTTGAATATCACAAAGTTAATTTATTAACACTATTTTTGACATTGTCTTTAGTTATAAAAGCTCATAGGTACATATTTGTACATTGCACATGCTTATGTTTCATTTATTAGAAAAATTAGTAGTAGGTATGTATTAAATTTGTATCTACTACTAAATTTATATCAAGAAATATTTACCCTTGGAAATATCATCAATAAACATATTACCTCCTCTTTTAAGGAACTTTTATTTCTTCAGTTTGTTTTTGTTTTAGTCCAAGTTATTCCAATTTCCTCTATTTTAATTCTAGGCAAGTCGTCCTAGTCCATCCAATTGCCCTGAACAAGTGCATGTATCTTATATAACAAAAGCCTAATATGCTAAGTGTCCAGTCTTCTGTTCAACCAATCAAAGCATAATATGCTAATGATATGCTAAGTCCGCTCAACTGTTTGCTATGACGTGCACCGACCACCAGGGGACAGACAGTCGACAGGTTGACCAGTCGCTATAACGTGCACTGATCACCAGGGGGCAGACGCTCAATGCAGGAGCTGCCCCCTGGTGGTCAGTGCAGCCAGAAGCCAGGCTCACAGCTGGGGAGTGGAGCCAGCCTAAGTCATCAGTCAGATATCCCCCCAAGTGTTCCGGGACTGCGAGAAGTTGCGGGCCAGACTGAGACCCCCCCCTCCCCCAACTGCAGGAATTTTGTGCACCAGACCTCTAGTTGATATAAGACTAGAACATTTTAAACAGAGGCTTAAAGAAATCTAAATGTATATAATAAATCTCCCCTTCTTCCTACTCCCTTTCTAAGGATAAGGAAAACTTAAATGGGTTTTATCTAGTGTTATAAATGTGTGCAAGACATCAACTTGATTGCATTAATGCTCAATAATTAATGCCTACATTCAAGAGAAGTTCCAGTTTGGACAAAATTCTGTATTAGAGAATTGAATTTCTTCCTAAGAATAATTTCATTTTTAGGTAAGAAAAAGTTTGAGTTTATGTTCATTATCTCAGCATTGGCTAAGGAAACTGTTTCTACAAATCCAATTTTTCTGTCAGAGATGCGTTCTGAGTTTTCTGAATTCTGGGAGACTACTCTTCTACCTTTTTAATGATCTGGAATGTATAGAAAACTATAATACTTTACATTGGAGTATATTAGAAAGATCTGGGGAAACGGGACAATATATTGGGGTTTGGTAAAATTAAATTTTTACATTATATGTTATAGTAAAATAAAATACACAGTACTGAGGGATGTACTAAATATTGAATATGGGTATGAGTTTTAAATAATTAATAGTTATAAAACAGCTTCTTTTCCCCATTAACACACATTTTACATATCAGCTTTTATACTATAAATGGCCACATGTAGTTTTTGACCATTAATTTAATGAATGGTATATTCAAATTTTGGGTATAAAAACACTATCTCATTTTTTGCATAAGTAAAAAAATAACTCTATATAATTTTCAAAAATGTTCCAACAGATAACACTAAAGTACTTAATACTTTCATTTTTGTTCAATGAACTGTCACTTTTTAATTCCTTTCAAGTGAATTTCAAATTCAAATGAATTTGAATCCACTTAATGCATTTATCAAATCTATCTGAATGCATTAGTAGCAAGAATTTCAAAATAATAGAAGACAATTTGCAGCACACCTGTCTTGGCAGAGTTAGTATCCCTGAAGTTTGTTTGAAAGGGACATCAGTTCCAGAAACATAAGACTTCTGCCTGAAACTGAATCAGATAGGATTTCCCACCAGTGCCCAAATTTCTTGGACTATGTCATTCTCCCTGACTCCTGGGACATGAGCCCTTCTGTTAACTCCAGGGGTCATGTGCCTAAGATACCCTTGAAATAAATGTCCCAGGGGCCCTGAGTACCAAATCTAGCTGACATGCTTCCTAATCCCTGGGCTCATGCGACACTGTCAGATTATATTCTTCCAGAGCCACAGGCTGACGACCTCCCTTAAGGTCACTTGTACCTGAAAGCAGCCTACTTAGGGGATACCTGTTACCCCAGAACTTGCAGGGTTTTCTTCAGATGGCTTGGATTTGTAGTCTGTGTAACATATTTTCATATCAGCAAAAGTAAAGATCAATTTCTTATTGAACAATTGTTGACTTTTTGAAGAGACAAAAATAGTATTGAAAAATGTATACCTCTGCCTGGCCGGCCTGGCTCAGTGGTTGAGCATTGTTCTATGAACCAGGAGGTCACTGTTCGAATCCCGGTTAGGGTACATGCCCGGGTTATAGGCTCCATGCACAGTGTGGGGCATGCACAAGGCAGCAGATCAATGATTCTCTCTCATCAGTTGATGTTTCTAGCTCTCTCTCTCTCTCTCTCTCTCTCTCTCTCTCTCTCTTTTGCTCTCCCTTTCTCTGAAATCAATAACAATATATTTGAAAAAATTAAAAAATAAAATGTATACCTCTTGCATCTAATGATTGTTATGTTTCAATAAGAGCTTATTATCCTCTCTAAACACTATAAATTAGCTATTTTTATTAGCTCTGTCTTACAAAAGGGGAAACCAAGACACAGAAAATTTAAGAAACTCGCCCAAGAAAAGAGAGCTAGGAAACTGCCTTGGGCTCCCTGGTGTCAGGGTTTGTGATCATGGAGTTTAACTTCGCCTGCCTCTTTATTTCAAAGGAAAAGAGAGGGAGAAAATCTGTTAAGGAGAACTGATTCAGGATACTCCACAAGGACAGCCAGAGGAAACATATACCAGATATTTCTGCCTCTCATCACAGCCCAGCCTTAGCCCTGGTTTTACAAGCAGTGTGCATAGCAAAAAAAAAAAAAAAATTCACAATTTGCCTCATTTTGCTTAAAAACATTTATCATCATTCTCCTATTGTTGCTTTCCTTTGGTCTTTCTCAAATCTCTGTCACCCTAGTGCCCAACCAGGTTTCTCCTTTCTCAATGTCAACTGGTAGCCTAATTAAGGCACTTTTAATGTACTTATATTCATAAGCCTTGATCAACCTTTTGAGTACTTAAACTGGGTATCATCCACAAACAGTGATACTGGGATAAACAGATTGAGCGAACCTTTGGCCTGGGACCCTTCACCTCTCCTGCACTGTATAACAAAGATGTGTAGGCCTAAAGCTGATTATGTGTAGGCATATGTTGATCATTTGCTATCAGATCCATTTGCAGTTTCTTCCTCATTCTTCATTATTACTGGGAGCTTAACGATTTAGCTCAAAAGTTTTAGAGTTGACAAGTTAAGTAAATGATATATTAAATCAAACTTTCTTGTAGCTCAAATGATCTGCTAAATGTGCAAACACCCAGTGTTTCCTAGACTAGACATTAATCCTGCTTAATATATCAAAATTACATATTTAACATTCTGTTCTGATTTACTGTCTCTTCCCTAACAAGGAGATTAAAGAGTCTTCTTATGCTTACGATTGAATAATGTCATAGTTACAAATGAGAGGAACAACCCTGCCTTCTGGATTCTTATTTCAATTGCAAGATAACATTGGAGAGATAGAAATATATTGATTACATAAAGAAACTTACTTGGAAACACAAATAAATTACATGCATAGATGTAATTATTCCTTAATTTTATTATTATTATTTTTAGATTTTAAATTTTTTAATTAAATTTATTGGGGTGACATTGATTGACATGATCATATAGGAGATATTACCAGATATCTCATCTTCTTATCTAATATGAAATTGCTTGAATATCAATTTCTGAATTGATAGTAAAACATTTTAAAAAATCAAAGTATTACTGAAAAATTAGGTACTCTCATCTTCATTAATTAACATTAAATAACAATCACTATGAACAGAAACCAAATTTATCATTCTAATGGGAAGTCAATAACCTAGAAAACATTCAGTGAACAGATAGATACATTATATGAGAGCTAAGTGAGGTTTTTTAATTGTGGTAAGAACACATAAGATCTGCCCTTTTCACAAAATTTTAAGTGCACAATGCCGTATTTTTTGTTAAAGCTGTATAACAGATCCCTAGAACTTATTCATCTTGTGTAATTGAAACTTTGTACCCATTGAACAGTAACTCTCTCTTCCCACCTCCTCCCCACCCCCAGGCCCTGGCAACTACCATTCTGCCGTCTGATTCTATGAATCTGACTTTTTTTGAGCCTCAGAGAAATCAAACCATGCAGTGTTTGTCCTTCTGTGACTAGCTTGTTTCACTTAGCATAATGTCTTACAGATTTATCCAAGTTGTCACTTATGGCAGGGTTTCCTTCATTTTTAAGTCTGAATAATATTCGGTTATGTACTTCAAAGGAGGCTTAAACTTTTGAAATATAATTGGAATGTACAAGCACTAAACTAAAAATACTTCCTATTTTGTTTGTAACATTAGTATTTTGTTTTGCATACAGTTGGATACCTGTGATATATCTTCAAATAAATGGATTAAAAATTTAGTGTACAGTAGTCCCTCATTCATCCCCCGGAATATGTTCCAAGAACCCCAGTGAATGCCTGAAATGATGGATAGTACTGAGTCCTACATGCTGTGATTTTCCTATACATACATTCCTTTTCACTTAAAGAAAGAAATTTATGATTTCCCTTTGCCATATCTGAATTGCAAGCATCACTACTCTCATTCTTTGTAAAGTAAAATAACTGTTACTTGAACTCAAGCACTGAGATTCTGCAAATGTCAATCTGACAACAGAGGCAGCAACTAAATGACTAAGGGGACGGAGGGTATGAGGCTGGAGTCTCTGGACAAAGGGGATGATTCACACCCCACATGGGATGGAGCAGAACTGCATGAGATTGTGTGGCACTTCTCAGAAGTGCACACAATTTAAAACATATAAAATGATTATTTCTAACATTTTCTATTTAATATTTTAGGACCACAGTTGACCATGGTTAACAAAAATCATGGGAAGAGAAACCATGGATTATGCGGGACAAGTGTACTCAGCAGAATTAAGAGCCCTCTGTGGCCATGGTCACGTGAAATCAGGTCTGGGTGTATGTATGTCAGTGTGTCTTCTTCAGGCACTTTCAACTGAACAGATACTAGCAAAAGGGTTGGATTTAATCAGGATTAAGGCTTTTCCATGTAAGAGCAAAAGCAAGAAAGGGATACCAGAGTTGACAAAATGTTAAAGGGAGAGGTCCTGTGGTTTCCATGCTATTTGATCTTTGAAAGACTAGGAATCAGAACATGGGGAAAGGTTTGAAAAAGTGATTTGAAAGCCAGAGAGGGGGGAGATTGCATCTGCTCACAAATCAAATGTGAAGGCTCCCTGGACCACCAATATGAAATTGAAATTGATCCCCAGAAATCCTTATTCTACCCTATAATTTATTTTTTTTCTTTCTCAATAGCATTTATTACTGATTTACTACCATAAGTAATATTTATTTTTTATAAACTCGATAAGTAATTTTTATAAACTCAATCTCAATCCCCTCACTCTCTAGAAATACAAGTGGGATTTTTTTTTACCCCCTTCCCCCAACAATGTTCTGTTCAAGAACTCCAAGAATAGAATACTGTGCTATAATTATGCTACCTTTCATAATATTAGCTCATAGAAGTAATGGTTACATTTCGTTCTAATATAAGAAGAGAAGCTGTGATTTGAATTGTTGAGTTTATTAAACTGAGAACTGAATATAAATTCAATCTTCTCCCCAATCTATGCTAATCAGGCATTTCTTTAGAGTTATGGCAAGGGTTGAGGCTAAAAGAACAAAAAGGCAATTGAGATTAGCCATAAGGACCTTGGAGATTGTGAAGTTCCTTTAGAAGTCATGATATGACCGTTTTTTGTCACTGGAGATATTTCCTAATTATGTTTACAAATAATGTGGGTGCCCACTTCGTTTTCATCAAATTGTGTTTCTTCAGCAGCTCCTTATAGCAGAGAATATACCCATGTAAGGACAGTGAAATAATGGTTATAATTATTTTTCTGAGCATTTATTCTCAGTTTTATTATCTTGCCTTTTTTTTCATTTAGTTGCAATCAAATTATTGCCTCATAAAACAGGACAAAGATACTATTACTGCTCTTATTTTATAGAGTTTGCAGACTAATATTCTATGTTATCAGTCCTTGAATTTCAGTGTCTGTAAAGTCAAGAACAAATATGTGTATATTTTTAAACTGGGGAGTAGCGTGGAGGAAGAAATACTAAGCAACATAGGAAACTAGTGGCCCAGTGCACGAAATTCTGCATGGGGGGGAGTGTCCCTCAGCCTGGCCTGCACCCTCTCCAATCTGGGACCTCTCAAAGGGTGTCCTACTGTTGGTTTACAGGGATCGGGCCTACACTGGCAGTTGGACATTCCTCTCACAATCCGGGACTGCTGGCTCCAGCCACTCGCCTGACTGCCTGATTACCCCTAACAACTCTGCCTGCCAGCCTGCTCACCCCCACCTGCCCTCCGCTGCCTACCTGCTCACCCCCAAATGCTCCCCTGCCAGCCTGATCACCCGCAACTGCCCCTCCTGCTGGCCTGCTCTACCCCACCTCCCCTCCCCACTGGCCTGCTCACCCCCAACTGCACCCCCACTGGCCTGCTCACTGCAAACTGCCCCCCCACCGCTGTCCTGATCACCTCCAACTGACCCCCACTGATGGCCTGCTCACCCCCAACTGTCCCCCCTGCTGGTCTACTTACCCCCAACGGTCCCTGCCATCCCATCCTGGTCTGATCACCTCCCCCCCGGCAACCCAAGGTCCCAGCACCTCCTTTTTTTTCTTTTTCTTTTCTTTTCTTTCTTTTTTTTTTTTTTTCAGCGCCTCCTTTAGCTGAGGCCAGGGCCAGCTGGAAGCAAGTATCTAGGATTTATTTATCTTCTATAATTGAAACTTTGTAGCCTTGAGCAGAGGCCAGGGCCGGCCAGGGTGGGAAGCTTGGCTTCCTCCATTGCTGGGGCAACCCAAGCCTCCTGCTTGCTCCAGCTCCATGGCCAGCTGCCATTTTGGTTGGGTTAATTTGCATACTCGCTCCTGATTGGCTGGTGGGTGTGGCTTGTGGGTATAGTGGAGTGATGGTTAATTTGCATGTTTCTCTTTTATTAGTGTAGATTTCTTATCACCTTGACTTCATTACATTGTAATGTAAAACTAGAAAGGTCAAACTTAGATTTTTGTGATTAGTTTTTGATGCTCAAAAGGGTAAAAATATAATTCAATAATCAGGTTCACTTAACATGACCGAAATATAGGAATCTCTTGGCATTCAGAGCTCCATTATCTTAAATTGATATGGAGAATATCATTATTCTCAACACTAACTTTTTTGCATTTGTAGATATTAGAAGTTGAATCACAGATACCTGAATATTATGTGATTGTTTCAAAGCAAATCTGAAATAAACTTTATTAAATTCACAGAATACATGGAGTTCCTGAAGCACTCTATCATATTTTGGGATTTTCAACATGACTATTGGGATATTGTGACTTATAATAAGAAATTCACATTTTGGGTTCCTTTAGTTTCTGGTAGGGAGCTCCTAAAAACCTTGGAATTTTCCTAGTGCTAAGAATGACTTAATTGTCTTGTGTTATGTTAATTAGGTGGCATTTGACCCCACCTAAGGGTGGAGCTGGTTGTCAGAAGAACTGACAATGTGATTAGAGGATTGTAATTTTCAGTTCTTTTTTTTTTTTAATTTTAAAACTTATGAATTTATTTATCAGGGTATGTGTGGGTGTTGATCTTTCTATATCGGTTGTTTTGTTTCCTGGGGACAAGGACAAAGGGTACCCTCTCCATTGGCTGATTAAGGATTTAGAATATTTCAGAAAACTTTCTTCTGCTATATCTTTGAATATTTTTTCTATTCTACTTATTCTGTTGTTGTTGTTGTTGTTGTTTTCCCCATTGACCTCCCCCCCGGCCTCCCCTACCCCCCAGTACATGCCTTACCTGCCCCCCACCCCAGTGTCTTGTATCCATTGGTTATGCTTATATGCATGCGTACAAGTCAGTTCTATTGCCTACCATTGCGGGGTGGAGAGGGTTGGAGGTTGAATCAATTGTCACTGGCCAATGATTTTATCAACATGCTTATGTAATGAAAGTTTCATAAACACCCCTAATTATGGGGTTTAGAGAGCTTCGGTGTTGGTGAACATATGGCAATTTAGAGAGAATGGTGTACGTACCTGGAGAAGGTGAAAGTTCTGTGACCTTTACCCATACCTTGCCCTATGCATCTCTTCAATCTTGGCTGTATCTAAGTTACTTCCCTTTATAATAAGCTGGTGATTTAGTAGGTGAAATGTTTCCTAGACTTCTATGAGCTGCTGTAGCAAAGTTATCAAACCCAAGGAGCAGGTCATGAGAACATCTGATGTATAGCCATTTGGTCAGAAGTAAAAATAAAAACCTGGCTTTTGACATCTGAGGAGTGGGTTCTTGGAACTTCCAATATATAGCCATTATTCAGAAGGTCAGGTTGATGGGGAAAATAAGACATTTTTGGGGGGTTAGCTATCTGAATCTGCACCAGTAACCTAATGCACATTCTTGATAGCCTATACCAGTAATTAAGTCACTGCCCCTTTCTCCACCATCTGGTCTAGCAAGACCTGTTTTCCTAATTACTCCCAACTTACAAAGGGGCCATGAACAAAGAATGTAACAGCTTAGCTACAGGAGAGGTCACTGGCACCACCCAGACCAGGCATTTAGATACAACCTAACTTCCCCATTCTAACTGACTCAGGAGGGGCTGTGGAAGCCCCCCACAAAAGCCTGGTAGTTAGGGAACAGATAGAAAACAAAGAAACGGAAGGTATAAAGAGAAAGGTATAAACAGGTAGAAAACAAAGAAACCAAAGGGTATAAAGAGAAGGGTATTGGCTTACTCAGGATTTGGAGAACTGACCCCCTGAGTCAACTGTACTAGTATATGTGAAACATCTGAAAACAAATGTTTTTTTTTTTTTTTCTGGATCTCCGAATACTCCTGTGTGTGTATTTTCTGGTCACCTGGTAAATTCTGTAACAATGTGATAACCTGGACTTTTATTTGGTTACTGAAGTGGGGGAGGAGGCAATCTTGTAGGATTGAGCCCTCAACATGTTGAATTTTATGTTGTCTCTTATGATCGCGTCAGAATTGAGTTGAAATGTAGGACACCTGTTGGTGTCCAGAGCAATGCTTGGGGGTGTGTGTGGAACCCCAACTCCCCCATCGCACACATGCACATTGAAAATTGGGTCTCAGAACATAAATAATTATATATTAAATAATCTAGCTATATGAGCATGTAAATTACCTAGGCTTTTTGCATCATATTGTAGTTGTATTGACAGGAATTTAATGAAATATGCATATCAACAATTATATTATCTTAAGCACAAGCAAGATCTATCTCCAAATCTTTCTCATAAGTGTTTTATGTACATATATGCAAATAGTGGAGAAAACTATTTTAATATGTGAATTATTTGCTGGAATAGCAATCATGTGGGTATTTAAAGAATGTATATTAGCAACTCCTTTGGATTTATTGTGATTTGCAGTGGGAGCCTGAAGGCAGCATATGAAAAATGTTTGTGTTTTATTCTCTGCATGTTTAAATTTTTAAAAGTTCAATAATGTTTGCATAATTTTGTACTATTTCTTCATGTATCTGAATGTTAAAGAGATCCATGCTGTTATCACCAACTAGCTTAGATGACATACTTAAGACAGAGAATAACATAAATGCATGTCTTAGTCATGGTAAGCTGCCATAACAAAATACCACACACTGGGTGCCTTGAACAATAGAAATTTACTTTCTCACAATTCTTGGCCTTTGAGAACAGGGTGCCAGCACTGTCAGTTTTTGGTGAGAAATCTCTTTCTGACTTGCAGGTGGTTGCCTGCTTTCTGTGTCCTCTCCTGGTTTTTCCTTGGTGCTTGACATGTAGAGAGAGAATGAACTCTCTATTGAGACACTAATCCTATTAGATCAGTACCCTGTTCATTAAACCTTAAGTGTATAGAGATCCCACTTCCAAATACAGTTACACATGGGGTCAGGGCATCAACATATGAATTAGAGAAGGGTGCACAAGCATATACTGTCCATAACAATGCCAGAGCAAATAATTTTGATTATGATATTAGGTACACAGGATTCACGTGGGGAAAAGGCAGGCCATCTGTGGAACATACAGACAGTGAATATTATGCAGAGGGCTTCTTCTGTAATTTCAGGAAAACTTTAATTATGCTAATGAATGGCCATTGAAAATATAAACTGTATCACCCGACTGGCATGGCTCAATGGTTGAGTATTGACCTATGAACCAGGAGATCAGGGTTTGATTCCCAGTCAGGGCACATGTGGGTGGGTGGGCTCCATCCCCAGTATGGGGCATGCAGGAGGCAGCCAATCAATGATTCTCATCATTGATGTTTCTATCTCTCTCCCTCTCCTTCTCTGTAACCAATAAAAAATATATAAAAAAAGAAAATATAGACTGTATCTGGTATGATATTCCACTTTACTCTGTTTAAATAGTATTGGTATATAAGCATCTTTTAGCATTAAAAATAAAAATCATATTTTTATTAACTCCAAAATTCCAAGTTTTTGTATTTACTTAAAAATTTAAAATATGCAAAACTTTCTGATTTATAAATGTATAATTTATTCCTCCTACAATAATTAATATTCACTTATATTTAGACATGCCTTAGTTTTATTACTGGATAGTATTAGTAAAGGTCAATACCGATCTTGGATTTCTGTGCAGCTTCCTTCAAGTCACACTGGTTTCCACATCCCCAGCTCTCTCTGCCCCTGACTTCTCTAGAGGTAGTTAATGTCTTTCTCTCTGTTACCTTTGCTTTCTTCACCTCAGGGTCTCCACTCTATTTTCTAGGAATTTGGTGATCACTCATGAACTTTCTAGATGTTTTTGGTGATCTTACTTTGATGCATTTCTGTTTGCTAAAAATTGCATACTAAACATATTGGATAGTTAAAATATAGATGTGCTGCAGGCATGATGGAATTTATGAAGAAATCCATGTGTAGTGAAGGACACTCTGTTTAAGTGATTATTTATGCAGGTATAGCTCAAGAAGTAGGTGACCTTGGTAACCTAGAACCTTAGGAATAGGTCAGTCATTCATTTCATTCAATAACATTGTTTTACCAATAAACTATGGGGCAAAACTAACATTAAAAAAATTAAGAGAAGGTTGTGGATTTATGCAAAACAAACAATACATGTCATTTTAGTGTTGGGAGAAACTGAATAGATGGATAAAAATGGTTTATAGGTGACAAAGGAAGTAAGATAGTTTTTGTCACCTAAAAGATGAATTAGCTAAAGAAAAAAAAAAAACTTTCTCTTGTAAAAACATAAGAAATATTACCTTAGAAGAAGCTTATTCTATTTATTTTTTTTAGTAAAATAAAGCTATTGTCTGTTATTATTTTGTATAAAACTTCACTAATTATTTTTGGATAAAAGCTTTATTAATAGAAATGACCAATTTACAGTATTTTGTATTTTCTTATTGAATTTTGTATTATTAGTTTTTCCTTGAATTCCCCTTTAATTAGTAAAACTATTTTCTTCTTTTTTTTAACTTTATTTTATTGTTGACATTATTAAAAATGTTACCATTTCTCTCTCCTTTGCCCACCTCTACCCAGCCCCCCACCACACCCCTTCCGTCTGAGCATCACCACACTGTTGTCTGTGTCTATGTGTCATGCATATATGTTCTTTGGCTAATCCCTTCACCTTCTTTCATCCAGTCATTGAAGAAGTATCTTATTTTTTTCCCATTTTAATTCAATTAAATTTATAATAGTCACATGTGGGTAGTAGCTACTGTTTTGTGCAAGTTCAGATAATGGGCTTCATGTATATTATGTGAGAATACTCTCCTTGTATTATTTTCATATGCAATATTAAGGGCCAACAATATCTCTTAAATAAAAACAAGTTAGATTCTAAAAGACTTGCCGAAACCGGTTTGGCTCAGTGGATAGAGCGTCGGCCTGCGGACTGAAGAGTCCCAGGTTCGATTCCAGTCAAGGACATGTACCTTGGTTGTGGGCACATACCCGGTGGGGAGTGTGCAGGAGGCAGCTGATCGATGTTTCTCTCTCATCAATGTTTCTAGCTCTCTATCCCTCTCCCTTCCTCTCTGTAAAATATCAATAAAATATATTAAAAAAAGTAAATAAATAAATAAAAGACTTGCTTCATCATCACAATTACTGAAATAATTTTTATATGTATGTGTGTGTGTATATATATGCTCTTTTTCAATATCAGCTTTCTGATCTATAAAATGATGGATTGAATATAACTATTAATGTATTTTTTCTCTAGAATCTATAATTATGTGATATGTCAGTAAATATATTTGTAATAATGAATAAGAGTTCCTAGTTCTGGACTCCAGATAGCTATAATTGGACACTGTGCCTATATTATTTAACTAAGATTGTTCATTTCATAAATAGAAGAAATAATGAGTAACTCACAGATAGTAGATGTTGATCTTAATATAGTTTCTGGGATATAGTAGAAAGTCTGTACATGTAATTCTATTTTTTAATATATGACAGTCCTCTTCTTCATTATAATTGAAATACTGAGTTCTTGCAAACACATTTCTCAACTTGGTTTGTAAACAGGTATGGCTTTATGGTGAATTATGGCCATGGGTTTTGTGTAGAAAAGATATAGGTTACCTCCTTAAAAAGATGATTGTTCTTCATATCCTCTATCTCCTATGTTAAAAGGCAGAGATAATGAGTCAGTTGGCAATGCAGGCTAGGTTAACACCTTAGGAAGTGTTTTTACACATAGAATATATATTCTAAGAACTTAGATGTCCTTATGGAACAGAACTTTTTACACACTCTGAATGAATGAATGTACTTTGGAAATCACACAAGAAAAATATCCATATTGCAGTGTTCTTTGTTAGCAGAGGCTTAACTTACACTCTTTAGAGAATTAAATTGATAGTGGGAAGCATGATGCACTCATAACAACAACAAAAACTCTAAAATAGGTGGTATTGGCTTAGCTGTTGGCATACAGGCAGAATATATAATGCAGGGTAGAAAGTTTATCTTCAAATTGTCTATATAGGTGGTAAAATGGTCACCCATGAGAACTCAGAAGACAGAACACATGTTTATGGAACTTGTAGTTCTATAAAATATGATTAGATAAACTGAAATTATTGGTGATCCTTGATGCTTCTGGCAGATACTAGAAAGTGGTTGATTCAGGCAATAATCAATTGATTTGGAAGCAGAAATGAAAGGGAATTAAACTCTATTGCAGGAAAATTTCTATGCATATGAGTTTAAATTGATTGAAATTTTGATAATGTTGGGCCTCGGAGTTGGAAAAGCCAAAGCTTCTGAAACCCAAGCACGGTGATAGGATTGTCATTCAATGTCTTTCAAGAGCCTCCAGTTCAAGGCCAGACAGTGGGAGTCAGCTCAGCTGTAAAGAAGAGATTAATGCTGCTGCTGTCGCCTATCACTCCACGCCTGCTGTTTCAGTTGGCCTCCCAAGAATTGTGAGCAGATGTGATCTATGACTGTGGAAATCCTGTGCTGCAAAAATACTGAAACCTCTGAGGGGATCTCTATCCCCAAAGATATATAAGCCTGCAATCACTAGGCTTAAATGTTGTTCCGTCTATATACGTCCATGCCCACTTTAGATGGGGCCAAAAAGGATCATAGACTAGAAAGCTCCTTCTCGAGGGGGAAGCCAAAGTCCAAGAGGATACTGGAAAAAAGAATTCCTAAAGGATTGAAATAGGGTTGCCAGATGGGTAATCATGGACATCTCTCCAGGCAGGACAGGGTGTTGTCACAGTTACTGCCAAGAGAGATCCATCACTGCTATAAAATACCGACTGTAGCATGCTTTCAACACCTCTACCATTCCCCTGCCCCATTTTTACAGTTACCTGGCTCCTTCACCTATTCATATTGAATGGAATGGATAATCTGTCTTTTAATTTATCAACCACCAGAAAATGAAAAGCAATAACTTGACAGGCTGCAAAGTACAGTGCCTCCTCCAAGAACATGGATGGTGAGCTTCATTCAGTAACGAGTAAGTTCTTTGGAAAGCTATTGACAATAGCATATATAGGAACTTGAGTACACTGACCCAAACACTTTTAAATAATTCCTTTTTGTTCTGCCTCTTGTTCTTTTTTAGTAATACAATTCCCAAGTTTCAAATGAGCACATGGCCACACAACACTAGTCCAATTCTGGTCTCCTCTGTGTCTATTGCCAGTGTTAATATAGCAATCTTCTGCTCACTGGGATGAGCTATGCGACTTTTGTGAATCATAGCTATAAAAATAAGTTGCTTGCCCTCTATTTTCTTGTTCCTTGCTCTTGAAAGCTCCAACAGTGACATATGATGAATGATGCAGCTTTGACCATGTAAATAAATAAAACACCCTAAAGCATATTCAAAGTATACAAAATTAAACAAACCTGAATTTCAGGGTAACCTCTCAGAATAGAGCCACCATTCATTCTAGTCTGTCCATTGATCTACCAGGTTTCTTCCTTGAGAATTTTGTAAATCTTCTGTCTTCTACCAATGACTGTTACTTTGGAAAATTCTGAACTTAACATAATTTTCTAGTTTTAATCATGGCATTGGATTTTAACTACATAGTGACATAATTTTTCCTTATTTTTCAAGTGCAAGAAATTTACTAAGATATGCTTAGAAGTTAATTATTCTTTATCAGATTTTCCTACAATGTGGTGTGGCATTTCAATCTATAGAGCCACTGTGTTTTTTTCCCCTTGAATTACTAAATTTCTTATTGTTCAAGTAGGTAAGTATGTGCATACTAGCCAATATTGCAATAATCTTGAAAATATGTTGCTTTGTCATGGTTTATTGGTTTCCAGATGTAGCCCGATAAATTAACATGAACTTAGTGTATAAAAACCACACAAAATTATTATCTTAATATTAAATTGGGTCATAATGGGCTAAAATCAAGGTGTTGGCGAAGTTGAAGTACTTTCTGGATGCTCAAATAACAATCTAGCCCTGACTGGTTTGGCTCAGTGGATAGAGCATCGGCCTGCGGACTGAAGGGTCCCAGGTTCGATTCCTGTCAAGGGCATGTACCTTGGTTGTGGGCACATCCCCAGTAGCAGGTGTGCAGGAGGCAGCTGATTGATGTTTCTCTCTCATCGATGTTTCTAACTCTCTATCCCTCTCCCTTCTTCTCTGTAATAAATCAATAAAATATATTAAAAAAAAAAAAGAACAATCTGTTTCCTTGCCTTTTATAGACAGCTTCTAGGAAATCCATGAATCTGAACTGGTTCATGGCCTCTTCCTCCTTCTTCAAATACAGCGATTTGCATCTATTGGACCTTTCTCCTGTCCTCACGTCTATTTCTCTAGAAAAAAAAAAAACCCTCTGCATTTAAGGATGTATATGACTAGATTGGGCCCACGTGGCTAACTGAGGAAACCTCACCATCTCAAGGTCTGTATCCTTAATCACACCTGCAAAGTCCCTTTTGGAAGGTAACATACATATCCACAGGGCACATTTGGAGAGCTACTATTTTGTCTACCACACAGGGATTGTGACTCCATTTGTTTGTTTCAAATGTATAAGAAGGAAATAAAAACAATGCTACCCAAACTCTTTCTTAAGATAGTAGAGAAATGAACACTTTCTAACTAATTTTATTGGGCTGGATTTACTTTAGTACCAAAACCAGACAAAAAAAAAAAATGACAGAAGCAGATTATGAACAATCCAATATCTCTGAAACACAGATGCAAAAATCTTTCAGATGATATTTACACTCTGAATTGTCCAATAGTGTTACTTAAATGTATTTATGTCTTCATATTTGCACCTCAAAACACTATGGGGAACATTTTCAGGTAGTCCAGACAGTCTTTTGGGCCTGTATGGACTTTTATTATTATCACTCTTTTGGTGTTCATTGCTTTCCTCTCTTGAGTGTACAAATATGTTTGCTTTCTATGATCAAAGGCATGCAAAATCTTTACTCCACATTGTATCTTATAAAGATCAATGGATGTTTAAAATGATCTATGCATTTCTTTGTCATAACTTTATAGTTAAGATTCTTTTGTTTTGTTTCAATTCTTTCCCCCTACTTTTTCTAAGGTTCATTTCATAGGTATCATTGCTTTCATAATTAATTGAAAAACCTCCTAAAACCACAATGATCTGAGACAAACCAAATTTAAATCCTACAAACTATCTTTATTTTTTAACCAAAAGGAAATGTTTTATTTCCTTTTTCACCTCTTCATATATAAATTGACTTGATCATTGGTACTAAATTTGCTTAATCTTTAATCTGCTCATTTCCATTGTTGTGTTTTTTTTTTCTGCCCATCCTCAGATATTGCATTATTAAATTAATTTAATGGAGACAGATTTTTTTTGAGAAAAGGGGAGGGGGGAAAGGTGTATGTGTGTGTTTTATTTTTTACTTTAAAGTTGCTTAACTTTATAAAATATTAAAAAGTTTAATTGTTTAAATTTATTTTTAAGTTTTAACTGCTAGATTTGCTTACTGGCTGGCTAGATAAAAATGTTTAAATACCTATAATAGGTCTCACAAGGACTGTATGCACATAGTTCAAAAAGAAAGAGCCATTAACCAAAGATGGTAGAGCTTATGGGGGACTGTTATTGCTGCTGGGGGTAATATCAACTGTTAGTAAAAACTCCTAAAGGTATAATGATAATGAAATTAAGAAAATCTCAGAGAACAGCTCTAGTTTTCTAATATATATTCTGCTCTTACAAAGAAATTATACACTTCCCTGAAAATAGTAATAAGACAAAAATTCCAACTAAATTAAAACTTAAAAAGAGGGCAAGGAAGTTCTAAACATCTGGATGATAATCAATTGCTGAGCAATAAACAGTACAAGTAGATCATAAATCATAGCAGACCAATTTAATTACCTCTTTTATAAAATTCTAAACAGAATGTTGAATTTAGTACATTCATTAACTATATAGTCATATCTTCCCTTGTATATTTTACTTTAGTTTGAATACGCATGATCATTTCCATTTGAAATGAACACTAGTGTAGTTTTTATTATTTTTTAAATATATTTTGATGGATTTCAGAGAGGAAAGGAGAGGAAGAGAGAGAGAGAAACATCATTGATGAGAGAGAATCATTGATCGGCAGCCTCCTGCATGCCCCCTTACTGGGGATTGAGCCCACAACCCAGGCATGTGCCCTTGACTGGAATCAAAACTAAGACCCTTCAGTTCACAGGTGCATGCTCTATCCACTGAGCCAAACTGGCTAGTGCATAGTGTAGTTTTTAAAAAAGAGTTATATTGCTATCAACAAACTACAGTTACATATGTTAGGATACAACTAAATTATCTAATAATGAGAGCAGCCATGAGTATTATGTGATGAGTTTATGTTTTCCCATAGCACAAAAAACAATTCTGACTAATGGAGCTTAATGATATTTGAGAACAAAATAATGGCTTATAGGTAGGTGCCTCTTTTCAAGTTAAAAATTCAGAGAAAAATAACTGGTCTTGGCCATATGCCCACTGATGTTGTTTGGAGTATGGGATCTATTAGTAGAAAAAGTGATTGTGGAAACAAAATTATCAGGCAAAAGTTATAGTCACTGAATTATGTTATAAAATACAAAGGATGTTAAAATTTCAGAAGGAAAACAAGGGTGTTGGGAAGGAAGAGAAATATATGTAAACCTTAGTAATAATAATAATAAGACATTTTATATTTACAAACAAAACCTGATGAATGTGGAGGAACTCAAACCTTGTTACAATTTTGACCATGGCCTGCTTGAATAAATATTTTTATGGCTCCCATGATACTATAGTTATCTGCTTTTCTTCCTACTTCTTTGAAAGTTCATCTGAATAGTTTAATTTTGTTGTTTTTTCTTTTCTCTTCTTGAACTAAAGAGGGAAGGTCTTAGTACTTTAATTATAAGCTTCATTTCTCAACTTAAAATTTTAAAAAATTGCATCAGTCGCTTACATTGATGCTTCCAAGTTCATATGACTAATACAGATTTTTAAAATAAGAACTTAATTTCTATATACCTCTCTATTATAATATCTATGTGGATAGTTCAAAATCATCACCTATACATAGGTTTTGATGCATAGTCAAACTATTCTTTGTCCAAGGAGTAAAATATTTCTATTGCCCAGGTCTGGATCTTTCCAAAATGGTATATTTCCTTCCAGAAGAAGGATGGCAAAAAATTATCTTTTCATATGGAAACAATATTCTTGCAGGACATTTGGTCCTGTCAAAAAAATTCCATGGAGACATTTGGTCCACGACAAAAAAAATACGTGAAATTTGGGTTCTATCCAAAATGTCCATGAGCATATTTGATCCATGACAAATGGTCCTTAATATTTGGTCCTGTCCAGCATGTCTTTGACTAGAAAACATCCCTGAGTTCAAATAGCCTATACCATTTATTGGTTTATATGATTAATACCTAAAAATAGAATTATGTTTTATTGGTCCTAATTGTGTTATAGCTGTATTGCCCATAATAACCCTTCTTGCCTCAGTAGTCTAGCTGGTAAAGGCACATGGGGTTGGTTATATGGGTCCAGATTCTAATCTTGCAGAGGAGTGAGATTTATGTTAACTATCAATCAAATGTCTCCATGTATGTTTTAGACAGGACCACAATTCAATGACCTTTTGTTGTGTGCCAAATGTCTCCATTGACATTTTGGATAGGACCAAATGACAATTCATGAGCAATATGCATGTACCATACTATGACAATACCAAGTGCTGATAGCAATGTGAAACATGTGAAATTCATATTCTTTCAGAAAGAACTATAATATTAACTGGAAAGTGGGGGGAGATTAATGGAAATTCTCAGGCAAATATTCCTTTGTTCAACAGTACTCTGAATAATGTAACTAATGGTAATTAAATAGTAATAAAAAGGGAAGAACTAAAACTATCAAATAATATACAATTTACTGTCTAATCAATCCTATCTAATAAGAGAGTAATATGCAAATTGACCGTCACTCCAAGACACAAAATGGGCTCCCCCATGTGGTCAAAGATGGCTGCCCCCATGTGGACACAAGATGGCCGCTAAAAGATGGCCTGCAAGGGAGAGCAGTTGTGGGCAGTTGGGGGTGACCAGGCTAGCAGAGGAGGGCAGTTGGGGGAGACCAGAACAGCAAGAAAGGGCAGTTGGGTGGGACCCAGGCCTGCAGGGGAGGGCAGTTGGGGGGGCCAGGCCTGCAGGGGAGAGTAGTTGGGGGGGCCAGGCCTGCAGGGGAGGGCGGTTGGGGGTGACCAGGCTGGCAAGGGAGGGCATTTAGGGCAACCAGGCCCACAGAGGAGGGCAGTTAGGGGTGATGGGGCCAGCAGGGGAGGGCAGTTGGGGGCGATCAGGCCTGCAGGGGAGGACAGTTAGGGGTGACCAGACTGGCAGGGGAGGGCAGTTAGGGGTGACCAGGCCAGCAGGGGAGGGCAGTTAAGGGCAATTGGGCTGGCCGGGGAGCAGTTAGGCATTGATCAGGCTGGCAGGGGAGTGGTTAGGGGGTGATCAGGCTGGCAGGCAGAAGCGGTTAGGGGCAATGAGGAAGGCAGGCAGGTGAGCGGTTGGGAGCCAGCAGTCCTGGATTTTTAGTCCTGGATCCCATGGGGATCGAGCCTATATGGGCAGTCGGACATCCCTCAAGGGGTTCCCAGATAGGAGAGGGTGCAGGCTGGGCTGAGGGTCCCCCCTCCCCGTGCACGAATTTCGTGCACCGGGCCTCTAGTAGTTAATAAATAAATAAAACCATTCTCTGACTGAAAGACATCACCACATGTGATATGTGTTTGCTATAACATCCTCAAAGCAATTTACCATAAGTTCCAAAGAAGAAAACAAAATCATCTATTAAAAATGAAATCATGTTCATTCTTGCTTTAAAAGTCTAACTGTAAAAATAAAATTGAACCGTTGGGCTCACTGAAAAATCTATTATAAGCCATGTGGTCTCTTTTC
Source organism: Plecotus auritus (assembly GCF_963455305.1). Taxonomy (NCBI): domain Eukaryota; kingdom Metazoa; phylum Chordata; class Mammalia; order Chiroptera; family Vespertilionidae; genus Plecotus; species Plecotus auritus. Next base: position 157,112,419 of record NC_137774.1, read on the forward strand.
TGGCATATTTTCTACAGAAATATGGAATCGTTCATTCAGAATTTTGAAGTGTTAAGTATGCATTTTCTATGTATTTGAAAGTCATCAAGTAAAGGACAAATCATATTTTCATTAACAAGACTACATTTTAAAATATCAGAGGATGAACAGTGGCCAGAATAAATTTTTTTAAATGCAAAACAGTAGAGCGCTAATTATTTTATGTATCATTTAAGAACATTCTTAAGCATTTTGCAAGATAATGAAATGGCTGATTAAATAGAAGTTTACAGAATTTTAATAAAATATACAAAATTTTATAGCATTTTTGTCTGTCTGCCTTCTGGGCAGCATATTTCTATTCCTTGGAATTATCTCATTATACTCACCCTCACCATTGGTGTCTTTCACATCAGGAACTTTCCACTGTGACACAACATCATATTGGATTTGGATATATCAATGAAAGCCTTAAGTAATCACATAGTAGATATTTTTCCTTAAGACAATGAAATATGATCAATGTCTCCAACACACACATAAACTAAGTGGTTTGCAGTTATTAACATACATTAAAATTTAGAAGTATGTGGCAAAAATAACATTTATCACTTTGAATATGCAAAACTTATATGTACTTGTGACATAATATTATTTTCTCTCGTTTTTTAGGAGCTGATGCCTGAGACAAAGAGAATAATTATATTCATTGTCTGTTGCTGCCATAACAAATAACCACAAACCGTGGCTTAAAACAACACAAATTTTGTGTCTCATACTTTAACAGGTCAGTTCTAATTGGCTCTGTTGATTTCTTGCTCTGAATTTCACAAAGCCAAAATCAAGGTGTCAGCCAACTGGACTCTTCTCAGGAGACTCTGGGAAGAATTCATATCCAAGTTTATTTGGATTATTGGCAGAATCCAGGTTCTTATGGTCATAGGACTGAGGTTCTATTTCCTGCTGCCTGTTAGCTGGCTGATGCCCTTAGCTCCTAGAGTTGTTTCTCCTATCCCTTCACTTGGGACTCTGTATCCCAGAGTCAGCAATGGTACTTAGAAACCTTCTCAGGCTTGCGATCTGGTTCACCTTCTGCCACATCTCTCTTGCCAGAGAAAATTCTATGGTAAACTAGAGGCCCAGTGCACGAATTCATGCAAGGTGGGGTCCGGCCGGCCTGCCATGATTGGGGCGATCGGGCCAGGCCAGCCAGGGGGAGGGGATGCAGGAGGTTGGCTGGCCAGCCCCACTCCCGATCGGGGTCGGGGGGTCGATCAAGGGTGTGGCCAATTGGGGGGGAGTGGCCCTGCCCTTGGTTGAACTCCCAGTCGAGGGGACAATTAGCATATTAGCTTTTTATCATTTAGGATTCATTTATGGGCTCATGTCATTAGAAGGGCCCACAGGATAATCCAGGAGAGTCTCACTATTTTAAGGTCCATGATTTTATTTTATTTTATTTTATTTATTTATTTTATTTTATTTTATTTAAAATATATTTTATTGATTTTTTTACAGAGAGGAAGGAAGAGGGATAGATAGTCAGAAACATTGATGAGAGAGAAACATCGATCAGCTGCCTCCTGCACACCTCCCACTGGGGATGTGCCCGCAACCAAGGCACATGCCCTTGACCGGAATCGAACCTGGGACCTTTCAGTCCGCAGGCCGACGCTCTATCCACTGAGCCAAACCGGTTTTGGCTAAGGTCCATGATTTTAATTGCAACTGAAAATTCATTTTTGCAATGTAATATCCCCAATTTCTGGGGATTAATGGAATAACACTTTTAGAGTGGGACTTTACTTTGTCTACCACAGAGTCAACCAATTCAAAGTCATGAAGGTACCCCTTGTACTAGAATCAGATTAGGACTGTTCCAACTACACTCACATATTAAATGCCTAATTTTCCCCAGGTCTTCATTTAGTAAAACAGAGCTTGTATATTTTAATTAGACACAAAGTAATTCAATAACACAATCAAATGAGATTGAAAAATTAGAATACTAATACATATTTTAAAGTAGATTTTAAAAAGAAATTATTGTTCTGAAACAAGTATCAATGTATATTTGAATGCCACTATATGTGTATATATAAAAAAATATGGATGTGTATATGTGTAGGATTTTGGAGAAAAGTGGGGAATGAGAATGAAGCCAAGTGTCATTTACAGTGCGTGTGTGTGTGTGTGTGTGTGTGTGTGTGTGTGTGTGTGTTTATTAAATAACATCTGAGGAAAAAGTAGAGATTTGAAAAGATCAACCTGAGAAAGGTTCAGTGAAAGGTAAAAAGCAGTCTGATTGGTGCGGTGAAGCGCTGCCTGCTCCCCTTTGCTCTTTGTGGTGTCATGAAGTGGTTGTACTTGTCCTTTATAGCCCTGCTACAGTGCACATGTGATATTTTCCCTGAAGATCAAAACGTAGTAAGAATATAGAATATGTGAAAAACAACAATTTTGATCTATCTTTACAATTAGGGAAAACACATTTGTCATGAACACCTGGAGAAGACAACAGATACAAAGACAGATCGCAATATATTTAATAAATGGTAGCATAACAAATTGGAATTTTTAATGCACTTAATTAAAAAAATATTATGCTAAGTGAACTAAGGCAGATTCAAAAGGACAGATATCTGCTGGGGATAATGAAATGGTTCTGGAAAGCACAGTAATAATGTTTAGATAATATTTTGAATGTACTTGACGTCACTAAATTGTTCATTTAAAATGGTCAATTTTATTTTATATATTTACCATAATATATATATGTGTATGTGTATATATATATATATATATATATATATATATATATATTTACCACAATAAAAAATATGTAAGGAAATTATGCCAGTTCTTGGAAATCACACACACACACACACACACACACACACACCTTAACTTTTTTATAGTTTAAATAAAAATTATATAAATAATGTTGTTTAATGACCGATCCTAATGACTATAAAAAGATCACATTTAGAAATGTTGAAATGCCATCAAATCCATACCTCTGGGGCAAATATTCACATAAATATTTATATAAATAAATGAGAAAGGCTAATAACATTATGAAGTTTCTTGGGGAAATAACAAAATTAAGCCAAATAAAGTAGAAGAACAAATGCATGAAAATAAATGCATGATATATAGTATGTTGGCAAAAGTAAAAAATGATTACTTGAGAAGGGTAATAATATAGAAAATTCCTTGGTAAAAACATAAAGACAAAGATTGAAGGTACAAATAAATAGTAGACTATAAAAGAGAACATACAATGTTTGTTTGTTTTTACTCTTTGCCCGCCTTTCTCATATAAAACCTACTTTCTTGGAAGTAGATATTTTGATTTACTTACTGCTTGTGATTGGCAAAATAATGGTCCCCAAAAAGTCGAATCCTAACCCAATGGAAACTGTAACTGTTGTTACCTTACATGCAAGTGGGATTTTGCAAATGTGATTAAGAATCGTGGGACATAGAGAGCATCCAGGATTATCCTAGCGAGCCTGGTGAAATCATATCAGCCCTTCTAAATGAAAGAGGGAGGAACAGAAGTCAACATCAGAGAGATTTAAAGATGCTATGCCACGACCTTTGAACATGGAGGAGGGACTGTCAAGCCAAGGTATGCGGATGGCCTCTGGAAGCTGGAAATGGCCAGAGGGGGAATGAACCCTTTATTAAATCGTCCAAGAGGTTCCTTAATTTTAGACCAGTTTAATACATTTTGGACTTCTAACTTTTAGCATTATAACATAATAAATTTGTTTTAAGTCATTGTTTGGTGTAATAGACAACTACATGCATTCCTGAATTCTCAGCATCTAAAAGAGGAAGGATCTCTTACCCTTTTGAGACAGCATGGAGGGACCTGGAGACCATTATGCTAAGTGAAATAAGCCAGTCAGAGAAAGACAAGTATCACCTGATCTCACTCATATGTGGAATCTAATGACCAAAATAAGTTGATGAACAAAACATATCCAGAGACATAGAAGCATGGAACAGACTGTGGAATCTCAGAAGGAGAGTGGGTGGGTGGGAAGAGATTAGCCATAGAACTTACATGCATATATGCATAAACCATGGACACAGACGATAGTGTGGTGAAGGCCTGGGGTGGGTGTGGGTGTGGGCTAAAAGGGGGCAAAGGAGAAAAAAAAGGGACATATGTAATACTTTCAACAATAAACACTGAAAAAAAAATAGTTCCTGGCACAAATAAGTCAACTAATTGCATTGTAAATTGCAAAGTCTACATATCACTACAGGTTAATTGACATTTCACAAAGACAATTATACCCAAAGTATTAAATCTACTATATTAATATTAGTGTGTTACTCAGCAGCTCTTTTTCAACTGAATGTTGGACACTGGAATACATACCTAAATAAAGGAAAGAAACTAATAACTGGGAACATTAGATTGCTCAGGTCACAGATTTCACAGAAATATAACAGGATTGGGTTGAGTAATTTCTAAATTCCTTTTAAAGCATGACATTTCAGTAACAAAAGATCAAGAAAAATTTAATTTGTCATAGGTGGTATTTTCAGCATTATTATCTATTTCACACAAAAAATTGCTCAAATTAAAATGCATAAGTCCATGTAAAAAATAATTCCCAGAGTCTAAAGATAATTAGGGTTAGGTGATTTACAAAAATGAAACAAAAATAAAACAAGTCCACCAGCCTTTATTTTAAGACTATTTTGCAAAGTTTTTTTTGTCTGTCAATAGTCCTATAGGTTTCAGCATTTTAAAACTTCATGTGGTGCTATAGAGTTTATAGACTATGACAATTGTTGACTAATTTATTAATTCATTATTCCATCAAGTATTAATTGAATATTTAACATGGACCAACTAGTGCTCTAGTTGTATAGAAAAATAAAGTCAATTCTTGAGAAGGCAGAAGCCATTAGCACTGAAATGGCAAATTCAGTGTGTTAGAATGGACTTCACCTGAGCAAATACAAGTCCATTATAATTTATTTGACTGAAAAAGTCCCAAGAACGCTTCACATAATCTAGGTCCATTCAAATTTAATTGGTTACAAAAATGTTATCACTATAACAATAGCCACCAAATCACTTGGAAGTTCATAATATTTTTGAAATGTATGAAATACAAATAATTTGCATATGAAGTACAAATAATTTGTTAAATTTGTATATGAAATACAAATAACTTGTTAAAAATAAAATTTTCCAGCCCGGCCAGTGTGATCTATGAGGCAGGGGGTCATGGCTCAATTTCCGGTCAGGGCACATGCCTTGTTGTCCGCTTGATCCCCAGTGTGGTGTGCAGGAGGCAGCTAATCAATGATTCTCTCTCACTGATGTTTCTATCTCTCTCTCCCTATCTGAAATCAATAAAAAAATATATTAAAAAAAATTTCCAGTAGAAGGTACAGTTACTTCTTATAGGTCATACAGTTTCCTAACAGTTACTTAAAAAATAAGGAAAACTTCATAAAAAATATGTATGAATAAGAAATCATCTTTTTTATACAATGAGGTTGATAGCAGGCATAAACAGAAATTGTAATTTATAATGTTCACATAATAAAGAGAAGAAAAGGGCTGGAAATGAAGGTTAGCTTAGTAATTCTATAATATGTTTACTTTTTCAAGAAATGCTAACATCTAATCAAAACCTTTGAGGATTTTTATGTTTAGCAAATACATGCTTACATAACATATCATCTTCCATCTTTTTTTATAACTAAGATTTTTGCATGAAACATATATTTGTACCTGCAGAGTTTAATCTTTTGAAGGGATCATAAAATAACTTCCACAGCAAGGAATTGTGTTGTTATTTTCCTTTACATTAGTGGAGAAATAAATATCCTATCTAATAAAAGAGTAATATGCAAATTGACTGTACCTCTGCTATACCCACCAGCCACACCCACCAGCCATGCCCACCAGCCAATCAGGAGCGAGTATGCAAATAAACCCAACCAAGATGGCTGCAGCCACAGAGAGCAGGAGGGAGGCTTGGGTTTCCCTGGCAATGGAGGAAGCCAAGCTTTCCGCCTGCCCTTGCCGGCCCAGGTCTCCACTCAAGGCTACAACGTTTCAATTATAGAAGATACATAAATCCAAACAGAAATGGTGGCAGCCATGGAGCTGGAAAGAGCAGGAGGCTAGGGTTGCCCCCAGTGATGGAGGAAGCCAAGCTTCTGCAGCCCTGGCCTGCTTTGGCCTCCGCTTAAGGCTACAAAGTTTCAATTATAGAAGATACATAAATCCCAACAGAAATGGCTGCCGCCACGGAGCAAGCAGAAGGCTTGGCTCCACTCCAGGCTACAAAGTTTCAATTGTAAAATATAAATAAATCCCAGATCCCAAGGCCTCTGCTTGGGTCGCCGGGGGGCGTGGCCGGCCTGCAAACCACCACAGGCCTCTCGCCCAGGACGCCCCACACCCCAAGGGAACCCCCACCCTGATCCAGGACACCCTTCAGGGCAAACCAGCTGGCTCCCACCCATGCACCAGGCCTCTATCCTATCTAATAAAAGAGTAATATGCAGATTGACCATCACTCTAACACACAAGATGGCTGCCCCCATGTGGACACAAGATGGCCACCACAAGATGACCAGCAGGGGAGGGCAGTTGGGAGGGACCAGGCCTGCAAGGGAGGGCAGTTGGGGGTGACCCAGCCAGCAGAGGAGGGAAGTTGGGGGTGACTGGGTCTGCAGGGAAGGGCAGTTGGGGGGGACCCAGGCCTGCAGGAGAGAGCAGTTGGGGGGTCCAGGCCTGCAGGGGAAGGCAGTTAGGGACAAACAGGCTGGCAGGGGAGCAGTTAGGGGCAAACAGGCTGGCAGGGAAGTGGTTAGGGGGTGATTAGGCTGGCAGACAGAAGCGGTTAGGGGCAATCAGAAAGGCAGGCAGGCGAGCAGTTGGGAGCCAGCAGTCCTGGATTGTGAGAGGGATGTCAGACTGCCCGTTTAGGCCAGATCCCTTGAGGGGTCCCAGATTGGAGAGGGTGCAGGCTGGGCCTAGGGACATCCCCCACCCCATGAGTGAATTTCATGCACCGGGCCTCTAATAGAGTTATAAATGTTTCTCAGAAAACCAAGTTTCTTATTTTAAGTTGATTTTTTTTCCAGGATTGTTTAGTAGTAGATACTGTGACAGTGGAACTAGTTTTAAATTCTAAGGAAATTTATGAAATAAAATAAATAGAATTAATTGCCTATTTGTTAAGTGTCTTATAATTTTTCAAGTATAGGTCTTTTACTTCCTGAGTTAAATTTATTCTTAGGTATTTTCTAGATGTTATCATAAATGGTATCATTTTCGTAGTTTCCCTTTCTGATAGTTCATTATTGGTGTATAAAAATGAACAAATTTATACAAATTCTGAATGTTTAATTTTTTATCCTGCTAATTTACTGAATTCATTTATCAATTTTAGTGGCTTTTTGTGGAATCTTTATGGTTCTCTATATATTGCATCATGTCCTCTGTAAATAATGACAGCTGTACTTCTTCCTTTCCAATCTGAATGCCTTTTCCTTCTTTTACTTGTCTGATTGCTGTGGCTAGGGCTTCCAGTACTTTCTATTTTAAAAATGGTATTTCTATCCAGCCATTTTCTTTTCCAATTCAGGTGCCAGGAATTTTTACTTGGAGATAGGAGTGAAATGTAGAATGACTATATTGGGGCAAATTAGAAAGTCTTCTTTATGAAGTTTAGAAAAAGCCATTAAAACAAAAATGGTAGGGATATAGAATCTGTTTTTCTGGGAACAGGCATGTTCTTGGGCTGTGTATATATGGAAACTGTGAACTGAAAATATATTTGCTTAAAACTATCTTTTTATGTGTAACCTAAAGGAAGTCTTTTTTTTTTTTTTTTTTTTTGCACTTAGAGAATTATGTATAACATTGTTTGAGGCTTCCTGGCCTTCCATGATCAGAGCTTATTAATTGCAATGCTTAAACTCTTGGACTGAATTAAAATCCAGTAGTGACCACACTTTGGCACTATTTGGTGTTTTGGGGTAAATTTTAATAGATTTCATGTTGTCATAGCCATGTGGTTCTCTTTGTCCTGTTTTGTTTTGTTTCGTTTTGTTTTCTGGACATGTTTCTTTTAGTTTGTGTTAATGTACCTGTTAAATTTTTTAAAACCTGGAATACAAGTAGTCCTCAAAAATCCCCATAAATATGTATTTTAAACAAATGACAGTGATGAAAAATAATAAAAGTGAAGTTACTAGGGGAAAAAAAATCAGGGAAAGGACTAAGAAATTCTACCCCCCCAAAAAAATCTACAAAAAGAAAGATTTCCAATAAAATAACTAACACAACAATAAATTAAAGTAATGGTTAAAGATAATAATTAATGCCTTAATTCATTTCTCCAGGGCCCGGGATAAAGAGAAATGATTATTGGAAGAAAATAAAACTGCCAGTGGTAATGAGAACATAGTGACTTGGAATGGAAGGGCCATAAAAGGAACAGAGAGATGATGACAGAATTAAGCCTCCTAGCTAAAGCTCAATGAAACACACATGACACAATCTGGGGCTAGCTGTGATAATTGTTTTCTATGTGTCTTGGAAACATATGGCACCCTGACACAATGTGTCCACATATGTTGTTGTGCAATGAGTTTTCTTACTGTGCTTATGCAAAGTAGCTATTCAGGTGTAGTGTAGAGCCTGATACCACCTGTCATTTTCCTAACTGCGACACAGACCGTAAACTTAGTGTACTGCACCTTTATGCAGAGAAGGTGGTGATTACTAACACTGAACATTCTATATCGAGAATGACATCCTATTAAGTTATGCATAATCAATTATCACTTATTGGTAGTTATGGACGAGCATACAAATAGAAAATAAAGGTGTGTGCTTGTGTTGAGAGAGAAAGAGAGAGAGAGAAAGAGAGAGAGAGAGAGAGAGAGAGAGAGAGAGAGAAATAGAGAGAGAGAGTGAGAGAGAGAGAGAGAGAGAGAGAGAGAGAGAGAGAGAAAGCATGTGCTTAGTTTTTCAATAGAACATTGATTCAAAAGTATCTAGAAAAATGGTTGTTGGGTTGTTGCTATCTCCATTTCTTTTACTTAATCTTCACCCAAGGATTTTTTTTTTCATTGATTTCTAGAAAGAATGGAAGGGAGGTGGGGGTGACAGAGAGAAACATCAACCTGAGAGACACATCAATGGGTTGGCTCCCACACCTGCCTCTATCAGCCAGGGGAAGCTGCAACCAAGGTAGGTGCCCCTGAACAGAAATTGAACCCTTGACCCTTGGGTCCATGGCCTGGCGCTCTAACTACTGAGTGAAACTGTCAGGGTGCTATCTCCATTTCTTAATAGCTTAATGCAATAATTCTTGTTTGAAAGTAACATTTTTAATTGATTTACATTTTGAATTTTTCTGTGTTACAGTATTTCTATGAAAGGACGTTGAAAAGCTTGGTGTAGATTATGTAATAATTACTAACATCTAATCATGGAATAAATTATTTCTTTAACAATGTACACCTTCATTTAAATCACTACACTACGTTAACATGTTCAATGACATTCTAGAAAAGATGCAATTGACTGGCTTCTCTATGAGGAAAGGGGTAGGTAACTTTGCATTCAACTTTGTAGTTGCAGTAGACTTTATTAAAGACAACTGCATGTTGCACATGATAATTAAAGTAGAATGAAAGATTACCTTGATTGAAGACAAATTAGTACTTCAAGAGATATAAATTAATGGGCTGATAATTCCATAAAGGACATACAGATGGCCAACAGGCATACGAAAAAATACTTAACATCATCCTGAAAATGCAAATCAAAATTACAATGAAACTTTACCTCACACCTAAGAGAATGGCTATTCTCAACAAAAAACAAGTGTGGGCCTGAATGTGAAGGAGAGAGAACCCTTATGCATTGTTGGTGGGATTGCAAATCTGAATAGCCACTATGGAAAACAGTATGGGGGTTTCTAAAAAAAAAAAAAAAAAAAAAAAATAGAACTACTCTATAACTCAGCAATTTAACTTCTGAAAATTTATCTGAAGGAAACAAAAACATGAATTCCAAAAGATTTTTGCACCCCTATATTCACTGAAGCATTATTTACAACTAGAGGCCCGGTGCATGAAATTTGTGAATGGGGGGGGGTCCCTTAGCCCAGCCTGCACCCTCTCCAATCTGGGATCCCTCTCACAATCCAGGATTGCTGGCTCCCAACTGCTCACCTGCCTGCCTGCCTGATTGCCCCTAACCTCTTCTGCCTGCCAGCGTGATCACCCCCTAACCACTCCCCTGCCAGCCTGATTGATGCCTAACTGCTCCCCTGCTGGCCCGATTGCTCCTAAGTGCCCTCCCCTGCCAGCCTGGTCACCCCTAACTGGCCTCCTCTGCTGGCCTGGTCACCCCTAACTGCCCTCCCTTGCCAGTCTGGTTGCCCCTAAATGCCCTGCCTTTCAGGTCTGGTAGTCCCTAACTGCCATCCCCTGCTGGCCTGGTCACCCCCAACTGTCCTTCCCTGCAGGCCTGGTCCTCCCCAACTGCCCTCCCCTGCTGGCCTGGTCCCCCCAAACTTCCCTCCCCTGCAGGCCTGGTTGCCTCCAACTGCCCTCCCCTGCAGGCCTGGTTGCTCCCAAATGCCCTCCCCTGCAGGCCATCTTGTGGTGGCCATCTTGTGTCCACATGGGGACGGCCATCTTGTGTGTTGGAGTGATGGTCAATTTACATATTACCTCTTTATTATATAGGGTATCTAAAATATGGAAGCAACCTAGGTGTGTATTGATTGATGAATAGATAAAGATGATGTGGTACATATACACATTGGAATATTACTCAGAAAGAAAAAAGAATGAAACCTTGTCATTTGCAAGAATATGGATGGACTTAAAGAGTATTATCTATATATATAATCTATATATATAATAGAGGAATATGCAATTTGTCCGTTACAGTGTTCTGTCACAACCGGATCAGCATGCTGCATCCCCGCCCTCTGCTCAGGCAGCTGCAAGGCCCGGGGTAGGATAGGATATGATAGGAGGGGATATGAAAGGAGAGGGAGAGGAAGGCAGGCCTGCATGCAGACAGGCTGAGAGGAGAAACAGAAATACAGAAAGGGAACAAGAAAAAGATGCAGGAATGGAAAAAGAAAGGAAACACAGGGCTGCACGTGGGAGGGGGTGGGACTGTGGGTGGGTGGAGCAGGTGCACCCAGTGAGGGGCAGGGCGCGGGTGGCGCCGAGCGGGGAGCCTGGCCCAGACTCAGGAAGAGGGCGGTGGCAGCCGTGGCAGGAAGGTGCCATGGATCCCGGACAGAGTGGAAGACAGTCCAAGGCCTTCTGGGCGGAGGTGCTCCTGCTTTGTGGCAGCAGCACCCGGGCTGCGGGGGTCTCGGCCACCCTCGCTGGGCCGGGTGTCCCAGGCAGGGAATGGGAGCAGGACAGCAGTGGGGAGGCCAGGGAAGGAGGGGCAGCGAACACCTGGCCGGGTCTGAGCCCTGGGCTGGGGGTTAACGCCTCCCCCTCCCCCCACCAGAAGCTTTAAGAAGGGAAGGAGGGAGGGAAGAACTTTATAAAGGAGTCAGGAGAGAGCAGAGTTAAAGAAGGAAAGAGGATGTGTGAGTGAACTGTAAGAGCTATAATGAAAATCCAGTATAGTTGTGTACTGGGGACAGATTTTAAAAGTAGGAGTCAGAAAAGAAAAAAAGATAAATGATAGTGAAGAATTAGGCAGGTAGATAGATAGATATTAAAGCAATGGAAATAAGTAGGAAAGAATGTATGGGAAAGGTAGGATGAGAGAGAAAGAGGGAGAAAAGTTTTAAAGGGGAGCCGGTAGAGCTTAAAAGGAGAATGGGAAGAAGGAAGAAATGGGGGAGGGAGCAAAGCAGGTCCAAGGGAGGAAGTGAAGAAAAAAATTAAGGTGGGAAGGAAGGAAAAGGGGAGGGAGAGGTGGGATAAAGATAAAGGAAAGAAGGAATGTGGGGAGGGAGGGAGTGTAGGAGAAAGATGGGAAGAAGGATGATGGAACAGAAGTAGGAAATAAGGAGGAGAGAAAAGTTTATAAATGATGCGTCAGTAGGAAAAAGTGTTACATAAAGGAGAGAGAAAAATTGTGTGAGAGGGAGAAGCCAATAAGGAAGTCAAATACAATTGTGTGTAAAGGGGATAAAATTAAAAAAAAAGTTAATAGGGGCGACCAGGCAGGCAGGGGAGGGCAGTTAGGGGCATCAGGCCAGCAGGGGAGGGCAGATAGGGGGATCAGGCAGGCAGGGGAAGGCAGATAGGGGGATCAGGCAGGCAGGCAGAGTGGTTAGGGCAGGCAGGCAGGTGAGCGGTTAGGAGCCAGAGGTCCCGGATTGCGAGAGGGACATCCCCTGAGGGCTCCCAGATTGGAGAGGGTGCAGGTCGGGCTGAGGGACCACCCCCATGCACAAATTTTGTGTACCAGGCCTCTAGTGCTAAAATAAGTCAGAGAAAGATAAATACCATATGATTTCACTTATATGTAGAATCTAAAAAACATAAAACAAATGAACAAACAAAACAAAACAAAGATTCATAGATACAGAGAGAAAAAACTGATGGTTGCCAAAGGGGAGCGGTGTGGGTAAAGTTTAATATTTTTCTCTTTGGTTTTCTGTGTTTCAAGTTGCACATTCTAAAGTATGCATTTTTCAGTATGAAAAATAGCTGTTGTTACAAAAAAATAAGTGATGTGCAAAAGTAAACACCTTTCTATGACTTCTAATCATATACAAACTCTTTGGGGGTTACTCTCCTTGGGATTAACACAGAGGTAACATAATCACTGTCAGAAAATGATGCTCTGCATCTTATGTGAACCTAGAATCATAAGCCTCATTGAGTATTGCAAATAAAGTAACAGTAATATTTACCCTCCAAGTAGTATAATGTTAACTTTCCCAGGAAACAGTGAGAAGGCATATAAGTGAGATGTTATTCTCTTAAAAGATCCATTTTGTTGTTTTAGTTTAGTTAGAAAACTATTTAAGTAGAATGCACTTGACTTGAGCAAGTAAAATTGCTTTTAGAAAATTATTCAAGTTAAGTGCTCTCTGAGGTCAGTAATCACAACATGGAGTGGCACCTCGGGGAGTGCTGGCAATGAAGTAAAGAAGGAAAGGGACCACTATCAATTAAAACCCGTTTTCAGTTATTTTAAAACATTAATGAAATATTCCCAAAGATATAGGGTAATCAAGAATATGCAAACTACTGATTACTCTTCAGTTAGCAGTGAATTTGCAATAAATGGAACAATTAAATCTTTATGGATCAATGAAAAGTTAACAAAGGTGCTTTCCAAAGTCAGTGTTGAGATCACTCATGAAGTTGCAGAAATGTGAAGGTCTTTTAAGTCACAGAAGCTTTATAAATCCATTGCAAAGTGGTGCATTAAAAAAAAAAAGACAATTTAATTTCCCTTACAAATAATTTTTAACTCAGAAATTTATGGATTATAAAATAGAATAGTGATTAAGTTTCTGAAAAAAATATTACATTTTATTTAAAGGCTTTTCAGTTTTCTATGAATTGAGACATACATATTTTAAAACTAAACAGTACAGCTGATAGGATTATAAATATAGCCAATTTTATTCAATGATTCCCTGAAATAATCATATTAACTGAATTCTAGAAAGAACATAAATTGAAAATATGGTATTGAATTTTTAAAATCACTGTTATATGCAAAATAAAATAAAATGGATATTTCTTCTATACAGTTAATATAATTGCAATATAAAGATACTAGATCAATAATTTTAATTAAAATGGAAACTCACCAACATCGTTTTTAAGACTATGTAATTATATGGAGATGATCTTTCAAAGAAATAATATTTCTAACTTTATGAAAGTTCATGAAGTGTTTAGACAACTAGGTAAATTTAGGTAATTTATTAAATGCATTTTGGAATTTTATAAATGAAGTTTCAATTACTAATTTATTCATTATATCTTAAAAATCTTATAACATACTGTCCTCCACGTGTGCGCACGCACACACACACACACACACACACACATTCACTTATCTAAGTAATTTGGAATTCCAATATTTGCAAAGAACCAAACATATTTAAGTAACACAGAAAAACATAAATATATTCAAACAATCATTTCAAAGAGGAGATTAAGGGATAAAAATATGTCCTGACTTTTGGCTCAAGTTTTGTAATAAACAGACAATATATTAAACACTTGATATTTTCTTAAAAGCAAATTTGAATAATAGAATAAAGATATCTAACTACAATCCTATATAATAAAAGGCTAATATGAAAATCAACTGAATGGCGGAATGACCGGTCGCTATGACGCACAATGACCACCAGAGGGCAGATGCTCAACGCAGGAGCTGCCACCTGGTGGTCAGTGTGCTCCCCAGGGAGAGTGCCGCTCAGCCAGAAGCCAGGCTCATGGTTGGCAAGCACAGTGGTGGTGGCGGGCGCCTCTCCTGCCTCCATGGCAGATGTCCCACTGATGACTTAGGTCTGCTCCCTGTCAGTGGGACATCCCCCAAGGGATGCACAGGCCAGGCTGAGAGACCCCCCGAAGTGCACAAATGTCGTGCACCAGGCTTCTAATCTATAATAATAAAAGAGTAATATGCAATTAGACTGGACGTACTTCTGGATGACCTTCAGGACAGAGCTAGGGCAGCAAGGGAAGTCTGGCTCCCAGTGCCAGAGGGAAGCCAGTGCTGGCAGCTGGGGGAAGGAAACCTACTCTTGCACGAATTTCCTGCATCGGGCCTCTAGTAGTGTTGTTATACTAGTAAAACATATACATTATATAATATACTACATAAAATATTACACATAATTTACAAATTTATGTTAAATTTGACAAAACTAGAGAGCAACTCTGTACTTTCAACCTTCCTGCATAGATATAACATTTTATGCATGTTTATTACTTTATTTTGCTTTATACAATTTCAATGATTTAGAGCCTTCATTATTTTAATAACAAAATTAGAAAGTTCATTCAACAACTTAGTCAAACTGAGTTGTAAAAAATTTTGCCTCACGTTAAAGCCCTTTACTGTTCCCATCTATATGTATAAAAGCCTAAGCGACCATCTGACCATTTGACTGTCCAACTGGTAGCTGTGATGTGCAATGGCCACCAGGGGGCAGATGCTCAACACAGGAGCTGCTGAGCTGCAGTGACTTGGCAGCTGCGGTTCTCGGGTGATGCACCCAGAACCAGAGAGGAGGGAGCCTGATTCTGGGGTGCATCACCTGAGAACAACCCTCTCGCAATCCAGGACCCTTCAGGGGATGTTGGAGAGCTGGTTTCGGCCTGATCCCTGCAGGCGAGGCTGAGGGACCCCACTGGGAGCTTCTAGTTTATAATTGTCTTATTTACTCTATTGACATTGATAATCATAGTAGACCATTATAATTTTTGCTTTAATCATCTAATACAGTTGAGAAAATTTAAAAGGAAAAAGATTTATTTATTCATTCATTTCT
Source organism: Plecotus auritus (assembly GCF_963455305.1). Lineage (NCBI taxonomy): Eukaryota > Metazoa > Chordata > Mammalia > Chiroptera > Vespertilionidae > Plecotus > Plecotus auritus. The sequence continues at coordinate 157,127,919 of NC_137774.1, forward strand.
TTTTTTTTTAAATATATTTTATTGATTTTTTATAGAGAGGAAGGGAGAGGGATAGAGAGTTAGAAACATCGATGAGAGAGAAACATTGATCAGCTGCCTCCTGCACACTCCCTACTGGGTATGTGCCTGCAACCAAGGTACATGCCCTTGACTGGAATCGAACCTGGGACCCTTCAGTCCTCAGGCCGACACTCTATCCACTCAGCCAAACCAGTTAGGGCTATTTATTCATTTCTTATATTTTATTCTGGTAACCATGTCTGTGTCTATGAGTTTGTGTTTGCTTGTTTTTTTCTTGTTTATTTATTTGTTGCTTTCAGTTTTATAATATAAACTAGAGATTTCTTTTTCCATCTTCAACTGTTATATTTCAATGATGCATTTTTAGGTTGTATACATTTTTTCTTATTGTCTACTAGTGTGTAGTACCACAGACACTTAATGTTGGAAGAAATGTTAGAGAATTTAAAAAATAAGCCCTTTGGTTACAAAAATTGAGGAAAATTAAATCCTTAGAAGTGAAATATTTAGACCAAGATAACACAGTTATTAATGACACATTTAAAGTGTAGTGAGCTTATCCACAGTGAAATGCAATTTCCTTCACAGTAATATTAATAGAAACCCATACCTGTGGTTAACATATAAATCTGATCTCGACCCATATCATGTTTGCTGTAATCACATAACAATGCTTCCTTTGGTGTTTTATATATGATTTGTGCATATGTATGATTTGTGCATATGTATGATTATAAGAGTGACACTTTTGAATTTTATCATGTTTACAATGAAAACAGTTCCAAAGGTGACTTTTTTCCCCATGTGTTTCAGATTATGTGAAATGAAGGTGCACAGTGGCATTTGCCAAGACAGTTGAGTATAGAACTCTGGATGACTGGTGCTGCATACATAAAAAACAATCCAGTTGCTCCATGAAAGTCCCTAAAATTAATGCCAACACCCATTCAATTGATCTTTTTAAAAAAATATATTTATATTGATTTCAGAGAGGAAGAGAGAGGGAGAGATAGAAACATCAATGATGAGAGAGAATCATTCATTGGCTGCCTCCTGCATGCTCCCTACTGGGGATCGAGCCTGCAACCCAGGCATGTGCTCTCAACCAGAGTCAAACCCGTGACCCTTCAGTATGCAGGCTGACACTCTATCCACTAGCCAAACTGGCTAGGGCCATTCATTGATCTTTATTATATTACTAAAGGCCTGGTGCATGACATTCGTGCACTAGAGGGGAGTTCCTCATCCCGGCCTGTGCCCTCTCACAGTCTGGGACCCTTCAGGGGATGTCCAACTGCTGTCTTATACCCGCTCCCTGCAACATCCTCCAGGGGTTCTTAGCACTGCCGTAGAGGCAGGAGAGGCTCCCGCCACCGCCGCTGCGCTCGCCAGCCATGAGCCCGGCTTCTGGCTGGGTGGTGCTCCCCCATGGGAGCGCACTGACCCCCAGGGGACAGCTCCTGCATTGAGCGTCTGCCCTCTGGTGGTCAGTGCATGTCATAGTGACAGGTTGTTTCACCGTTTGGTCAATTTGCATACTAGGGTTTTATTATATAGGACTAGAGGCCTGGTGCATGAATTCACGCACGGGTGGGGGCCGGGCCAGCTGGGGTGAGGAGACATGGGAGGTTGGATGGCCGGCCCCACCCCCGATCAGGCCGGTTGGCCAGTTGCAATGCGGTCATAGCGACTGGTCGTCCTGGTCGTTCTGGTGATTCCAGTCATTTCGGTTGCTTGGCTTTTATATATAGATTTGAGGTAGCTTAACACTGTCCAGTTTGTGCTTGTTTCAAGGGATTTTTAACAGGTAATTTTAAAATTCACGTTATATCAGATTCTTCTTTTTTTATTTTGTACTGTAATAAGCTAAATATATTATTTTAAAACATTTATCCTGCCTTTTATAAATGTTAACCAAATCTTTGGAAACATTTTTTCTATTTCACCTTCTACATTACCTTGGTGAAAAAGATTAACTTCAAATCTAAGATTTTCTTTGACTTATCTTTATCAGGAGAAACATTGTTGGAGTTTATTTCTATTAGGCTTTTCCTACATTGCTTTTCATAACTTCAAGCATTAAGCCCATTTACATTACAGTTGACATGGGATAAAATATACCTCAAAATTTATTTTCTCAGAATCATTTCATCTAATAAAAAAAAAATCATTTCATTCCTTGAGTAATCATCCTTAAGTAATGACAGTAAGGAAGCCAAAAAAAAAAAAAAAAAAGTGTGAAGAGGGGCATGGAGAATATTTTGCCAAGGATTCAGTGCTTTCCTGACTTTATGGAATGAAAATGACTAGATACCAATTTTTCAAATTTTAGTATATTCAAAGTACTTAAAAATTAATTAGTAGATATAATAACAATGAAGATTTTGGGGTAGCTTACTCCCTGAGACTCCAAACTAGTATTTCTTGTCTTGGATTAAGGAGTCCATTTACCAGTCTCATGGAAATACTGTTAAAAATAGTTCACAAATTGCTCTTTTGACCTGAAGGAAAGGATAGTCTCCATTTTGTAAAATCTTATAATAATTAGATAGACTCAAATTAGTTTAGTTTCTAATCTATATGGATTTCAAACAGCATGTCATTTAGTCATTCTACCATTTTACTAATTTTAAACAGATTTTAAAAATTAATTTAATTTGTATTTATAAGTTCTTCCATGAGCTATATAGCTATCATATCTAATAAAAGAGTAATATGCAAATTATCACTCCAAGACACAAGATGGCTGTACCCATGTGGTCAAAGATGGCTGCCTCCATGTGGGCACAAGATGGCCGCCACAAGAAAGCCTGCAGGGAAGGACAGTTTTGGGCAGTTAGGGGTGACTAGGCCAGCAGAGGAGGGCAGTTGGTGGTGACTAGGCCGGCAGAGGAGGGCAGTTGTGGGAGACCAGGCCAACAAGGGAGGGCAGTGGGGGGGACCAGGCCTGCAGGGGAGGACAGTTAGGGGTGACCAGACTGGCAGGCAAGGGCAGTTAGGGGTGACCAGGCTTGCAGGGGAGGGCAGTTAGGGGCAATCGGGCCGGCCGGGGAGCAGTTAAGCATCGATCAGGCTGGCAGGGGTTGGTTAGGGGGTGATCAGGCTGGCAGGCAGAAGCAGTTAGGGGTAATCAGGCAGGCATGCAGGTGAGTGGTTGGGAACCAGCAGTCTTGGATTGTGAGAGGGATGTCCGACTGCCCGTTTAGGCCTGATCCCCTAAACGGGCGGTCGGACAGCCCTCAAGGGGTCCCAGATTGGAGAGGGTGCAGGCTGGGCTGAGGGACACCTCCCCCCATGCACGAATTTCATGCACTGGGCCTCTAGTATATTATATAAACACAACCATAAGTAATTGTATAAATTAGACATGATCCAGGCATTTTAAGTCAAATTGTCCAGATTAAACAAATGTGTGGGAGCTCAGATGCCTAGTTTCTTCCTTGTCCTTTGTCGACCTTGAATTCCTACCATGATATACAGTTTCTGAGAAAAAGTTTCTGCCTTGTAATTTCTAATTAGATTACAAAGAAATTTAATTTAGTCCTCAGTAAACAATGCATATATTATTAAGATAAAAAAAAAAAAAACAACTTACCAAGCCCAAAACAAACTAATTATTTAGCAATCCACCAGCATTATAATTATAAAGAAAAAAAACAACCTTCATTGAATTTTCATTTTCATCTAAGGGAAGATGCAATTATCACAGGCCTCCAATTATTTCTGCTATTTCTCATATGCACACCCAGTGTACAAGCAAACCTACACAAGCACTCTTTTGAAGGTCTTTTAAAAATAAAATGAATACACCTTGGTAGCCAGGATACATACACACAGAGAAAATACTGGCACCCTGGAAACTTGAAAATCTAAAATAAAACATAAATCAACCACACAGAATGGGACGTAAATATAGCAAGGTCACAATATATAGATTGACATATAAAAGTAAATTTTGTAACCTTAAAAAATAAAAAATCTTAGTCCTGGATGGTGTGGCTCAGTTGGTTGGAGAGTCCTCTTGTACACCAAAAAGTGGTTTATTTATTTCCTATCAGGGCACATACCCAGATTTCAGGTTCTATCCTGGTCCCCACCAGGTCACATTCAGGAGGCAATCGATCAGTGTTTGTCGCCCTCTCTTTCCCTCTCTCTTTTCCTCTCTCTCTCTCTCTTTTCTCTCTCTCTCTCTCTCTCTCTCTCTCTCTCTCTCTCTCTCTCTCTCTCTCTCTTCCCCTTCCTCTCTAAAACAAACAAACAAACAAAAACCCAACTATTAAAAAATAAACTATCTGCCTGGCCCGTGTTGGTCAGTGGTTGAGCATGGATTTGTGAACCAGATCTCAGCTCCATTCCTGTTCGGGCCATGTGCCCCAATTGTGGGCTCAACCCCCAGTGTGGGACGTGTGGGAGGCAGCTGATCGATGATTCTCTCTCATCATTGATGTTTCTATCTCTCTCTCCCTCTCCCTTCCTCTCTGAAATCAATAAAAATATATTTTAAAAAATAAAATCACAAATAAACAATCTTACACCACGTGAAATCAATGAACACTTTAAGATCATATAAAATGAACAAAATGTCCCATATAAAATAACAGCAAAAATCACGAAATATACCTAGAAATAAATTGAATTTTTATTTGGTTACTTTTGTAGATTCTCCAAAGTTCTCTATTTCAACATATATATGACAAATATTTTAAAGTTGTCCCATAATTTTTATATGGATTTTTCTGAGAGTGTGTTTCTATTTTCTCTTAAGTTTGATCTTGGTATTTATCACATTGTTTCTTTTTCTTTGGCAAACTTTGTGTTTTAAAACATATAGAAGCTCTGAAAGATAAAAGCTTCCTATTGAGAGACTTAAGTCCTGTCCTTCTGTGCTAGCAATCTATGTTCTAGATCCGCTGTAGTCAGAGGGTCATTTCAGGGATCGGCACGGTTGGTGGGCTCTTTCAGCTTTGCCTTGCTCACAGGATGTCACCCTTTGGAATTAATGGCTGAAATTCTGAGTGGTTTTCCAGAGCCACTATTTCCAGATTCAGATTAATAAAAAACAAACAAACAAAAAACAACAACACTTCACTTCATGCTTGCTAGTGTCTTGAAGTTGCTGAGTTCACTACAGAATCCTTTAGCCTCCAAGGGCTTGCTTTCTGGTGGATTTCATCATGTTTTATCCTTCATAAGCACATTTTTTTTTAATATTTGGCAAATGACTCAAGGTAAGATAGCATACAGATGTCTTGGTTCCCTTCTCTAAGGTTCCTTCATCCCAAACCTGTCTCTCAAGTCACAGCCACTTAAAGGGATGTCAAGTCCAGCGTTTCTGTTTGGACATCAGTGGCACTGTTGCTCTCTGCGAGGGCTCCACAGCTCTGTTCTCCAAGTCTCCTCAGAGTGCTGGTTTCCCTTCTCTTAAGGATTGAGCACTTCAACGGCTTTCTACAGCCTTTGCACAGAACTCCCACCCCACCCCACCCTCAACAGCTGCTTTCAGTGAGTGAATTCGTATAATTCAGAATCCTCATGGTTTTAGCCAGTACCAGAATTCCTTCTGTTAACATTTTTAACATAATTACTTTTAAATCTTTGGGGATGGTGTATTTCTTTTCTAGTTATTGCACTCTAAATGGTCTAACTTTTTTTATTTCTTGACACACTCTCATGCCAGTTTATATTTTTAAGAGTTATAAGAGCTAATTTTCAGTTGGAGTTGTTCCCTGTGAAAGTAAAGACATCTATTCTGGGAATTGCCTATAATAAAGCTCCCACTTTTAAAGAGCTCTGATTCCATTTTTATATGAATGTATTTGCTCAGTGCTTCCAATACATGAACAAAGAATGGGCTTTTTCAGGAATTTTTGTCCATTACAGTAAATTTTGGCCAGATTAGAAACACTGAGGTACTTACCTGCTCCTGATATTTATAAACTGTTTCAGAATCAATGACTTCACAACCTTACTTTGAGTTCTCTTTTTCTTTCAGACATCTCGAAATTGTTCCTTTGGTTATAGATTCAAAAACATATGGAAGCACTATATTTTTAGGTTTTATTTGGACAGTTTATTATTGTAAAGCAGTACTGACTTGGAAGATTAACTCTGTTTAGTGAAGTAGGTTAACTAGAAGTCTTGATAAGAAATTTGATTGAAGTGCCTATCCCAAAATATGTTTTCTATAAAGAATTGACCTACAAAATTTAAATATTATTATTTTCAAACTAGAGGCCCAGTGCATGAATTCGTGCATGGGTGGGGTCCAGCCCACCTGATCCCAATCAGGACCTATTGGGGCTGGGCATGGCTGGAGGAGGAGATGGTGAGAGGTTGACCAGCTGGCTGGCCCTCCATGATCAGGGCCAATCAGGGCCAGGCTGGCTGAGGGGAGGGGCTGTGGGTGATTGGCTGGCAGGCCCTGTCCCTGATTAGGGTTGGGGGGCCAATTGGGGGTGGGGCCAGCCATGGGGAGGGGCTGTGGGTGGTGGGCTGGCTGGCCCTGCCCCTGATTGGGGTAGGGGGGATGATCTGGAGTTGGGCCAGGAGGGGGAAGGGGCTGCAGGAGGTTGGCCAGCCTGCCCTGACCCCTGTTGAGGTGAGGGGAGTGATCAGGGGCAAGGTCGACCAGGGGGAGGTGCTGCAGGAGGTTGGCCGGCCAGCCCCGCCCCCTATTAGGGTGCAGGGTATTATTAGGGGTGGGGCTGGCCAGGGGGGAGGGGCTGTGGGCCTATCATGCTGGGGCAGGCCAATGGGGGTTGGGGCTGGCTGGGGGAAAGGGCAGGGAGGGGGGACCATTTGGCCAGCCAGCCTCACCCTTGATCAGGGTGGGAGAGTCCGATCTGGGGCTGGCCAGCCAGGGGGAGGGGCTGCGGAAGGTTGGCCAGCAGTCCCCACCCCCTGATCAGGCTGGTTCACTGGCCACAGTGGGCATCATTGCGACTGGTCATTCTGGTGGTTACAGTGTTACAGTCGCTAGCTTTTTATATATATTGATATATATTAAGACATATAAAATTATCAATTCTGTGATAACTCTAATACTTAGTGTATTAAGAATTAATCTTTTTCATTATATTAGTTTTTAAAGGTGAAAAATAATTGGTAAACATATTGAGTAACATCAGTAATATTTTGTTCTTGGAATCTCTTGAAATTCTGTATTGAATGCCTTGAGAGACAGGTTATTATTTTTCATTTGACAAATATTTATTTCCTTGTTCTACGCTTCTCATATACCAATTTAAAAAAAGAAATATGGTTCTAGGTATCAAGGTTATATTAAACTGAAGAAAACAGAAAGTAGTTTAGAAAAAACATAAATATACTATTGTGACACAGTGTTAAAATGAAACTCAGTTTTGGTGAAGAAATACATATTTGGTAGCTAAGGTGAAGAGTAACAAACAGCACCTAGTCAGATCACACTCAGAGATGATAAAAAACACACACACACAATAGAAAACTCAAATTGGTACATTAGAATCCTCCCTAAAGATCTGTTTGTATCGTTATTGTTGGAAGTATTACATAAGCCCCCTTTTTCCCCCATTGACCCCCTTTTTGTCCACCTCCATCCCCCGCCACATCTCCCTAAAGATTTTTAAAAGTTGGAACTCATGTGGGTCAGGGGAATTCCTATTATGATAAATGTAAAGGTTTTAGACAATAGGAAATATTGGGAGTAACACAGAGAAATAGGAATTAGGCAAGGGGCTGATGATTTTAAAAAATTAGCTTCACAGAAATTTCCACACATTGTCTCTTTTAAAACCATCCTATGTAATAAAAGCCTAATATGCTAAGTGTCCTGTCAACTGGTCGGCCATTCAACCAATCAAAGCGTAATATGCTAATGATATGCTAAGGCCACTTAACCGCTCGCTATGACATGCACTGAACACCAGGGGGTAGACAGTTGACCAACCAGTCGCTATGACGTGCACTGACCACCAGGGGGCAGACATTCCAACTGGTAGGTTAGCTTGCTGCTGAGGTCTGGCCAATCAGGACTGAGTGAGATGGGCTAGACATGCCCTGGAGCCCTCGCACAGTCCGTCTCCAGCTGACCAACCCCCCGTGTCCCTCCCTGGCCCCGATTAAGTATTGGTGGGGTCCCTCAGCCTGGCCTGGGCCCTCTCGCAATCCGGGACCCCTTGAGGGATTTCGGAGAGCTGGTTTCAGCCCGATCTCACAGGCCAGGCCAAGGGGCCCCACTGGTGCATGAATTCGTGCACTGGGCATCTAGTTAAGTTATAAGTGAGTTAAATTAAAAAAATCAAATTGTCTCATGTCATATTTTTAATAAACTTTATGTTTGGAGCAGTTTTAAGTGAGTTAATAGCATAGAGCATTCCCATATTCCTCTTAAGAAGCCCTTCTCAACAAATCTCATATTTTTAACATTGGCCACTAGTGTAGTACATTGTTATAATTTCATTTTATTTTAATGACTGGGATGGATTTCTTAAAAATATATTTTATTGACTTTTTACAGAGAGGAAGGGAAAGGGATAGAGAATTAGAAACATCAATGAGAGAGAAACATCAATCAGCTGCCTCCTGCACACCCCATACTGGGGATGTGCCCGCAACCAAGGTACATGCCCTTGACCGGAATCGAACCTGGGACCCTTCAGTCTGCAGGACAATACTCTATCTACTGAGCCAAACCAGTTAGGGCAGATTTTCTTTGTAGTGCTGTAAAATTATTTGCATATATGTATATTTGTTACATATTGGATACCTAATATATAATCCTATCTAATAAAAGAGTAATATGCAAATTAACCATCACTCCACTACACCCACCAGCCATGCCCACAAGCCATGCCCACCAGCCAATCAGGAGGGAATATGCAAATAAACCCAACCAAGATGGCTGCAGCCACAGAGAGCAGGAGGGAGGCTTGGGTTTCCCTGGCAACGGAGGAAGCCAAGCTTTCCGCCTGCCCTTGCCAGCCCAGGCCTCCACTCAATGCTACAAAGTTTCAATTATAGAAGATAAATAAAGCCCAACAGAAATGGCGGCAGCCACGGAGCTGGAGAGAGCAGGAGGCTAGGGTTGCCTGCGGCGATGGAGAAAGCCAAGCTTCTGCAGCCCTGGCTGGCCCAGGCCTCCACTTAAGGCTACAAAGTTTCAATTATAGAAGATACATAAATACCAACAGAAATGGCTGCCGCCACGGAGCAAGCAGAAGGCTTGGCTCCACTCCAGGCTACAAAGTTTCAATTGTAGAAGATAAATAAATCCCAGATCCCAGGGCCTCTGATTGGGTTGCCGGGGGGCGTGACCAGTCTGCAAACCACCACAGGCCCCTCACCCAGGCCACCCCACAACCCAAGGGAACCCCCACCCTGATCCGGGACACCCTTCAGGGCAAACCAGCTGGCCCCCACCCATGCACCAGACCTCTATCCTATCTAATAAAAGAGTAATATGCAGATTGACCATCAATCCAACACACAAGATTGCTGCTCCCATGTGGTCAAAGATCCAGTCCCCATGTGGACAAAAGATGGCCACCACAAGATGGCCAGCAGGGGAGGGCAGTTGGGAGGGACCAGGCCTGCAAGGGAGGGCAGTTAGGCATGACCAGACCTGCAGGGGAAGGCAGTTAGGGGAAAACAGTCTGGCAGGGGATCAGTTAGGCATCAATCAGGCTGGCAGGAGAGTGGTTAGGGGGTGATCAGGCTGGCAGGCAGAAGTGGTTAGGGGCAATCAGGAAGGCAAGCAGGCGAGCAGTTGGGAGCCAGCAGCCCTGGAATTTGAGAGGGGTCCCAGATTGGAGAGGGTGCAGGCTGGGCTGATGGACACCCACCCCCACCCCCATGCACAAATTTCGTGCACTGGGCCTCTAGTGTAATATATAATAAAATATTATATATATATATATATAACCAAAAACAATACAGAGCCATGCCATCCTATAGATACAGTGACTATGAACCACATGAGACTTTAAATTTAATTTACTTAAATTTAAATGAAATTAAAAACTCACTTTTCAGCATCCTAGCCACAGTCCAAGTGCTCAAAAAGCTCATGTGGCTAACAAGTGTGGTACAGGGTATTGCAGATAGAGAACATTTTCTTCATGGCCGTGCTTTCTATTGGAACAGAGCATTAATAAGATTGCAAATCCATATGATTTTTTATATTAAGAGTTCATTATTATAGTTTCTAAAGTTTATAAATTATGAACATCTGTAATCAGAATTAAAGTGAGGTTAATTTAAAAAGACAAGGATTCAGATATTAGATGGTGGTTTACAAAATTGTCTACAATATATACAAATTCAGTCATCATTCTCTTTCCATGGGGAGTTTTGCTGATTAAAATTGCATGAGCATTTTATATATATGAAAATTTTCTATAAAAGATCATTCGGCCTAAAAAACAGTGGTTGGCAAACTGCGGCTCGCGAGCCACATGCGGCTCTTTGGCCCCTTGAGTGTGGCTCTTCCACAAAATACCACAGCCTGGTATTTTGAAGTTTAATTTTAAAAAATTTGGCTCTCAAAAGAAATTTCAGTCGTTGTACTGTTGATATTTGGCTCTGTTGACTAATGAGTTTGCCGACCACTGGCCTAACTGGTGTATCTCAGTGGCTGAGCATTGACCTAGGAACCAGGAGGCCACATTTCGATTCCCCATCAGCACACATGCCCGGGGTTGCAGGCTTGATCCCCAGTAGGGGTCATGCAGGAGGCAGCCAATCAATGATTCTCTCTCATCACTGATGTTTCTATCTCTCTCTCCTTCTGCTTCCTCTCTGAAAGCAATAAAAATATGTTTAGAAAATAACATATAATAGATAATTCAACTAGACTCACCCTATTCTCATGCAATATATGGCATGCCTTGCCTTCCAGAGGTTATGCACAGCCTATTTCACTGACAGAAGTTACTCTCGATACCCCTAGGTTAGTAACATTGAATTTAATTCTAATTAGTCATGATTATAAATTTAGAGTGTCATTCTGTGAACTTTGGGGACTGACTTAGAATTTGCAGAAATACAGAATATTAAACCTGGGTCTAATATTTTCAATTGAGTATCTTTCCAACATAAAAAAAATATATTACTTGTTAGCTCTGGTAATTAAGAATTTTATTTTGAAACTTTATCAATTAGTTCTTCAGTTTGGTGGCATATGGATACTCAAAATTTCCTATCTTACCTTATTCGATAGTTATAACAAGTTAGTGCAATGCATGTTTATTGGTTATTTTAAATACTACTTAGAAAAAAATGAGAAAGAGGAGTGTGTTTAGAGAATGATAAAGAACTTTTGCAATGCAATTTGATTGACTTATGATATGAGAGAGTGATCTCTCTCAGCAGGTGAATGCATTCTTGGAAATGCTGAACTGGGTGTCTTAAACTTAGAAACTTCTAGTCATTACTTCCTTGAGATGAAACTGTAAATCTGTTGAAAAAAATCTATAATATTATTTAATCCACTATTATCATCCAATCAAGAGAAAGGATGGAGGGTTTTAGGGATCCCCCTTTTTTTACTTATTAGCCTAAAGTCCCCTTCACCTAGTGATTTCATTTTTTATTTAAATCATGCTGAAAATCTCACTGTTTCACCCTGAGAGCAAAGTAAATTGCTACAGAATTCAATTTGGGGGTCTGTGAAGCAATTAAACACTAAAACAGACAAGCAGTAGGAAACTCTTTCAGTTCAGGAGAATAAATTAGGAAGGATGTTAACAGAGTTAGCTTAAAGAGAAATTTTAATATCTAGGCTCAGATGGAGAGTGTGTGAAGCCTGACAAAATTTCAGAATGAGTATATTCTAGAATTGTACATAAAATCTAATTAGATCTCAAATAAGATATTATAAACACACTAGAGGCCCATTGCACGAAGATTCGTGCAATAGGCCTTCCTTCCCCTGGCTGCCGGCACTGGTTTTCCTCCGGCACCCAGGACCCAGGCCTTCGCTCTGGCTGCTGCCTTCAGTCTTCGCTCCAGCCAGAGTGCCGCTCCTGTACCTCCCTCCACCCCCCGCTCTCCCCCTCATAGCAGGTGTCCCGCCCCGCCCGGCTGCTCCATGCCTGCATGCATGCTCCCCAGAGGCCCGGAGAGGCTGAGGGGCAGGGCTGCCGCCATCTTTGTTGGGTTGATTTGCATACTCACTCCTGATTGACTGACTGGTGGGTGTCATGAAGTGATGGTCAATTTGCATTTTTCTCTTTTATTAATGTATATGTGCTCTATTAAAGTAGAATCCTAGTGATTTTTGATACTGAAATTTCTCTTTGAGCTAACACTACCCAGATTCAATGCATAATAAAATTTGTACATGTTATGTATGTAGTTTAAAAGACCCAAATTATAAATATGAGTCAGTGTATTAAACAAATATGTGTGCATGTGTGTAGGTATGTGTGTGGTGTTATTTCTTTAAAGCCATTTTTATATATTGCAAATATGTATTGAATGTTTTCCCTATACCTAAATCTAATCTTTAGGAAAGAGAACACAGGTACTTTAGGAAGACTGATTTATGTAGAGAGATTTGGGGCAAATATTATAATCTAGGCATGAAAACGTTTTCCTGAAGCATGAGTAAACTACTAAGGATTGGTTTTTAGCTAAGTGTCATCTTTATCCTTTAGCCTTATATTTGAAAATGGCTCCTACAGCTATCAAGCAAACATTCTATGACTTGGCCAAGATCTTGTACATGAAGTCTTATAACTGAACACCAAACTCCAGTCTTGTGTCCAACCAATTTATTTCAAATGGCCATGGATTGCAATAATCTTTCTAAAATGATTCAATATACAGATCTTGTATTTTAGAAATGTATACTTAAAACCTATATATGATCCTATGTCACCCCAATAAATTTAATATTTTTAAAAATAAAATCAAATTATTCACTTAAAAACACATAAATGACTTCCTGTGGTTCACAAGATTACTTTCAGAATTTGACTAGTCACCAGAGTCATGTAGGTTTGTCTTAAAAATACAACTATTCCCAGAGCCAGAATATAGAATTGAAATCTCCAAGAAGAACCTGTGGGGTCATTACATTCAACAAGTACTGTACTTCAGCAAGTCTGATTTTCTAGTTTTCAGAAGCATTGGTAGTTGGTAACCAGTTAGAAAGAACAGCAGAGATAATAGCATTGTTAAAAAAGATAATATATCCCTAGCTGGTTTGCCTCAGTGGATAGAGTGTTGGCCTGTGGACTGAAGGGTCCCAGGGTTCGGTTCTGGTCAAGGGCATATATCTCGGTTGCAGGCTCAACCCCTGGCCCTGGCTGGGGTACATGCAGGGGCAACCAATTGGTGTGTCTCTCTCACATTAATGTTTCCCTCTCTGTCTCTTCCCTCCCTTCCACTCTCTCTAGAAATCAATGGAGGGAAATCCTCCGATGAGGATTAAAAATAGAAAAAGATAATATAAGAAATTATTAATTAGATACCAGGTTTTTTTATCTCAATAACTGAAAGATAAAAAGAGAACTCTAACATACCATTGAAGTATCAACTGCAAGAAAGAGTTATTTCCTCTAGTGCTAAAGGAATAGAAGGAAGGATAATCAAACTTAGAAATTTATAGAAGGGGCCTCTAAAAGCTGAAATTCAGACCTCTGAAGCATAAGTGACACCCTTGCTGGTGTTACTATCTCTGAGGTCAGAAAAAAAAGAAAAAGAAAAAGAAAGCCTCCCCCTGGCCCAGAGTTGGCACTCACACCTCTGAAGGGCAACAGCTGGTGCTTGTATTTCTGGGGTCAAACACAGTGATGCTAGCTGTGCACACCAGGAACTCAGAAGACTTGGTTCAGCAGTTGTTAGAGGGATGAATTGCTGCCCCTGAGATAAAGGAGCATTGCGGGTCTGCTGCCCATTGAATGAGGAAGCGCAGGGGAACCCATAGGAGGTGCACAGGGGATCCCACAGGAGGTACACAGGAGATGCAGTTCCCACCTTCCTTTTCCCGTCTTGCAGTCTCAGGGTAGTACTCCCTGGTGGCACAGCCTGGCCTAAATCCAGCTGGAAAAGAAGAAATGTGGTTTGCAGAACTCCAGCATCAGCAAACCAAAGGAGAATATAGAAAAGTGGGTTTGATGCTAAGAAATAACTCTTCAATAACAGACATATTGGTCTATTTAATAAAATGAGGAAAAAATGCATAAGAATCACAAGAACCGACACGTGTTTGCAAAAGATCTGTCCATCAGCAGTTCTTTAAACACCACCCTTGTCAAGCTCCCATCTGAACATCATCTATTCTAAATGATGTAACCATTTACACATTTCATTCAATATGAAAGACCTTTTCAAATTCGACTGCCTTTGTTCTTGCTTTATCTGCCTATAATAAACTTTCTTCTTTTGTTTCCCTGAATAAAGTTAGTGCAATGCATGTTTATTGGTTATTTTAAATACTACTTAGAAAAAAATGAGAAAGAGGAGTGTGTTTAGAGAATGATAAAGAACTTTTGCAATGCAATTTGATTGACTTATGATATGAGAGAGTGATCTCTCTCAGCAGGTGAATGCATTCTTGGAAATGCTGAACTGGGGTGTCTTAAACTTAGAAACTTCTAGTCATTACCTCCTTGAGATGAAACTGTAAATCTGTTGAAAAAAATCTATAATATTATTTAATTCACTATTATCCAATCAAGAGAAAGGATGGAGGGTTTTAGGAATCCCCCCTTTTTCTTGTGAACCATTTGCAGTGGTCTGTCCAATTTCATCTCTCCATCAAGGCTATTTTGACCCACACTTTGCAAGCCCATTAACATTTACAAATACTTGTAACATATGTTAATATATAATATAAACATATTTATACAAATATATAAATGTAAATAAAATAATATATGTGTATATCTGTATACACACATGCATGTAAATATATACATGTACTTGCATAATATTTCAAACTTTCAATATTTTGCATAGCTTATACTGTTTCAAGACCACAACCTGTGCACCTACCCCACTGCCATTACACTGTAATCTCCTTGAAAATGAGAGGTGCTCTACCTTTTATTTCAAAGCCTAAAAAAGTGTCTGATATATGGCAAGTAATGAGGTTATGTTTTTTAGTGAAATAATTAATTAAGATATCTAAGAGAAGCTTATATTGAAAAATCTAGACAGTTAAATAGGTCTTAGAAATTTTTACTGGTAATATTTTTGTAGGAAGAATGCCAAGCACTAAGGCAGTCATAAATAGACATAACTCATTCTAAAATAGACAGATTAGCTGTAAAATATCTCAGACAAATCAATGCTTTTTAATCACAAGCACAAATGTATATAAAAGCCAGTTTAACTGTGAAATAAGCAGAATAAAAACCCATGATTCATTCCAAATAACAACAAAAATCATTACTTTAATTTGGGAATTAGAACTATAGAAAAAAATTATTCATAATGAAATATTCCTCATTCATATGTGCTACAGCTAGACTGTATAGGACATGTTGAATATGCAAGACAGTGTATGCAAAGCAGGAAACAAAAGAGTTTAACATGAAAAGAAAAAATGATTCTGAATGAAATGAATCTTTTTGTTTAAGCTGACCTTTGCATAATTACTTTTATAAAGATTTAATTAATTTAAATTTATTAATACAATTCCTCAATGCTTAAAAAAAAAAAAACAATTCAGAAAACTTTTTTCCATGGAAAGATTAAAAAAATAAGTAAATCTAACAATTGGGGATTTTATTTCCAGAATTCTATAGCACAGAGTAGTTAAGAAATTTGCCAAGGCAACAAATTACACAAAGTGGCAGACACATATTCATTAAACCCCATGCACATTCTGTTAAACTCCATTGTTATTATCAGAAAAGCAATTTGTTTTAAACATAAAGCCACATTCTACATAGTTCTTTAGGACAATGAAACTGTGTATCAGTGCAAATAACAGCATAAAGACAATTCATGGTGAGAAAACTATTCCATTTTCCCTTTGCCTCCCTGTGGTCCTCAAAGCCATACATACAATAATACTGAAATGAAACTTGTTCTTAACACACTGAAAGGGATGCAGAAAATATTTTCTTCAAAACTCAATTCAAGCATAAAATTCCAGAAGACCCATCTTTTCAGATCCTCAAATACCTTGTCATTTTCTAAAGTGAAAGGACTCGTTACAAGTCATCAGATGTGTGAAGAAGGGATGAAAGTAAGCTTCTTGCTATTCAGGAGCCACATAGAAGTGCCTTATTAAGGAGTTTCCATTTTATTCTAAATGAACTTGAAAGACATTGAAGGTATGGCATGTAAGCAGTAGGAGGGAAAAATCAAATGGAAAATGTATCATTTTAAAGAACATCCGTGCTGTTTAAAAAAACACAGCACACAAAAACTTATATTGGTAATCATTTCACAATACATACATATTTCAAATCCATTATGTTGTACATCCAAAACTAATAAAATATTATATGCCAATTATATCTTACTAAAAAAAGAAATAAAGAGTATCTTTGAAATACCCTTGAGAAGGTATATAAAAATATCAAAATTGATATCCAGGAGAAAAAACAGTGTGATTTTAGTCCATGAGTTACATAGTGGCCTAAGATAGAGACATAGTCATCAGACTGTTGAAAAATGGATGAACTCAAGAATTTTTATGAGGAATAAAAACACCCTCTTTCTGCTCCCTCCCAGGCACCAGATCCCCGGAGGCTGCAAACCCCACCTGCAGAGATGCATCTGTCCTGGACACAGACAGCCAAGCAGGGGGTGATGGGAGGCTTCCGGCTTCTTCCAGCAGCGGAAGGAGCAGAGGGTCTGCCCACTCCAGGCCAGAAGGATGAAGACTATGCCACATTAATTGATCAAATGTGTTGAATAAGGGCAATGCAGTAATTAATTATTTGATACCTACCGAGATTATTGACATCTATAGAGGTTTAAAAAAAAAAAAAAAAAAAAAAGAAGCAGCAAAAGTGTTTGGCCAAGCTAGTCAATACTGTAACTCTACTTGTACATACTGTGTCTAAAGCAGGTGGTCATCCAGTTAGTCTATTGTTGGTAGTTAGATATATCACCCTGATATATTTTTTAAAAGTCAGGAGTATAAATATAGTTGATAGCCTATAGCAGTGGTCGGCAAACTCATTAGTTAACAGAACCAAATATCAACAGTACAACGATGGAAATTTCTTTTGAGAGCCAAATTTTTTTAAACTTAAACTTCTTCTAACACCACTTCTTCAAAATAGACTCATCCAGACCGTGGTATTTTGTGGAAGAGCCACACTCAAGGGGCCAAAGAGCCACATGTGGCTCGCGAGCCGCAGTTTGCCGACCACGGGCCTACAGCAGTGAGTTGGATCACCTAAGGAGGATATATACAAATAGAAGATCCAAAGTCCAAGGCACTGCCTGGAGGAACAAAATGCAAATAGTTAAGTATTGAAGGACTCTGACATCACTGGTTTAAATTACCCTCCAGTTAATCAATCTCCACACAGAAACTGCCATTGGGATGATGAAATCTGTTACCAGTTGTTGATACATACACAAAATCGGGCATGTGGTAAGCTGATTAAGATTTCCCAGAGTTAAATGTGAAACATAGATTTCATGTCAAAATAGCTGCCATTTTAAGGCACATTACAATTAATATTCAAATTAAATCATGTCTCTGTCTGTGTTCACTTAATTGCATTCACAGACATCTTTTGAGATTATTCTTAGGTTAAATGTAAGATGACCCAATTTATTTTGTTTTGTGTAAACAGAGTGATTGAAAATAAGCTAAAAGGTTATTTATTTAAAATAATCATTTACGTTTTGCACCTTAATAAAGATATATGCAAAGAAACAATACCGACCTACTGAAATATGCTGAACTGCCACGGGGCATGAAGGAATGCTCCCATAATAAACCCAAACTCTCTGTTAAAATGAAAATGACAACACAAAACGCCTCAAGGCAAAACTTCTACCTGATCCCCAGGAAATCATAGGGATAGCTTTATTTTAGAAAGGGTGCTTATGTTCCAATTTGTAGCAGTTGGTAGGTAATTCTAAATGCTTTGTAGTCTGATTGCATTTATCAAATAATTTAAAAGTCATTATATGTACAAAGGACATGTTGTCATAAACATATTCTTCATATGGATGATACTCATTTACCTTGTGTTTGTGTTTATTTGAGGACATTCTGCCTCCATAATTTCCCTTCCAATCATTTTCACCCCTTTCTTTAGAGTTATACTAATGTGAACATTGCAAATTAGCTTAGCCTGCTTTTGAACTTTATGCAAATGTAAACATAATATTTTCATAAATTTATATTTGACGTCCCCCCTAAATATAGTATGTAAGGAAATCCTCTATATTTTGGGGTTTAGTTGTAGTTTATTTGCTCTCATGGCACTTACAATGTCATTGTATGAAGAATATACCACAACTAGAGGCCCGGTGCATGAAATTCATGCACGGGAGGGGGAGAGGGCAGGGGGTCCCTCAGCCCGACCTGCACCTTCTCCAATCTGGGAACCCTCAGAGGATGTCCCATGGGGAGCGGGCCTAAGCTGCAGTCTGGCTTCCCTCTGTGTGAGGTAACCGGCTGATCAGGGGAAGGCGCCACCCCCATCACCCCGCTGCTGCTGCCACTGCCGGCCATCACAGCCACCAAGGTGTTTTCATCAACATGGACTCCAGTCCCTTCACCACAAAAAAAATGACAATTTTCTTTAGGCATTGTCAAGATGTCTGTGGGCCTGCACCATCCGTGGCTTGCCTCACTGCGCTTGTAGTCCCCACCCGCCCACCTGCGCACGCAGCCTCCTCCTGAGCTGTCATGATGTTATGGTGTCCTGCACAATTTGCATATTACCTCTTTATATAGATAGATGTATTTACCCATTTTACTGTTGATAGACATTTGGATTGTTTCCATGAGTCCATTATGAACAGTGATATTATTAACATTATTTTAGTGAAGATATGAGAAGATTTTTATTGGAGACGTCACCATGAATTTTAAATCATCCTTTAATTACAAAGACTTTACAGTGTTCCTTCCTTGTGAGAGATGAGGGTTTGTATTATCTTCAACTGGTAGATTAAGAGAATTGAGAGTATTAACTAACTTGCCAGGACACATGAAAAATACAATAAAAAAAAGTAGGGTCATGACATATTCAAATGATCTCCAGGGATTATGGATTCTAAGGGTTGTAGTACTTTGAGAAGGCATAGGATGATTAAAAATGGGAAGTGAGAGTTTTGCTGATGGGTGGGCAGAATCCTAACATGGCCCCCAAGATTTCCACCTTCATCTTGAGTGGTGGTAGGACCTGTGACTGTGATGAATAAAATCCCCATGATTATGCTATTTTATCTGACGAAGGAGAAAGGCTATTTTAGTGATATTAGTACAATGTTAAATTCATCAAAAAGTAGTTTCATAAACAAAACTAAGCTAAACAGCTGGGCTCTGTAAAACAGGATCTGGAGTCAGAGGGACTCTTCAGCTGTTGGGAACTTCTAGGAGTTAAGAGCCTAAAACATACAACCATGAAAAAGTGAATAAACAATCTGAAAAATCTTGGAAGAAGACCCTTAAATGCAGGTGAACATGTAGCCTCGCCAACACCTTGATTACAGCCCTGTGGGAACCTGATACATTACTCAGCTAAACGGGCCTTGACTCCAGCACTTGGAATGATGAGGTACAGTGTGTGTTTCATTAAGAAGCAAAATTTGTCATACTTTATTACACAGAAGTAGGAAACTAATACAGATTTTGGTATAAGTAAGAGTATACCTAATATGTGGGAGGAACCTCTGGTAGTTTGAGAGCATAATGGAGAAAGATAAGTCAATTGGACAGATGGTAGAAGAAATCTGGATACGGGATGCTTAAGACTCATAAAGAAGTGGGCAACATGTTGCAAAGGAATTGAACAACTTGAGGAGGTGGAATCCTTTTTATTTAGTATCAGAAAACTTAGCAAAAGTGTGACCTGCAAGTATATGGAACAACAAACTTGAATGGCATTAACTAGGATTACCTAAAGACATTTCCAAGCAAAGGAAAGATGTTGCCTGTTTTTCTTCCTGCTGCTTACAGTAAAATATGAGAAGAGGGGTATAAATTGAGGGAGAATCATTAAGCATAAGGAATGAGGAAAGAAAGATTTTGAAAATGCTCAGCCTTTTTTAGAAGGCAAAGGATGCTTATATTTGGAAATAACTGCTGAATTCATGGCATAGAGAACAGGCATGACTGTACAACATTTTGGTAAAACTTCAGAAAGATCAAAAGGTCAGAAAACACAGTGACTGAAGAGCCCTTTGTGGAGATTAAGGGTTTGCCTCACAGAACCTCTCAAATAAACCAGAAGATCCCTAGGAAGTTTAAGGACATTGCCTCTCGGCCAACTCTTCGGGAGCCAAAGAGAGATATCAGCTCAGAAAGATTTGTGGCATTGGCTTTCGTCTAATGAATTTAATCCCCTTGACATCCATGAAGGCTCACAGAGTTCTTGAGAAAATTGTTTCAACAGAACTACTGTCAGTGTGGGCTGAAAGGGACAGAGAGACTATGTAATAAAACAAGGCTCTCAGTCTCACAACATACTTTTGGCAGGAAGGTACATGATAAAACTACTCAGCTGCAAACACATACCTTCATGAAAAAAGGAAAAATAATGGCTCAAATGGTAGAAACAAGATCACAGAAACAGAGCTGAGAATCAAGCAAAATTATTCCAGGTCTTGAAACCTAATCAAGGAAAATCATGGGGGAAATCTTAGTGTCAAGTGACTCATTTACACATTCCATTGCTTTCCTTTTTGAACCAAATGTCTATAACTGATATCCTATGTCTGTTCCACCATACTTAGATGATTTAAATGATAAGGTTTTAGACTTTGAGTTGATGCTCTGATAGGATGACACTCTTGGGAACTCATCAGGATTAATATGTTTGAAAGTAGGAGGGAAGTAATGCCTTAAGACCAGAAGATGAACTGAGGTAGTCAGAATGGTAAGATGCCCTCTAAAGTATTTGTTCCTTCTTTAGTAGTGTATACTCAGCTAAACACTGAATGTTTGTGTCTCACCAAATTAATATATAAAAGTCCTAATCCCCAGTGTGTTGGTATAACAGAGGTAATTAGAATTGAATGAAATCATGAGGGGGAGGTCCTCATGAATGGGATTAAAGCCCTTGTAAGAGTGAGGAGAGAGCTTGCTTTCTCTCTCTGCTTTCTGCCATGTGAGGATACAAGGAGAAACTGGTAACCTGCAACACGGAAGAGAGTCTTTACCAGAACTGACCACACTGGCACCATCATCTCTGACTATTACCCTCCTGACCTGTGAGAAATACATTTCTGTGCTTTATACATCATTCAGTCGGCAGTATTTTGTTATAGAAACCTAATCTGAGACACACTCTTTATATAATCCCCACCCTTGATTGTAGGCAAAAGTAACTATATGGAGAAGAAATTTTTAAAGACTTCTAATAACTTGGAATTGAGTGAATCAAAAGGAAAATTAATCTGGTTGTGCCTGGTGGCTTGGAAGTAACAGAGACTCTATTGATGACTTTGAAGAAGAAAACAGACATGCTGTAAACTTCCACCAGAGGGCTAGCCTTTAGAAGCTGAGGGCCTCAGTCTTGCCACCATAAGAACTGAATTGTCCCCTTAGGAGAGGGCCCAGGCTCCAGATAAAAAGCAGTCAGACCTACCTTTGGATTGCAGTCCATGGATTGAAGTCCAGGAACTGTGACCATCACTCTACTTCAGGCTCTTCGTGCTTGATTCAGGATTTTTTAATACTTAATGACACATTCACATATTCTTTCTCTGTATGTCTTTTGTTTCATGTATACTTTTCAATCATCTTATAGAAGTACATTTTCTTAAATCACATAACTTTGTCTTTTTTATACCAATTAGCAATCATTCTGCTATCTTCTCTCATTCATATAGTTAATATATGCAATATTTTTAAGTATTACCATGCATGCTCTAGAAATGAGAGAAAATGATTATTTCAGATATAATATCTATTATCTATATATATAAAAGCCTAAGCGACCATCGCAACCGAATGGACGACTGAATAGGCTGCGTGGGGCGACCAGGCTGGCAGGGGCTTAGTAAGGGGCAACCAAATGACCGAGGAGCAGGCTGGGTGGGGCAAGCAGGCCTGCAGGGGGAGCAGTTGGAGGCGACGAGGCCTGCAGGGGGAGCAGTTGGAGGCAACCAGGCCTGTGGGGGGGGGGGCAGTTAGGGTCGACCAGGCCGGTGGGGGGGGGCAGTGAGGGGCGACCAGGCTGGCAGAGGGGGGCAGAGAGGGGTTACCAGGCTAACAGAGAGGGCAGTTGGCAGTGACCAGGCTAGCGGGGTAGGGGACAGTTAGGGGCGACCAGGCAGGCAAGCAGGTGAGCAGTTAGGAGCCAGTGGTCCCAGATTGTGAGAGGGATGTCTGACTGCCGGTCACCCCAGCAGTCGGACACCCCCCGAGGGGTCCCAGATTGAAAAGGGTGCAGCCTGGGCTGAGGGGATTCCCCCTCCATGCATGGATTTTGTGCACTGGGCCTCTAGTTTTTAGATAAAACAGTAGATATCATATAATTTAAAAATCTTTTCTTTCTTGTCTAGAACTGGTTGTTCCCTCCCTCTCTCATTTCTCTTAATTATGCTTTTTTTTTATTTGGCAAGAATGTCCTAGCCACTTTCATACATATCCTCAAATTTTTATTTAAAATTTCAATAATTTCAAACATCTTTTGCTGCTATTGGCCAAATATTTTTTATTGTAAAGTTAGGGTCACAGAAATGTAAATAGTCTATAACTCCCATTCCTTACCAGAGAGGAGCAGCTTAGCATTATTTTTTATTCTTCTACAACTTTTATCCACAAGATCCACTCTCCCCTTATAAAGATTTCTATCAATGAGCAAATTATTAATACAATTCTAAAAATAAGGTAGTGCAAATTACATACCTAATCATTTTAATTGTATGACTGTGACCACCACATAGAATGACTTAACACCACCACATTAGAACGTAGTTTCTCGACATGATCTCTACAGTGATGTGGAAATATACTTTCACATACTAGTACATTAATGGCTAGGATGGGGTATTGAATCCTTGAGCTCTGCTACCCAAGCAGTCCCATAGGCACATTTTTCTTCAAAAGTGACTAGCAATCAAGTGTACGGCAGGGTCAAAGTTTGACCTAAAAGTAATATTTGTGACATAAAAGAAATTAATATTTTATATTTGCAAATTAAAGCTCTGTGGTATTATCTTTATAGATTGTCATATAACATATGGCTTTTATAAGTGATGTAGATTTTGTTGTGTATCATATCAGGTCTTTGATTTAAACATGTGTTCAGAATCAGCTAATGTAATTCAAATAATTAAAAGCAGAATGTATAATTATAGTACTTTTATAGCATCCTAAAATTTTCACCAAGGTCAAATTCATTATTTAGTAATAGTTTGTATAGTTTTGTTTTAATTTTGTGGGACACTATGACAAAGTTCATTGGTAGTGTCATACTGATAAGAGAGAACATAATTATTAAAAGTGATGTAAACTCTAAGTGTGGGACTCTAGGACTGTGGAGAAGTGTAGAACTATCTCTGTGCATTAGTTTCCTTCTCTGGAAATGGAATTTATGATAATACATACCTTTGAGAGATTTTGTGAGTGTTAAATAAGTTAATATACATGATTTCATCAGTAAGTGCTTGACAAATGGTACAGTCTCATGAAATGGTAGAGCATATATGCATATATACATATTCCTTTTAATTATTCTGTACACCAACTTATCATGTCTCTGTATATTTAAATCATTCCAATACTACCTTATAACCTTTACTACATGAAGATTCTTTTTTTATTTCTCTGAATTAAAAATACAATTTCAAACTAATATCCAATTCAAAATAAAGTGGAGAAGTGAAGGAGGAAGAGAAGAAGTAGAAATAATCAAATTGCGTTTTAAGGTTCATCAATTACTTAAAATTTATCAACAAAAGGAGCTTATTTTTTTCTTGGCCATTTCATTTTTATTTATGACTGTGGTCTGATCGGATGGAAGGGAAAAGTGCAGTGAATGTGTGCAATCTTTGATTGATGTTCTGTGTAACAGTTGAACTATAGAGGCTATTGCAAAGCACTGCCTGGCACTTTGGGGCTTTAAAAAAGCAAAACAAGAAAATATGAATTATTGCAGAGTTTCCTAGAGCAAAATGCACCAAGAGTCCAACATAAGTAAACCATGGTTCCATGACTTCCACTCTACAGAAAGAGATTTAGATTGTGATGTATATGAAAAAAAATCCCTTAGATATACTCATCTACAGAGTCATCCATCGGGTACCATGAGACGGAGTCAAGTGGGGCATCAATAATTATGGGCATTCAGAGACAGTTTGACAGATATCTAGGTATTGTAGTACAGCCTGTCACCTGTGGTTTTGCTGGGAAAGACCGTAACGCCATTGTCAGTGTAGTATTTCTTCTTCCAACATCCTTTGACTCTCTGCTATATGGACCAATTCATATATCATACACTGTCAGCTCACCCATCTTTAGTCACACACACACACACACACACACACACACACACACACACACACACGCACGGGAGAGATTTTAAAGCTTTAGCTCCTTTATTATGGAGGTTTGACGTGTGCATAATCTGAATGGGGAGGCCTGCAGGCTGGAGACAGGAAAGAGTTGCAGCTCAAGGCCAAAGGCTGGATTCACTTCATTCACTAATTAAACATGTTATGATGATATATGCTTTACTAACAATTTCAATTTTTAATTACAAAATGAAAGAAACTATATCAAATGCAAATTACTTAACTAGGTTATTGGCATTATGTATCATTTGTTTGGAGAAAAAGGAATTGAAACAGGTAGTAAAATGAGAGTTTTAATATTTTCTGTTATTTGATAAACTTTATCTTCATATATTATACATAATTAAATTTCAGATGTGTTTTTATATTATTACTCTAACAAATAACTTATTACTGTTTACATCATATATCTTAACATTACACTTTTCCATTGAAAAATAAATTATAAGACACCAAGACATTTAAAATAACATTTACAAATACATTAACATCTGCTCCAGGATTCTTTATTTGCTAAATGATAAGTAACATTTAATAATATGCAAATTAACCAGCCCTGAAGAATATGTATGTATAGAATGAAATACTCAGACTTTCCTATTTTAAAAAAAAGTTTTTAAATTCATTTCACTAGTTTATCAAGTGTTTGGCCTTGGAAAAATTACTTTGCTTGAATAATCTTTGATTTCCTGATTTTAAGATAAAAATAATAGTGTCATCTAGTATAATTGATATAAGGATTATATGAAAAAATCACTTGGGTACTAATAATGGTAGTGAACACTTAATAGATCAATTACTAATTTTATTTAGATCAATAATTAAAAACATTCCTGAACCCAATTAATAAGTATACAAAACCTCTCTCAATTGACATTCTTGATAATGAAGCCATCATATTGTTGAAGCAAGCAAATTCAATTAATTACCCAGAACATATAAATATATTTAAGTGAAGAGTGAAGTTAATCATGTCTTTTAAAATATATTTACCTGAAAAAAAAGTAGAAGTGCAGAGCAGGAAAAAATTCTAAATAATCAGCGATTTTATTCTAAAAATTCTCAAATATATACAAATATGAGTATCAATTAATTCAATTGAAATATTTTGTTGGAAATCATCATTTATAATTCCCTGGTTCCTATTTATTCCCTATTTGGCCTGTAATTATAGTAAGGGCCCTTTTAGAATACTCCCTGCTGGGTATCCCTATGAAATAATTGTACCATATGGCATTTAAAAGGTTGATCTTCAAACTGTTATTTTGGTTTCTTTAGCAACACAAATGCACCTGTTCTCAACACAATTAGGTTGGGCCATATTGAAGGTAATCAAAACAAATAAGGAAAAATGGTTTGCTTGATTTAAAAAATAAGGCATAATGCCTAATCAGGCATTGGCAAAGCGTTGATAGTGATGCTACCTGGAATTACCATATTTAATGAAAATTGATTTTGTTTATGTACAGAGGTAATGGATATGCCTGCATAATTTCTGGGCACTGGTTCTTAGTTATTAATTATTATTTTATAAATTACCCAAGACAATTTCAGCCAAAGGTACCATCTGTTTGTCACTGAGATTCTACTTAGATTTAATTTTCCAGTTCAAGAGGAATAGCCATAGAGAGTCAAATAAACTGTTCAAGGTCACAAAATTAGTAATCTGCCTTCATTAGAGATCTGTAATCTAGTACAGCCCAGACAGTCAAAATGTATCCCTGTTTATATGCTACTAGAGGCCCAGTGCACAAAATTCATGCACTGGGTGGGGGAGTGTTCCTCAGCCCAACCTGCACCCTCTCCAATATGGGACCCTACAGGGATCGGGCCTAAATGGGCAGTCGGACATCCCTTTCACAATCTAGAACTGCTGGCTCCCAACTGCTTGCCTGCCTGCCTGATTGGCCCTAACCGCTTCTGCCTGCCAGCCTGATCATCCCCTAACCACTCCCCTGCCAGCCTAATCGACGTCTAACTGCTCCCCTGCCAGCCGGATCGTCCCCAACTGCCCTCCCCTGACAACCCAGTCACCCCCAAATGCCCTCCCCTGCATATTCCCTCTTTATTAGATAGGGTTTTTTTCTTTAGAATATTGGACAGCCCTAACTGGTTTGGCTCAGTGGATGGAGCATCAGCCTGCAGACTCAAGGGTCCCAGGTTCAATTCTGGTCAAGGGCATGTACCTTGGTTGGGGGCACATACCCAGTGGGGAGTGTGCAGGAGGCAGCTGATTGATGTTTCTCTCTCATAGATGTTTCTAGCTCTCTATCCCTTTCCCTTCCTCTCTGTAAAAAATCAATAAAATATATATTAAAAAAAAAGAAACATTTAAGAATCCTCCATATCTGCCTGGCTGGTATGACTCAGTGATTGAGACCCCAGGCTGCCACCACTGGAAGGGGATCGTGCCTCAGCTAGGCTGAGACCCCAGCCCAGGCTGCCGCCCCTGGCCAGGGATGGTGCCATAGGGGGTGTGCGCCCCTGCCAGGCTGAGACCCCAGCTAGGGCTGCTGCCTCAGCCCAGCCAGGCTAAGACCCCAACCCAGGCTGCTGCTGCTGGCCAGGGATCGCATGGTGGGGATGCGTGGCCCCAGCCCAGGCTGCCGCCTCTGGTCGGAAGATCGTGCGGCGGGGGTGCGCGGCCCTGCCGGCCTGAGACAGCAGCCCAGACTGCCACCGCAGCCGGGGGATTGTACAGCGGGGGTAAGTGGCCCTGCCGGGCTGAGACCCCAGCCCAGGCTGCCTCTGCTGGCCGGGGATCACTGCATGGTGGGCGGGCGCCTCCCAGCCGGACACCCCGGACTGCCGCCGCTGGGCGGACTGGGGGACTTCAGCGGGGCTAAGAGGACTGGGCACCGCCATCTTGTGGCTATGGGCGCCGCCATTTTTGTCACAGAGTGATGGTTAATTTGCATATTACTCTTTTATTAAAATAAGGAGTCAAAAATGAGATAATAAAGAATTAAAATGAGATCTTTCTAAAAATAAAAATCATCCCTATTCCTTCAAAATTTCTACAAATATATTCGTAATTGGCACATTAATGCTTTCTTTCAGTCATGTTCACTCATCTTTCTCACTTAACTCAAAAACAATAAAAGTGCTTTGCAATGCTTGTGCCATCAAATTTTAAGTAATCCCTTAAATTAATTTTTAGCCCTGAGAAATTTTATGCATGTGACTAAAATTGAATTTAACTTTTAAAATTTTGGTTAAAAAAATAAAAACATAAAAATTTTGTTAAAAACTCAGCCTCTGAAAAACTCTTCAGAATTAGCTAATTTATGCATCACTGACATTTGCATAGCATTTTCATTTTAAAATTCATTGTAACATTTAATTTCAATCCAAACGATAATTATAATATTTTGTTAACATTGTTACTTCACAAATAAGGAAATTGGTATGAGGACAGAACATTATAAAGTTCATACATTTAATAAGTGACGTGAAAGGTCCTTTGACTGGAACCAAGGAGGGCTATCCTGCTCTTTGCTCACTCTAATATTAAGCCCACGTGAATCTCAGAGTGGGGCTCAGTTAATGTTGGGTGAAATGAAGCAAATTGAATATTTTGCTCCTTCTCTCAGACAGTCCTTCCTCAGCCTACTTCCTTCAGCCAAAGTCAGAAATGCACCACGGAAACTCTCAGGGCTGCTCCATGAAGAGGGATGTGGACTGGATTAACTGGAAATATCAAGGAGAAACTGGTGGGGTCAAGCATAAATCACCATAATATCGACTGTCAGGAGGGAGTGGAAGGGGGCCTGAGGATCAGAATAAGAAATCAGGATGGAGAGATAAAGAAAGACAGGGAATTTAATGAACAAAATGAAATAACCAACAAAGTAGCATGGAGGCATGGAACAAACTGACATACCTCAATGTGGGGGGTGGGGGGACAAAAAGAGATAAACCAAAGAACTTCTATACTTACTAGAGGCCTGGTGCATGAAATTCGTGCATGGAGGGAGGTCCCTCAGCCCAGCCTGCACCTTCTCCAATCTGGGACCCTTCGGGGGTGACCAACTGCTGATTTAGGCCTGATCCCTAAACGGGCAGTCAGACATCTCTCTTGCAATCTGGGACTGCTGACTCCTAACTGCTCTCCTGTCTGCCGGCCTGATTGCCCCCTAACTGCCCTACCCTGCCTGACTAATCACCCCCTAACCACCTCTGCCTTGACCCCCATCACCATGGCTTTGTCCGGAAGAACATCTGGAAGATATCCAGTCTAATTAGCATATTACCCTTTTGTTAGTATAGATATGCATAGCCCATGGACACAGATGATAGTGTGGTGAAAACCTGGGGTGGGGGCAGGGGCTAGGAAGAGAGGGGTAAAGGAGGGAGGATGGGAGACATCTGTAATACTATCAACAATAAAAATATATTTAAAAAAAGATAGGGATTGTCATGGCAGTGTAGCTTTGACAATTGCATGTTGTAGCAATGATTAGATTAAACAAACAAACTTGGTGGTATTTATAAAAAAAAGAAGGTCTTTAACATGGAGATAG
Organism: Plecotus auritus; assembly: GCF_963455305.1. Classification (NCBI taxonomy): domain Eukaryota; kingdom Metazoa; phylum Chordata; class Mammalia; order Chiroptera; family Vespertilionidae; genus Plecotus; species Plecotus auritus. Next base: position 157,157,117 of record NC_137774.1, read on the forward strand.
TGTAGAACTCAGGAACCAATATTTTGACTTTGGAAATTTGGTTTTGGTTTTCCTGACCCTATCTGGCACAAAGGGCTCTCTCTAGCATCTAGTTGACAGAAGACATAAAACTTATCTATGCTTTACATCATTGCAACCTGAAAATATTTCCAAAGTACAGCGACAGGCTGGCTCCATAGTACCACAGAAAGCTTTTATTAAAGTGGCAGTGACACCTAGTACTTATTAATGTAGGTCATGTGGACCTGTGTCTTTATACAAGACCTTAGGTTCTCAACAAAGAATGTACAGCAACGTTCTCTGAAGAACATCACGCTAGAGCTGTGGGCAGTAGGCCCCTCAAAATGTGTAGCACTGGGGGATGGGTTCCTCTGTGCTGAGACAGGTCACAGACTGTCTGATCGGGATGTAACCTGTGTACTCAAAATTGAGGTGTTGTGAGAGAGGAAATCTATTGCGAGCCCCACAGATGTTGCTTCTGTCAGAGAAAAAAATTTCCTTGTGAACCACCTATCCTTCCATTTCTTACAGAAAATGCAGCTCCATTATAACCTATGGAACCAACCTCTTTATATAGGTGGCGGCCATCGACTGAAATATCGTTATGCAGCACGTGACTATAATGATTAAGTATTGTATTAGTGTGCTATGTCTGCATAACAAGGTACCACAGACTGGGTAGCTTAAACAGCAGAACTTTGTTTGTTCACAGTATAGTAGAGGCTAGAAATTTAAGATAAGGTTTCAGCAGGGTAGGTATCTTCTGGGGCTTCTCCTTGGCTTGTAGATGCCATCTTCTCCATGGCCTTTGCTGTGTGTGCCTATGTCCTAATTTCCTCTTCTTAAAGGGACATCAGGAATATTGGATTAGGGCCCACCTTACTGGCCTCATTTTGTTACAGAAGACCGGAGAAAAACCAAGCAACGCTTAGAGAAATGGAGTTACACTTTATTATTATTATTATTATTACGTGTGGGCCCAGAGGAAAATGTCTCTCAAATCTCAGGGCACAAACATGGAGGAAGCTTTCCCTATTTATACTTTTTCCAGTTCTTTGTCTCCCAAATAAGGGTTTTTCTGGTCCCCTTTGCAAGTTCTTAAAGAGCCCCATGTGCTGTGGCTTTGAGACCACAACTAAAGGCCTGGCCTGGCACCAGCACTGATAACTCTGTCTGGGGATGGTTGATGGCCTCTCTAAAATGGGAGTAAACAGGTCTTGCAGGTACAGACAATTAAAGGGGCAGAGACAGGCTAATAAAAATTTGTATTAGGTTAATGGCACAGGTTCAGATTGCTAGACCCCAAAAATGTCTCATTTTCCCCATCAATTTTACCCCTTTAAAGACCCTATCTTCAATTATAGTCATATTCTAAGGTAGTGGGGATTAGGAGTTCAACATAGGAATTTTGGGGAGATAATTCAAGTCCATACAAATGATAAGACAAAAATAAAGTGGATTTAGGGGATAAATACAGTGAATACCCTTTCAGATAGCAGGAGAATATACATTTTCCCTAGGGTGATAGTTTTTCAGTTCAAACCTAAATGGAATAAGGAAGCAAAACATGTATATTTCAGAGATGGAGGTATTTCAGGGGTGGCAAAGGCTGTGTGACAGAAGCCCAGGAGCAAAGGTGAGAACAGTAGAATAAGACTAGAGAGATGGTAACAGATCAAATTATGTGGGATAGTGTATGTCATGGTAAGATCTCAGTTTTTAATGTATTTCTTTTAAGTTGAACAAAGCTATATGTCAGAAGTTACATAACATGATGTCAATTCTTCTGCAATTAATAATATGAAGTTTAAGAATCTAATATGAAGTCTGAAGATCTAAGAAATACTATTTAAGTTAGGTGTATGGACAGCATTCATAAAGTAACATTTAATGGAACACATAACTTTTATAGGTAAGGTAGAAAATTAGTGTCATTTTATAATGTGAAGTACCCCTTAGTGAAAATGTTGGAGATAAGAAAATGTGCCAAAAAGATTGTCAAATCACTGCTTTATAATACGCCACTGCTAAGCTTCACTTTCTTTTCATTAACTATCTAATTGGATACACACTGTGCAGTTGTAAAACTTGTCAGAATTTTATGTTCATTCTATGGAAAATTGGATATCCAGAGAAAGAGAAATTACAGAAAAGCATGTTTACACCCTGCTCCCTTATTATAGAAAATGATTATTTGACAAACAAAGAACTGTGGCAGTGAAAATGCCAGAATACATCACAGATGCAAAATAGCTTGATTACACTCTACTTCAATTGGGAGTCCAAAAACAGCTGATTCACTGGGTGTTCCTTAAAGCCAGCTTCTGAAAAAAAAATGTTGTCAATGATTCCATTTTCTAAGGAAAAGAATGTTTAAAGGAGATTAGAAAGGATCTAAAATTGTCACCTTTAGAATCTGAAATATCCTCAGGACTAAAGACCTACTCTGGACAACATTTAAGCAAATATTTTCCTTTCAATTTTAACACATTCTGAGCTTTATTTATGTTTTAGGGGAAAATTACCTATTTTTTCTGAGTAATCACTTTTCTCCTTATTTTTATCAGAAATAAAGCATAAAGGAAAATTGTGTCTCATTTTCCTTTGATAGAAAAACAAACAAAGTTCATCCCAAAGAAAATAAAAACCATTTTATATGCCCTCTCTGAAAAATTTAAATTTTAAGTCATTTATTGCATGGGTTTTGATAGATGATAGAGATAGAGATAGAGATAGAGATAGAGATAGAGATGATAGATAGATACAGATATAGATATAGATATAGATATAGATAGATGTAGCTTTGATGAATATAACTAATTCTTTCAAATAGAGTATTTTCTCCTAGAAAAATTTTCTTAGTCACTGAAATTATAGGTCTAAAATGGAACTAGTGGTTTTGAAGAATCCTGTACTGAAGCTTACAGCTGGTTAAAAGTTTTGCAGTAAGACACACAATACCTCTATGCACACAATCAAAGGCTCACTCTAGAAAAGCAAAGGTTCCAAAATTGTAACATTGTTCTCTGTCTACTGATTATGTTCTTATATACTCCTAGTAATTCGAAGAACTTTACTTAAACTTGTTTCATTACTTTTTTACCATATGTTTTATATCTTGTCTAATAAAAGAGAAACATGCAAATTGACCGTACCTCCGCTATGACCACAGGCATGCCCACAAGCCAATCAGGAGCGGGTATGCAAATTAACCCAACCAAGATGGCTGTTAATTTGCATATCCAGGCACAGAGTGAAGACTGAAGACAGTGTAGAAGGAAGCCAAGTACTGCAGAAGGGAGCGGAGCTGTGGAGAAGCAAGCAAGTGGGGCTGCAGAGAAGGGAGGGAAGCAGGGAAGCGGTGAGGGGGGGGCTGGCAGAGATGGGAGGGAAGCAGGCGGGGCTGCGGAGACCGCCGCAGGAAGCCCTATTCTTGCAGTAAACTTCCTGCAATGGGCCTCTAGTATCATATAAAATGTCAGATATTAGATATGCTATATAATATATAGTACTAAAATGCTATACAAATATATAGTGCATATAGGTACAAATATTATATGTAAAATTTAAGATTAATTCTGAACATTTCAGATGTACATTAGAACTACAGGTCTGTGATTTGAGGACCAAAAGGAGACAATACACTTTTTAGTTTATCCAATGAGTCTACAAAGGAAACATAAAAGTTTATTTTACCCATGTTTAGTGAAACCCAAGAACCAATATTTAACTTTAACATTTACAAATACCTAATCTTCCAGTGGTTTATATATGGCCTGGGTTATTAAAGAAAGTTAGTCCTGTTAGGCTCTTGACGATCAGGGAAGTTGCCCAGCTGGCGTGGCTCAGTGCTTGAGCGTTCACCTATAAACAAGGACTGTCTGCTACCCCCATCTGCACCAAAATATCAAATTCTCTAATCCGTGGTGTGGGGGGAAGGGGAACGTTGAAGAAGCTAGTAGCTTCTCTTCTGGCCTCCTGCTTGCGTCATGGAAGTGAGTGAAGAAAAGTTTGGTTGTTGCTTTCAGTTTGCTCCTTGTCCTAATTGACCACCTCGAAACCTGCCAGCTCAGTGCCCCCTGACACTTTCAGATTGATACAACCCAGATGGCAGATGATGGCAGCTTTAATCTGTGCTCCTACCAGTTATACATATTTTATAAAAACACTCAAATTCAATAAGGAAAACCAGAGCCATCCTAGAAAAGAACCTATTTTTAGCACCTGGCATAACACATCAATTTTTGTTTTTGGTGTTTTTAAGAGTATAATAGACAACACACATGTATTTTGACAATGTCTTTTGCACCACCACAATTAGAAATAAGTAGTACTTTGGGGATTTAAATCTAAGCAAAAAAAATAATTCCTAGTGTGCCATGAATTATTTGTGTTTTTGTTCAATAGTGTTTTCACAGATATCATAGGAAGTTAGAATATCACTATATCTATCCTAAATTGTTCTTCCAGGTTCATAACACACAATCTGATAAATAGCTTGGAATGTTCTCTATAATTTCCTATTTCGCTTTATGGTTATTATAAATTTTCCAAAAGACTGTTCCATGTGTGCAACCTCAGACAGGAAAATGAACGTAAAAGGCTTACACCTCTGCTCAGAAATTATCTGTCCACAGGCACAGAGATAGAAGATTTAAACAGGAGGTCATCAAGGTATCCAATATTTACCAGAAGCAAACAGTCAAAGGCTAGTCTATTGGAATTTGTTCTAATCATTATCTCTGAGTAATAAGAAAGTAGTAGAATCAACCCACTTCAACCCCTATTACCAGTGCAGGCAAACAATTGCAACAGAAAGATAGGAATACATTCCCAAACCTGAGGACTAAACATTTCAGCAAGGGGAGCTGGCTTAGGTATTTGGAATAAAACAATACCATGGTCACTTGTAATCTGCTCTCTAGGATGACTGAGTTTCAACCCCATTTTACTTTGAATACCCATCCACTTGGCTCCGCACCTGTGTTGTGAGGGATGATGCAGATTCCAGAGCCTCGCATGAAATTCACCGGGGTGCAGTAAGGAAAAGCTGAGTCACAAAACCCTTCATTTTGAGCAGATTTAATTAGCATCCCCAACTACTCTTCTCCAAATGAGTGGAGCTTGAGACAGTATATCAGATCCAATTGTCAGTTGTTTATTGAAGTGATGCCTCACCTATGAGGTTGTTTTTGAGGACAGAGATGGCATGGGAATTACCCCCCACCCCTCGCCTCATGATGGCCTATACACATACAGTTGCAATTTATGTTACCTACTGCCCTGAAGTTTGTCATTATGTTTAATCTAAATACTGGCTCTAGGAGGTAGGAACTATGAACTTTTTTTTTCCTCCTATGAATAAAGAAACTAACATTCAGGATTAAGAGTTTGTGAGTGGCTGTGTCTGATCAGAAGCAGATCTGTCGTGGGTTTCAATTACTAAATATCAATACTTAATTTATGCTATAGGCATTATATTAAAATTTTTCCAATGGAATCATTATTCTCAGTTTTTTAAAGACTGAAATATAAAGATAAAAAATAGCTCACCTGGTGTGGCTCAATGGTTGAGCATCAACCTATGAACCAGGAGATCATGGTTCAATTCCTGGTCAGGGCACATACCCAGGTTACAGGCTTGATCCCCATTGTGGGGTGTGCAGGAGGCAGCCAGTCGATGATTCTCTCTCATCATTGATGTTTCTATTTCTCTCTTTCTCTCCCTTTCTCTCTGAAATAAATAAAAATGCATTAAAAAATAAAAATAAAAATGAGTTTTAACACAGTAGAAAAAGGCTGTTTCTTTTAACAGGATTCTCACATCTTAATCTTTAACTAGTTGTTAAAGTAACTTTTAATGAAAGCACCTCATTTTCTTTCAATTTTAAACACTCTTAGCTCTACACAACTGCAAATATTGACATATCCCTGTGTTCAGATAATGAAAATCCCAGTGGCTCACTAAACATTTCAGTTTATTGACTATAAAGTTTATTTTATTTAAAGAGCTCAGTTTGGTATCTGAAGATAAATAATGCTGATAACCTTTGTGATGTGCAGTTCCCTCGGTAGCATTATTCTAGATATGACCGAATGGTTTTCATAATGTAAATGCTTCCTTTATTTATTGGCCTTGTCTTATCTTAACATGTAATTTCAGTTTCACTTTTATTCATTTTATATGGGGATTTTTTTAGAGGGAAAAATATCTGCCTATTTGAGTCACTTGGCTTTTCCTCAGGTAGTGGCATATGTATGTGGGAGGATACTTGTTATGTAGAATGAATACAATCAATCATACCTCATCCCAGAAAAGCAGCCTCCTGATCACATGGGAAGGAATAGGGCAAAGAGAAAAGAATACCAAGTAAGGAGGCAAACTTTAATTTAAAATTGTTCTGCAGGTGATGTATTGAGTTGAATTATCTTGAGAATATGCTAGATTGTTAAAAATCTCTAAAAGAAAATAGCAAGGATGTCATCAGTAGAGTCAGAAGTAGGATATGGAGGTAAGTGGTCTTTAGATATTTAAATGTTACATTTTTTTTCAGATTTATTTACCCTTTGCTCATTCATTCATTAATATGCACATAATTCGCTAAATATTTATTGAGTTGATATTCTACTCAATGGCACAAGGTCCTGGAACATTCAAAGATCAAATTAATTTTTTTCGCTACTTAAAGTGTTCAGAAATAGGCTTTACATTTAAATTTAAAGTAAATTTGTCTAAAGATCTATGGTATAACACGCCAAGACATGTGCATAAAATGCAGGTAAGTATGAGGGTATATGTAAGAATAGAACAAAAATAGAAGGGTCATGGGTAATATGAAGGAAAGAAGGAAGAGAGAGTGTTAAGGACACTTCAAATATAAATCTATTTATACTGTGTCTCAAGAAATAAAGCAGCCCTAACCGGTTTGGCTCAGTGGATAGAGTGTCGGCCTGTGGACTGAAGGGTCCCAGGTTCAATTCCAGTCAAGGGCATGTACCTTGGTTGTGGGCACATATCCAGTAGGAGGTGTGCAGGAGGTAGCTGATCAGTGTTTCTCTCTCATCGATGTTTCTAACTCTCTATCTCTCTCCCTTCCTCTCTGTAAAAAAATCAATAAAAATATATTTTAAAAAAAGAAATAAAGCAAGGGTTGGATAAATGAAAAGAAAGAGGATGGTGTCAAATACAGAAATCAGAGATGTCTGGCATGAGCTATTTATTGTGCATTGTCTTTGGAGCTGGAAATATAATGATTCGTGGTTCGTGGTTCTGCTGTTCTGAAGCATATAGTCGATAGGGATTGTACACGGCAATCTCCACTTGCTCTTCCTGATCCACCAGCCATCTTCTCTGTTCCTTTCCATGCCCTGCGAAGCTTATTTCCATGGGCTTCCTCATTCTGGCCATGCTTCCCTCTGGCTTGTAATTAGATTTGGTTAATGGGAAACCCTGGGAGGAGATTGGAGTGTAGATGGAAAGGAGGATCAAGGCTTGATGGCCCACATCCCAACCCCTGATGCCTCTGTACTTGGTGAAATTTGGTCAGACTGCACTGCTCAGGTGGCAGCCATGGCAACCATAGCTCTCATCACAAGCCTGTCTGATTGCATTCCAAGAGCCAGGAAAAGTCCCAGGGGCTGGTAAGCATTCAGATGTCTTCACTGGCAGAAATCATAAGGATTCCTTTCATGTAAATCAGATCACAGTAATTCTGATCAAAGGGTTTAAATACTACCCATTTCAAACAGAGTAAAACTCAAAAATCTCTATTATGAGAAAATAGGCCTTGGAGTATCCATCCAATCTTTCCATCTTCCCAGCCCCTACAACACATATCACTACATCCCTAACTATGCCCTAACTAACCCCTCTCCCCTTCTCTCACTTCACCTCTTGCATGTTTTACTATTTCTCATTTGCTACACTGCTCATGCTTCAGGACCTCTGAATGTAATATTCTTTTTGTTTGAAAAGCTTATCTTATTTATCCAAAGCTCAAGTGAGGCCCCTTCCTTCCGATCTCTGTCCAAATGCCGCTGCCCCAGAGAGGCTTCCCCTGACCATCCTATGCCAGTTACTTTCAATAATCATTATCCTGCCTATTTTCCTTCAAAGCACATGGCAACAAATTAAGTTTCATCTGTAGATGGATTTGTTAGAATTTCTTCTATCTTCTCTGGCTAGAAGATGCATGAAGGAGAAGCATGTTTTTGTTTCACCATTATATGAATCATACTAGTATTTATTGAAAGAATAAAGAAGGAAATAACATTTCCATGATTTATTGAGTAGTGTTGGCTAGTGTATTTAACTCAGGGAAAAACTCGTTTTCCATTAGAATTACTTTGCATAGTTTTTCAATAACGAAATATTTCTGTATACCAACATCTTTCCTTACAACTACAAAACTATGATAATAAATAGTGAATCATACATAAGAGTTTAGGAAAATTATACTTTATTATATTATCAAACAGGTATTGAAGAAAAGTAAAAATGGAGGGGGAGAGGAAGACTATTTTATTAGAATGACAAAAATTCTAAAAGTCAAAGCCTGTACTTTTTTATTATATATATATGTAATATAGATAGATAGATAGAGAGAGAGAGTTTAGATTTTAAAATTTTATTTGTATTTTGTTCTTTTATCAATCTCAGTTGATTTTACTTTATTTTTAATTTTTTTTAATCCTCACCCAAGGATATTTTTCCATTGATTTTTAGAGAGAGGGAAAGACAGAGAGAAATATCAATGTGAGAGAAACACATTGATTGGTTGCCTCCTTCATGCTTCCTGACCAGGGCCTGGGCCAGGGAGGAACCTGCAACTGGAATCAAACCCAGGACCCTTCTGTCCGCAGGTCAATGCTCTACCCACTGAGCAAAACAGGCTAGGGCAATCTGAGTTGATTTAAAAACAAAACAACATATTTCCTGCCACAACTTTACTTTTATTATTTTTAAATATAATAAAATTTCAATTATAAATGTTATTAATACTTCTGACTGCATTTTTTTAAAGAAAACATGTATGCAAGATACATGTGAATATGGTTAAAAATGATCTGTGCAAAAATTAAAATTTATTTAAATTTGGAATTTTATTTAATGAGCATATTCAGACCAATGCCTCTCTCCTATGTAATTTTATTTGAGAAAAATAGTAATATAAATATATTTGAAATATGAATAATAAAAGTCTTACAGGATGTAGATTCTTCCTAAAGTATAGTAACTATAATTTTGTAGGCCATTTATATTATTTCAATTTATTTGTTTGGATTTGATTTCCTGAAAGTAAATTTATAATTAAACTGATTTTACACTTGGACAAGAATATAAGTACAAGATAACTAGGAAATTATTGCATTTCTTAAAAAACTAGAATAATAATTATGCTGTAAGCTTTACTAACTTCTTAGCTTAATTATGCTGTACTTTCTATAATAGGATGAGAGTACTAACCAGCCATCAGTAGGGAATGTACTTTGAGTGGTTTTCTTCCAGTAATTAGTAAGAGGATTGAATATCCACTAAATAAAATTGGGGAATTTGTAAAGACCACTTGGGAGAATGTGTGCATGAGACACGCATAGTCTTTCTATAATCACTATGCTTAAACCTAATTAAACTCCAGAGAATTCAATTAAACTAAGGGAAAACAATAAAGCGATAAAATGATTTGCAGATGAGTTTGATACTTGTAATCCAATATTCTTAGAAATAAAGCCTATGATTAAAGTTTTAAGAAGAGGTAAATGGACTACTTGTAAAAAGGCAAACTCTGAATTTTAAATTGAATCAAACTCTACCTACTAGATGAAATCATTAAAGACAACTTAAAAAAAGAATACTGACAAACACATTGGTTTCACTAGCTCAAAAAAATATATTTTTGCCTTCTTTTTACATTACTGTATAAAAATAAATATCTTATGACAATTTTTAAGCTTTGCTACAGCTGCTTAAAGTTAAGATAAGGCAATCAATCTTAAAAAAGTAATTGGAGCATATATAATAACAATTAGAATTATTAAAATTAATTGAAGAAGCCCATTTAAATTAATTAATCAGATATTTTAGAAGGATCATAAGAAAATTAAAACATACATTTTTTCTGAGATTATCTTTTGAAAACTAAAAGTCCATAGTATGTCTTCTTTGTATAATGATGACTTATCTCTAAATGTCTGGAGTCCTGCCATCCCAAAAGAACTCAGCTTTGCCATTCAGGGGAAACAATCCAAAAGAAAAATAATATTATGATTCCATCAATTAACTCAAATTCTTGAGTTCTTTTTTGATATTTGTTTCACAAATGTAAAGGATGAGTAGCAAATAGTGAGAGAAATTATGAATAAAATGTAATTATTGGTTTATAAACAATCCAGGGATATAGAAATTATGAAAAGATTTTTAAAAAATGTGCTACCAATTTTATCCTATAGTTACCTAGAAATAAATTTTGAAACCATCATACTTTTATTTACTAGAAATTAATATATCTTATAGCAACAATCAACTAAAAATAAAATTTGAAATACTATGCTGATGATAACGCGTATGTGATTTAATGATATTGTCAAATCTTAAATTCCTGTTCTATTCAATTAATTATTAGATTTATTTTGTAATAAAGTTAAATTATTTTTGTAATAGCTTAAAATTCCTATTGACTACATTATAAAATAAAATAGAAATTTAATACTTGTGGTAAGTATACACAAATTTGCCATATATTATGTATGTATATGTTTTAATAATCTCACCTCTAAAATGTACACTAAATTTAAATTAGCAAGTCAAAAATAAAAACACAGCCTGACATTTCAGACACATATCAATAACATAATTAAATAATATTTATTAAAAATTCTACTGTTGTTCAAAACAATGCACCCATCATTTATTAGAGCTCTGAATACTGCTGGGTGAAAGAAACAACCCAACTGTTTTGCAGGTGAATGTGGCTTACCTCTAATTTATGTTCTTCATCTGCACTACTAATTCACTCACTAGTTTCATGGAATGACACTTTTAAATATTTATTGAGTTTAATATGGCAAAGCTTTTATACAGCTTTTTTTCCTCCCTCAAATCATTCTAAAAATAACAAAGCATAAAAGAAAATGAAACATTTGTTTTATGTTTGATGAAAATTAAAAATGCCTTAAACCATACCACATGAAGATAACATGGAGGAAGGAAGAAAAATCAAATAACAATAAGATGATAAAGTGAAACCTGGTGCGTGTGTATACTGACTCATACCACAGACTGACTAATATCTCAGGAATGGAGGCATAGTACATTGCAGAAAATAGAGATAAAGAGAGTGTAGTGATGGAAACGGAGAGTTTGGAAAAGCATAAAAGTTGATGTTTATATACACACTTAAATCTTGCACAATTGAACAAGGAAAAGCTCCTCTACTAAGCAAGAGATAATTTTATTTTCTGGAATACTGAAGGCTCAGAGATTGACAGTGAAAATATGCCCAGATGAAAACAGGAATAAAGAACCTTTAAAAGGTGGGGAGACAAGTTATCTTATCCACACAAGGCCGGACCTTCACAGGTTGGAGATTGGAGGATGTTTCTGTGGATGATCTAAATTGCTCAAGAGAAAAGACTAATTAGTAATGGCAGCTTGGGTTTTCCAATGGCAAAATATACCAGTATAATTTTATCCTTGTAAAATATGGTGTATTGGCTGTCTTCTCATATATCTATACAAGCCTAAGCGACCATCTGACCGTTTGACCATCCAACTGGTAGCTATGACGCACAATGACCACCAGGGGGGCAAATGCTCCAACCAGTAGCTATGACGTGCACTGACCACCAAGGGGCAGATGCTCAATGCAGGAGCTGCCAAACTATGGTGACTTGGGCTCCAGTTCTCAGGTGACGCACCCAGAATCAGAGAAGAGGGAGCCCGATTCCGGGGTGCATCAGCCGAGAACCACCCTCTAGCAATCCAGGACCCATTGGGGGATGTCAGAGAGCCAGTTTCAGCCTAATCCCCACAGGCCAGGCCAAGGGATGCCACCTGTGCACGAACCTGTGCACCGGGACCTCTGGTAGAATTATAAACTGCATTCATCCAATTTCCTTTGGTAAGATTCTGGATTAAAATTTAACTTCAAAATATATCTTGAAAAGAAGAAATGAGGTAGAAGTTATCTTTTTAGTGCTGATGCTATTTATAGGCAGGGATAGTTTAAACATATAACAGTTGAAAAAGTTTGTGGCATCCTGATCTAGAGGCACAGTGTTTAAGAACATAGAAGTATGAATTAGTTGTAATTGCAACAGTGACCCTCTGTTCTATATTGTAGGTATTACCATGGCCCCTTGAACTAAACAGTCCAAAATATAAGGCTACCTTTTCCTCAGACCTTCAACCAAATGTCAACTATTTAATCCCCTCTTTAAATCACTCCCTATTTACTTATAAATCTGTTTATATAGCCTGCACTGAACCTGATATGATCACTAAATACTTTACAGTAAAGACCATAGTGTTTGCTCAGCACTCACCACATACACACACACACACACACACACACACACACTCACCACACACACATTCACCACACACACACTCACACTCATGATCATAAACATAGGCAGAAATTCTCATTAGTTCTTTTGTGCCTCACCTCATATTTTAATGCTAATGAAAAAGTAGTGGACTCATTTGACTTAAAATGCTTATTGCCATAATGGTAAGAAAATGTTATATGTATACTTAATTCAAGAGAACGAACATATTTAGAAATATATAGGTAAGTAGCAGTTAAAAATCCTATATGTTTGAAAGTGGTTGATTCTGGAAACAGGAAGTAAGAGAGACATTGAGAGCTTTATATGAATCTTTAGCAATATTAGATAAAAAATTAAAAAGGAGATAGCAGATCAATATTGAAATTAGTAGACTTATTGTAATAGCAAGTCTTATCCTGTTTAAATGCATGTAATATTGTGCAATTACAGATAGTAGCTTATTGAGTTAGCACTCTATAATGGTAAATTTCTCAATATATATTTAAATTCAGAGATGTTATATGTAAATCCACTTATAGTTTTGAATATAGTTATAAAGTGACTACTTTCTAATCTATTACAGGTTAAAATTATATGTAATTATTTCATTAAAAATCATTAACTTGGGTATTATAAATCTAGACTTAATATGAACTTAATAGTGGATTTTTGTATAAAACAGAAGTCAAATGTGTAAAGTATTTAGAGCAAAGACCATTTTTAAAACATGCCCTTTATATCTTTCACATTGTGGGTTTGAAGTTCCATACTATTTTATGAACTAAAGAAAGCAAAATGAAAGGATTTAAATTTGAAAGCAGAGGAGCAGTAGCTTATTGATTTTCATTTTAAATAAAGAACTTGAGCCTCAAAGACATCAGCCAATTCCTTTATTTTATCTTCTTTTTGAATTTAAAATAGTAATTGGGGGGGGGAAAGGTTTTTGTCTATTTGGAAAGGAATGCAAAGATGCCTATCTTCTTATTTTTTTAAAAAAACTCCCTCTACTTTTCCTTAAGATATGTGATTACAGACACCAAAAATACACTTACTATATTCATATGACTCCAATCACAATTGACCAAATTTATTACTTACCTATTGTCAGCTACATTAAATATCATATTTTCTTCACTTATTTAAGATTTGAGTCCTAGAGTATGAAGGAATGGATTAGTTTTATTTTAAGTATTTTTCTAAATTGATGCATAATTGCTTGTATCTCTTGAAATCTATTGTTTTTAAAATATGTAATATTCTATGCTGATAAGAAGAGTAAGTGAATTACATAACCACGTGAATTTGGGTAAATACTAGAAGTCCATGACATACAGCTTTAGGACTATTAATATCTCTTTATTCTCCAAGGTATTTGATATGGCACAGCTTGAAAAGTTTTGAATTAACAGTAAGAAAGTAAAACACATGCTATGCGGTTAGATGTGAAGAAGATAAATATAATCACAGCATCTGGATACCAGTGGGAAATCATTCCATTATGACTCTTGACTGAGATTAATTGACTGAATGAGTGAGTCTTGGGATGCTTAACAAATTAAGTCCCTGGGAATGAGTGAACTTCATAATCTTACTATTGGTGACTGTTTTGTTTGTTTGTGTTTGTAAAGGAAATCTAAATATCTAAAAAATTAGTTGTAAAACCTACCTGTAATGGTGTAAAAGTAATAATAGGATTATAGGTATTATTTTTGTTGCTCAAACTCTACTCAATTTTACTGCCTCTCCCATAAACATAGGTTTTTTTTGTTTTGTTTTTTGTGTTTTTTTTTTCATAAAATATGTTAGCACATTAAAAATCATGTCCATTAAAATTATACTAGTTAGTAGTTTATACTAATTGTTAAATATGTTCATATCCTTATATACATAAAACGAGTAATTTCTTATTTGCAACATTCAAGTCTCCAGGTAACAATAATTATATTATTATTGAAATTTTGACTGCATTTTAAAGTCATGTCAACATCCCCATCAAATAAGTTCATAAATTTGGTAGAAATCTGGTAATAGAGCATGGAGAGATTGAGTGACAATTTCTGCAGAAGACCATTACAAATTTAAAAAATATTCAAGACTTATATTTGAAGGGCCTAGAAAGTGAGTAAAGAAAGATTGCTGGTGTATCATGTAAGAGCTGTGAGTTTATGTCTGAGGTCTAACCCAGTTTCCCTTAACATGGTAAACTATAATGTTATCAGCTCTAGTTTAGAGCAACTAAGACACTGGGAATTTAAAGGGAACTTTCTGGAAATGAGAGCCACAGTTTGAGATAAAAAATGTGAGCATGAACTCTATTCTAATCCCTGATTGAAAATTGAATTTTGCATGCTCTGGGGACCCAGATAACCTGCTGAAAAAGTAAACACAAACCCATACATAGCTAAGTGGCTGGAAGTAGGAGCCCTCCTTGATTGAGATGTCAAATATATTTTCTCGGTGTTTATAAAGGACCTGGAAATTGCCCAGTCATTGAGGCTCAGTGGTTGAGCATTGATCTATGAACCAAGAGGTCACCAGTTCGATTCTCAGGCAGGCACATGCCTGGGTTGCAGGCTTGATCCCCGGTGGGGCATGCAAGAGGCAGCCAATGGATGCTTCTCTCTCATCAATGTTTTTATCTCTCCCTCTCCCTTCCTCTATTTCCAAAATCAATAAAATAAAAAATAAAAAAAAGGACCTGGAAATGTAGGTAGGACCATGTAATAAGAGAAATACAGAAAGACGGAGTTCAAAAGCCTTGAAGTTTGTCCAAATCATTAACTTACATGTAAACTGAGATATAACAAGGGAGATCCCCAAATAGAAAACCCTAAAAAGAGATTAAATTAGATGAGGAGAGACATCATTCCTGTATAAACAGATTTTTGTAGTTTGAGATCATTCAAGGTCAACATCTAAATATACCAACAAATCAACAATCCATAGGAAAATAAAATCACAGACATAGTATTTATAATGTCTAGTTTTCAACCAAATAATGAAAAGACATATTATATTATCATTTACTAGAGGCCCGGTGCACAAAATTTGTGCACGGGGGTGGGGGCGTCCCTCAGCCCAGCCTGCACCCTCTCCAATCCAGGACCCCTCGGGGGATATCCAACTGCTGGATGTCCCACAGGGATTGGGCCTAAACCACCAGTTGGACATCCCTCTCGCAATCCAGGACCACTGGCTCCTAACTGCTCACCTGCCTGCCTGCCTGATCACCCCTAATGACTCTGCCTGCCTGCCTGATCGCCCCTAATCCCTCTGCCTGCCAGCCTAATCGCCCCTAACCTCCTCTGCCTGCCAGCCTGATCACCCCTAACCACCCTCCCTTGCCAGCCTGATTGCCCCTAACCACCTCTGCCTCGGCCCCCACCACTGTGGCTTTGTCTGGAAGGAGAACCGGATGACTGGAAGATGTCCAGTCGACCTGGTCTAATTAGCATATTATCCTTTTATTAGTATAGATAATCAGGGGAAAAATAGTCAATTGACAGAGATTCCATGTTTTTTCAGATTTTAGAGTTATAGATATTTATAAAATTTTCAAAGAACTTAAAAGATGAAATAATGAGAGAAGAGATGACATTTATATTAGTTTTCTATTTCTGCTATAACAAATACTGCAAATTCAGTGACTTAATAAATGTTTTTTATCTTATAGTTTTGGGAATTAGAAATATAAAGTCAGTTTACTGGGATAAAATCAGGTTGTAAAGAGGACTGGTTCCTTTGAATGCCACAGGGAAATTCAATCCTTGCCTCTTTCACTTCTAGAGGCTTCCAGGATTCCTTGGCTTTCATCCATATCATTCCAATATCTGCTTCTGAGGTCACCTCACCTTCTCCTCTACTGTGTCAAATCTCTGTACACTTCCCTATGATAAGGATACTGATGATTATATTTATGGTGTACACACATGATCTAGAAAACTCTCCAGTTCAAAATCCTTAACTAAATCACTAATGCAAACTCCCTTTACCCACATAATATAATATTCCCAAATTCTGGAAATTAGGATATGGAAATATTGGGGGCCAATATAAAGTTCATGGCAAAGTTTAAAAGGAAAAATAAATAGATACCAATGAAAATTATAAAGCTGAAAATTAAAAGTATTGTTTTATACCAGTTGCTATTACAATATACCAATTTCCATCATTATTCTTTGTGACACAAAGATCTATATGAGTGATCAGCTTCATATTTCATTTTTCCATCTAATTTTTTAAAAGATAGACTTTCCTTTTTAGTGGTTCACAAAAAATGGAGCAGAGAGTACAGAGAGTTTCCATATAAACCCTGCCCTTCCACATACACAACTTCCCCCATTACTAACATCATGCACAAAAATGTACATTTGTTACAAATAATGAACCTACATTGATATATCATTATTACCCAAAGCCCATAGCTTACATGCAGGTTTTCTCTTGGTTTTGTCAATTTTGTGATTTTCACAAATGTATAATGACATATATCCACCATTACTGTGTCACGCAGAATAGTTTTACTGCCCTAGAAATTCTCTGTGCTCTGCTGAGAATTATCCCTTTCTCCCCCACAACTCCTGCCCACTATTGAACATTTCACTGTCTCCATAGTTCGTCTTTTCTAGAATGTAATATAATTAGAATCATATGTAGCTTTTCAGACTCGCTTCTTTCTCTTAGCCTTATGTTTTTAAGTTCCCTCCATCCTATTCAAGGCTTAATAGCCCATTTCTTATTAGGGCCAAATCATATTTCATTGTCTCATTGTGCCACAGTTTATTTATCCATTCACCTAGTAAAGGACAACTTGGTTGTTACCAAGTTTTGGTAATGGCAAACAAAATTGCTATGATTCTGAAATCAATTCTGCTGCGACTTTTCCCCTGAAACCATCAAGAAATTAACTCTCTGATACCAGCCGAGTGTCCTATAATTCAACTCAGTTCTGACACTGTCACCTGGAGAGTAGCATCACACACCACAAATGAAAGGCCCGGTCTTACAGGACTGACCCCTCCACAATTCACTCTGGTTTTAGATCCAGGTTGTCACCTGTGCTTCTGACTAACCAGCTATAGGTCTGGGGTCCCAAACACCTCTCCTTGAATTTGATTAACTTGCTAGAGTGGCTCACAGACCTCATAGAAACATTTCACTTACTAAATTTACCAGTTTATAACAAAGGATATTAAAGAATACAAATCCAACAGCAAGATGAAATGTCTCCTGAATGCTTGAGCTCCTGTCCCTATGGAGTTTGGGGTTTGGCACAGTGGCATGTGGATACATTCTGGTTCACCAGCCTGGCAGATCTCTGAACCTAGTCCTTTGCTGTTATTGTTATCGCTTTTATGGAGGTTTCATTTCATAGGCATAATTGAAGAGTCATTGGCCATTGGTGGTCTATTCAACCTTCAGACCCTTTCCCCACCCTAGAGGTCAGTGTGTAATAATCATGTAGGAGAAGAAAAAAAAATCCCATTTTCTCTTCTAGGTTCTTTGGCTTGTCTAATACTTAAGTTGACATAAGACAGACTGATAGGAGAAAAATAAATTTAATTTTGTACGAATGAGAACTCATAGAAATATGACACTCTAAAAAGTGACCACAGCAGGCAGCTTCTATACCCTTTAGGCAAAACAACAACAACAATACATTTGTGAAGAATGGACAGGTCAAAGGGATTTGGGCTTAGGATAGTAAATTAGTAAGACGTAATAGGTTTATTTATATAGCCTTCTTGGCCCTGAATTCTCAATGTCTAGTGATAAGGTTGTCTTGGTTTTTCCTGCTACGCTTTTTCCTGGGAGATTTATTTACTACATTGAAGGTGCATAGAGGAGGGTCTGAGTGCCCTTCTTGCACTGGCTATTTCTTAAGTGACTTTAATTCAAAATAATAAATATGCTAAAGTGGTATATTTTGCCCCCCCCCCCCCAGTCAACAAATACAGGTGTTCAAATAGAAATATTTGGTTTACTAGCCATATGCCAGATGTTTTGCATAACACTATTTTTCACAACAAATAACCTTTTAAGTTAGATATCATCATTGTCCTTTTAAAAGCTGGGAACTTGTTGAAAGTTTTTGAAAGGTTTCCAAGATCACTGACTCCAAAACATTATTTAGCCCCTCTTATGATACATCAATAATTATATAAAAATTTAATATAACTGCTCTAGCTGGTTTGGCTGAGTGGATAGAGCATCAGCCTGCAGACTTAATGGTCCAAGGTTCAATTCCAGTCAAGGGCACATGCCTGGGTTGCGGGCTTAATCCCCAGTGGGGCGGGGGGTGCAGAAGGCAGCAGATCAATGATTCTCTCTCATCATTGATGTTTCTATCTCTCTCTCTCTCTCTGAAATCAACAAAAATATATTTTAAAAAACTAAAAATGGAACTCCCATTTGACCCAGTGATCCCACTTCTAGGAATATATCCCAAGAAACTAGAAACACCAATCAGAAAGGATATATGCACCCCTATGTTCATAGCAGCACAATTTACCATAACTAAGATATGGAAACAGCCTAAGTGCCCATCAGCAGATGAGTGGATTGAAAAACTGTGATACATCCACACAATGGAATACTATGTTGCAGTAAAAAAGAAGGAATTCTTACCATTTGCAACAGCATGGATGGAACTGGAAAGCATTATGCTAAGCGAAATAAGCCAGTCAGAGAAAGATAAATATCACATGATCTCACTCATTTGTGGCATATAATGAACAACATAAACTGATGAACAAAAACAGACCCAGATACAGAGAAGCATCGATCAGACTGTCAAACCTCAGAGGGAAGGTAGGGGCAGGTGGGAGTAAGTGGGAAAGATCAACCAAAGGACTTGTATGCATGCATGTAAGCCTAACCAATAGACACAGACACCAGGGGGGTGAGGGCATGTGCTAGGGTGTGGGGGTGGAATGCGGGGGATAAGGATGCATATGTAATACCTCAATCAATAAAGAAAAAAATAAAATAAAACAAATTCATGTAACTTCTTTTAAAATACACATAATATAACTTATGATTTCAAATTCATTTTTTCCTTCACATGAGGCATCTGGGTTTCTGGGCACTTATTCTAGTGATGATTCTACTGCTCAAAATATTTAAAACTCCTCATTGCATTTAGGCATGCTTAGCATTATTATTTCAAAGATAAAATTTGCTAGCAAATATATTCTTTAAGAATTATTCTGCTCTGAGGAAGATCTGAAAGCATTTAGAAAGTAATATAATTATGGAGTTTTAAAATAATACAAAAACATATATTGAAAATATTAAAATGTTTGGATATATTTATGTATTTTTGCTTATAAATATGTTTTCTTTAATGCAGTCATTGTGAGAAGTATGTATGCATTTTAGTGATGCTCTTTTGCTTAAATATGTTTGCTAATTATCTTTTGAAATTGTCTAATCTTATAGTTTACTAGCTATAAAAATTATTAATAAATTTGTATTTACATACTGTGTTTTGTTTTAAAAGGTGTATATCCTAAATTACAAATAAGCACTTCTCTAATTAGCCATGCATTTACCTACTATTTATGTACTAGAGTGTACTGTGCAAAATACAATACAGTTGGGTATCAGAAACTAATTGGTTTTATTTACCAATTTTGAGCTAGTAAGTTACTGACTATCCTCTTGTGTACAGTTGAGTAAATGAGTTCCCAACTGGTTGCTGTTTAAAAGGAATGGTTGCAGGCTTCATGTGGTGATTATAAAACTTCTCCTGCTGAGATACTACCAATAGACTTAGAACCTGAAGGAGTGAAAGTATCACAAGTTCTGAGGAATCTGTTCTTCCTGCTTTTTAAAAAGGTATTTGGTCTATTCCATAAAGGCAGAGGAGAAATGAATCATTTTAATATTATATACTTTTGAGGAGGGGAGAACTAATTAAAAAAAAAGTTAACAACAATAATAATAAGTACCTTTTTTTAAAGAGTTTACTGTATTTGTGCATGTTAAGATATTTTACTTAATTCTTTCCTTGTACAACACTCTTCTGTGATTCTTTCATTTCTATTTTAATGATAGTCAATATGAGACTTAGGTTAAGCAAATTACCTAAGTTTATGTAGCTAATAAATGGGGATTCAATACTCGGACCTCCATCTCTATGTATCCAAATCCAAGAAAAAGAAAGGTTGCTTAAATGAGTTTAATCTATAATTCCTCAAGTTACTAAACTATGGATAATAATAATCTATATTAACATCATGTACAGGTAGTGTTCATTGAATATCCTTGGGGAAATAAAAATTGCTATTAACTTACTCTGAAGACAAATAAACTTAAAGTAGGCTATATTAATTTAGGCGCCCAAGGTTATAAATAAAGTTAGAAGCAGAAAAGCATGGTACAATGCCTAGAACACAGTAGGCATTCAGAATATTTGCTTTTATTGTTCTTTTTAATTTTTTTTAATCCTCAATGTAACACCTTTCCACTATAGCACAACTCTCTTAAATGAACTATTAGTACTAAAGAACTAGTAATGAATTAGCTGCAAAACAAGGAAAGGGGACTTAACTTTCATTTAGGATCTTATTATTTGCTGGAGTACTTGTCTACATCCCTTCATAGGTATTGCCTTATTCAGTTTTGTAAATAATCCTACAGAATAGGCATTATTTACTCTCTTTTTACAGATAAGAAGACTGAAGCTGAAAGATGTCGTTTTTAAAATAAATAACTTATAAATGAAACATTTCTTCATTTGAACACAGATTTGACTGAGTTCATACTCTTTAATAAAAGTGAGCTACAGGTAGAAAGTGAGTTTGAAAGCAAGAGCAAAAATAAGGAGAATAACAGCAGGGTTTTCTCTCTAAATAGGTGATTTCCAATTTTTAGATAAAACACCAAAGTAAATTAAGAGCAATTAACCTCTCAGCAGATACCAACAATTGCAAGGGTTGTTAATGCAGAGGGCACACTGGGCCATTATATGGAAAATTCATGAGGTTTTTAGATTCTTGAGATTGAGTCAGGTGAATTTAAAATCAAGACAGTGAATATCAAAAAGTATATTAATGCTTATTATATGATATCCTTCAGTAGAATGTGAGGTACTTGTGGGCAGTAAGCAAGTCTATCTAATTAGTTTATATTTCCCCACTTCTTAGTACAGTGCCTAAGAATTACTAGATATTCAAAATACCTGTTCTTGTTTTGTTGTTGTTTTTTTTAATGTACAGAACTTTTCTCGTTATTTTTGCTCATATATATTTTTGTTAAGACTTGAGTAATAAAAGAGTAATACAGTAATTTCTTAATGATACTAAAAAGAATTATAGAATTTATATCTTTCTTCCACACATACACTGGTTGCTGATTAAGACCCCATATGATATTTTAAAGTTCTCTGATTCAAAGAAAAAATATATGTTTGCACAGTAAATACCTATCTTTTGATTTAGATTTTCATACCGAAGAGAGTAGTCTCCAAAAATCTCAACCAATTGATACATAACATTCTGCATTACAGATAGGGCTCTGAAGGGACAAGAAAAGCTCATTCAACCAGATTTCCATTAAAAGGCTAATTAGCAAAAGTAGATTCCTCAAACATGAATATAATTCACGTTTACAAGTCATTTTATGTCAAAAGTAATTTTAAAATTCACTTTTTGGAACTCAGAGAAACATAATGCACAATGATACTCATATGGTGTGATAAGAGGCTCTCTTTACCAGTTATTCAGGCTCCTCTGAGCCCTCTTCTGAAGTAGGCCTCCACCTTGGGCCCAGTCATCGCCAGACCTGCATAGCTTTGTTTTAGCAAGAATCCTGCTAAGTCAGGTTAGAGAATCCCTCACCCTTGATATCTGATCACCCTAAATTGCCCTCAACAAGAATCCTGTGAGGTCAATTAAGTAAGAATTCTCCCTATCCCAGATGTCTCTCTCCTCTGAGTAATCTGACCACTGATCTCTTAGCATGCTCCCTGGACATAAATTCTCACTTGTTCTTGTTCTATTTAAAATCGGGCCCAATCTGTCTCCATATTAAAAAGTCTTGACACCTATTGCAATAGTTGTGAATAAAATCTTCCTTACTAGTTTTCACAAGTGTGAGAATATTTTTTTAGAGGTATTAATGTTATTAGGTAAGTACAAAGATAGGGGCTGGAAAAACATTAGGCAAATTTTTAGAATGATAATACAGTTGATACAGAGTAAACATATTAAAATGACGATTTATTGAGTTCAAAATTAATAAAACTAACCCATGTGAACCTGTATAGTTATGACTAGAACTCATTGGCAGAGAATGGGAGTAAATGATAGGAAATATTTGACCATGTAAGTTGTGTTCAGTAAATACATCATTAATGGAAGGATTGCATGAGGAGTAACCTAAGTAGTTACTGATTTAGAGTAATCAATGTTTTAAAAAATGACAATGTAAGAAGAAAATTAGGAAGACAGTTATTTTGTGATGCTAATTTCTTGTGCTTCTCCAATTCATTTATATTTGAGTGATCACATACTTATTTTAGAAGACATGTCAATTCTAGATAAATGGAGTGTCTGACCACCTATGACAGTCCCCGTCTTTCCCAACCTAGGTGAGTGATCAGAAAGAAATTACACTCTTTACATATTAATCATTTGCATGAATACTTAGAATTTATAGGAAGACTCATCTTAGATTTTATATCGCCTTCTGTTAGTGCAAATATTTAAATTTTAATTCTCAATACTTTCACTAGCTATTTTTTTGATATCTTCAATCATTCTATCTTGTTTCCACAGAATTAAAAAAATACTAATGCTACACGTTGAAGTTATAAATACACTCATTAACACATTTCTCTTTTTTGAAAAATATAATGTAATCCGTAATAGTCAGATCAGTTTGGAAAATCCTTAAGAGTATGCCTGAATACAGTTTACCTGGAAGAAAAAGTGATTTTCACATATTCTAAAAGGTACCCATTTTGTAAAATTGGACAGTATGCATATGCAATAAGTTTCATCCCCCAATTCAGTGGATTTTAAATATGTTCTTCAACCTTAAATGAGGATACAGTATTAAGCAGGGTGAAAATAATGTTTCATCCTCTATTTGGAAGTCTTAAATGGAATTTTTAATTACAATCTGGGACTGCATTTTTTTTTTCTATAGAAAAAGAATAAACAAGTCATACAAATCTTTATCTACAAAAACAGCAAGATTCCTATACATGCTTTATGTCCCATCATAAGGTGTCTGATTTCTCAAACAAAACTGTAAGTGTATACTAAAAGGTATACGGAATAAATGGCATCCTTCATGAGATTTGCTTCACATTAGTTACTTTCTGGTATAGATGGTGTCATAGTAAGTATAAATGAGCTATGAGCTGAAAATGGTTGAAAATAGGTGATGAGCACACAGTATTTTTAACTATATTATTGCCTTCATTTTTTATTTTGTGAAAAAGTTAAATTATATCTAAATGGTATTTGATGTTTTTATGTCATGGTTTCTTTTCTCTTTGGTAAATCGGTAAATCAGATTTAAAAATTATTCTCTCAAAGTTGGATTTTCCCCCCACAAATTCTTTCTAATTTATCATTTCTTTCAGACTCCACTACACTAAAACAGTCAACAGTTTCTGCTTTTCTATCTTGTGTACTGCTTCCACACCCACACATAGACATCCTGTGTTCAAATTAATTTAATTGATTCAGGAGCTCTTGGGATAGCAGGACATTTCTCTTGGTACATAAGGACTGACTCTTCCTATCTTCTTATGATGCTGGCATTCCCTCACTAAACAGACCCCAGTCCACTAACCTCACTATAGTCCCAACCCCAGGCACAGTACTCACTGCAATGCTTTAAATATACCCTTTTCCTGACTTCAATTTATTTCCTTAGTCAACATAGAATTGTTACTCTATTTTCCCTTAGAGTAATAAGTAGAATCACATCTTCACTTCTCCTTCATAGCAATTTGAATGTTTCCTGTCTTGGAAAATTTAAAAATTTGTTATAATTTTCTATGTAATTATTCATCTGTATAAACTATTAGTTTTTAGTTCAATAATGTATCCAGTTGGAACTATCAGTATCCTGCAGATAGTATGGGCACTCAATAAATATAACTGTAATTAGAACATTAATGAAAGCCTTTCATTTAATGGTTGCATTGATCCAAGAGGACGTTATATCAAAAAATGCAATTATGTTTCAACTAAGAAGTAGCCATAATTGTTTTTATAAATTTATTTTGTATACTGCTAGAGATTATTTATGTCAATATATTACATAATTTTATTTATTAATCAATTAACTACAAAATAAACAACAAGGCAGTGTTTAATTCATGAACTTGCATGGTAGTTCCTTGTATTGCATGTTCATGAACGTGCAAATTCATGAATTTTCAAGGACATGTGATGACATGCTATATAATACAGTTAA
Organism: Plecotus auritus; assembly: GCF_963455305.1. Lineage (NCBI taxonomy): Eukaryota > Metazoa > Chordata > Mammalia > Chiroptera > Vespertilionidae > Plecotus > Plecotus auritus. The sequence continues at coordinate 157,182,104 of NC_137774.1, forward strand.
TTCAAAACAAACTAAACTTATAGAGTTATATTTGCTGGGACATGAGAAGTGCTAGGAAGTAAAATGAAATGTTGTGAACGGATGGGTGATTGTTTTTTAAAAAGAAGTTCTGCTATATTTATTGTGGAAATGGAAGATTTTCTGGCAAAGTAGAATTTGAACAGAGGCATGGATTTAAGTGAGGTTTCAGGCCAAGTCAGTGTAGGAAGGATTGTCTGGAACCAAGGGTTTCCATTACAAAGGAGTGAGGTTGAGAGCTTGAAGGAAGAGATGGAGGCAGTATGGCTAAAGTGGTGACAGGTAAGTCTCTATGAAAGTTTGCCTGTTTTTATAATTTGAGCTTAAAAAAAAAAGAGCAAACAACCAATGAAAGAAAGAGCCCTGAATCTATGTAATAGACTATTATTTCCACTCTACATCATTTCCACAGACATGTTTGATTTTTCCCCCTCTTACTATTAGTCATAGGAATAAAGAATAAATGTAACAGAAGCTTTTTATTCCTCAATTAGTGAGACACCATTAACAGCCCTCGTGAATTTGCCTGCTGGGATAATGTGCTACTACTGTGAATGTCTTTTTAGTTTCTAGGATGTTTGGTAAATGTCTAAGTTGACATGGTAACATTTGTCCTATGATTAATTTTAATGAGTCTTGGTTTCCTTCTGTGACATTTCATATGCATTTAATTGGTATTGATCTGTCAAAAATGTTTCAAACTGCCTAGGAAATACATTTTCCTTCTTGAATACATATTGGATATATTTGGAATTTTAAAAATGCACCCATATGGTTTAAAATAAAGTTAAATCCCCAAATCAGACAACAAAGTTAAAACTAAATGGTGACTTTGGGGGGGAATTGTATGACTCTCACATTTAATAAAGTTGGTTCAAGAAATAGCAATGTGCCCTGACTGATTTGGCTCAGTGGATAGAACGTCGGCCTGCGGACTGAAAGGTCCCAGGTTCGATTCCAGTCAAGGGCATGTACCTGGGTTGCGGGCATATCCCCAGTTTGAGGTGTGCAGGAGGCAGCTGAACAATGTTTCTCTCTCATCCATGTTTCTAACTCTCTATCCCTCTCCCTTCCGCTCTGTAAAAAATCAATAAAATATATTTTAAAAAAAGAAAAAATAAAGAAAAAAGAAATAGCAATGCTCTCCCTAGCTGGTTTGGCTCAGTGGATAGAGCGTCCGCCTGTGGACTGAGGGGTCTTGGGTTCAATTGCAGTCAAGGGCACGTACCTCGGTTGCAGGCTCCTCCCAGACTGAGGCCCTGGTGGGGGCACGTGCAGGAGGCAACCAATCAATGTGTTTCTCTCACATCGATATATCTCTCTTTTCCTTTCTCTTCCACTCTCTCTAAAAATCAATGGAAAAATATCCTTTGGTGAGGATTTAAAAAAAGAAGAAATAACAATGCTCTAAATAGAAATGGTATATTCTTGGGTGTTTCATCTTTTACATTAAATCATCACATGTAAAGATATTGAGTTACTTTATAAAACCATTTGGCAATTTCTTATGGAGTTAAACATGGCTTTAGCATTAATCATCAATCTTACTGGCTACTCAAGTTCATACAAAACTTAGACTTGGATGTTTATAATACCTATTTAATAATCACAATCCTTTCAACTGTGTATGGGTAACCAAATGGTGATGCATGAAATTGAATACTACTCAGTAATACAAAAGAATCACCTTCGAGGAACACAATATGAGGATGACTCTCAGATGAAATAAACTAAGTAAAAGGAGTCGAACATAAAATACTACATAATACAGGATTCTATTTCTATGAATTTCTTGAAAAACCAAAACTGTAGGGACAAAATACTAATCAGCAGTTGAGAGGAACTGGGGATGGGAGAAGAGTTTGTGTGCAAAGGAGCACAAAAGAGACTTTTAAATTGATTCAGGTTATAGGTTGTGATTGTGTTTATGGATACGTGAATATACTAGAGGCCTGATGCACGGAATTCGTGCAAGGGGCTTGGCCCTTGCAGCTGCGGCTTTGTCCGGAAGGTCGTCTGGACAGTCGTTCGTATGGTTGTTCTGCTGTTTGGTCTAATTAGCATATTAGCTCTTTATTATATAGGATGTGTTTGCCAAAACTCATAGAAATGCACAATAAAAATGTTGAATTTTATTGTATGTAAATGATTTTAACTGCTTCCCCCCACCACACACACACACACACACACACACACACACACGACCACAAGGAACGTATAAGAATATTTTTAATGGATAAAGTCCTCACCAATAATTAGCTGAAAATCTAGTTCAAACAGAACATAATTACTACTAACTACAATCTAGTAGGAAATAAGGAATACTGACCACCAAACTCAGTTTTCTTTTCTACTTGCACACAAGTTAGACTGCATTTCTAGGTTCCCACAAAATTTGATCTGGCTGTGTATTGAGTTGAATCCAATGGAATGAGAGTTGGGGAGATGCACGGACTCCCCAGGTTTGGCACACTTCCAAGCTCTTTCTCCTTCTGCTGCTTTGACTAGGAGCACAGGGTGACTGAAGGCTGTGTATTGAAGATATTGAAGCCACACAGATAAAGTGTTTATGGAAATGAGAAAAAAAATTCCTCTATTTTGATAGGTCTTTGAAATGTTGACAGTTTTTCATTAGAGATGTTATGTTAATTTACACATGGATTTTGTTAAAAAAAATCCTTTCTGACTGACTCCATCTGAACTTTTTAATTCATTGCCTTATAAAAGAAAATTATCAGTTAATCCAAGTTCTGTAAATCAGAGAAAGTATTTCCCCTAGTGTTGGCCATTAATTCTCTATATCACTTGGGGCAAAGTATCACTCCACAATCTATCTGGATAGGTCCTGTGCAATTACAATAATTTGCTCATTAAACGATTTATGCCTTCACCAAATATTTACTGGCGCTTAGTTTGAACCATGTGAAATTGCCAATATTTAATTTCTATTAATTTATAAGCATGTAAATTACCTAGAATCCTATCATATGCTCCTTTTTGTAGATTTAATTATGTATTGCATATTTTTCCAGTTACTTAACTTTTTTATTTCAAGACCAATAATAACTTAGCTACCACTTTTCAGGCTAAGTATCTTACAGTGTTTTCTTTTTAATAGAGAATCTTTATAGTGTAGATACAATCCATTTAATTCAAATTCTGAGTTGCATGAAGGACAACTTTACATATATATACATATATATTGTTTTTCAAAGACTTCTTGTAAGTTCAAGTAAATAATAAAGGCCAAAATCAATTTTCTATAAACACAGCCAGACCTAGTTCTTGTAGTCTTTTCTTTTTATATAACATTTTACTGTCTAACCCCCAGCATTCTTGTCATTTAATTATGTTAAATACACTTTTCAAAAATCCAAAAAAGTCTCTCATACTGGGAATTTTCCACAAAGAGAAGAAATTTGCAAGGACATGTGAAAGAAAGCTATGCAAAGAGTATTTTTTCCAGTGAAACTTTAGTCAAATTAAATTATTTATATTCTGGAAATGTGAACAATGTGCATTCATTTTTGAGAGGGGAAAATACAAATTTTAAGTTAATTGCCTGCATACTGTTGTTATGATGAGAACATTTATGTTCATTATAAATGTGTCTCTTTATTTGATAAAAATCAACAACTCCTCATCCTATCTAATAAAAGAGTAATATGCAAATTAACCCTCACTCTGCTACACCCACCAGCCACGCCCACCAGCCACACCAGCCACACCCACCAGCCAATCAGAGCGAATATGCAAGTAAACCCAACCAAGATGGCTACGGCCACAGAGAGCAGGAGGGAGGCTTGGGTTTCCTGGCAATGGAGAAAACCAAGCTTTCTGCCTGCCCATGCTGGCCTAGGCCTCCACTCAAGGCTACAAAGTTTCAATGATAGAAGATACATAAATCCAAACAGAAATGGCGGCAGCCACAGAGCTGGAAAGAGCAGGAGGCTAGGGTTGCCCCCGGTGATGGAGGAAGCCAAGCTTTCCACACACCCTGGCCGGCCCAGGCCTCTGCTTAAGGCTACAAAGTTTCAATTATAGAAGATACATAAATCCCCCCAAAAAGGCTGCCGCCATGGAGCAAGCAGAAGGCTTGGCTCTGCTCCAGGCTACAAAGTTTCAATTGTAGAAGATAAATAAACCCCAGATACCAGGGCCTCCGCTTGGGTCACCAGGGGGCGTGGCCGGCCTGCAAACCACCACAGGCCCCTCACCCAGGCCACCCCACACCCCAAGGGAACCCCCACCCTGATCCGGGACACCCTTCAGGGCAAACCAGCTGGCCCCCACCCATGCAGCAGGCCTCTATCCTATCTAATAAAAGAGTAATATGCAGATTGACCATCACTCCAACACACAAGATTGCTGCCCCCATGTGGTCAAAGATCCTGCCCTCATGTGGACACAAGATGGCCACCACAAGATGGCCAGCAAGGGAGGGCAGTTGGGAGGGACCAGGCCTTAAAGGGAGGGCAGTTGGGGGCGATCAAGCCTGCAGGGGAGGGCAGTTAGGGGTGACCAAGACGGCAGGGGAGAGCAGTTAGGGGTGATCAGGCTGGCAGGGGAGCAGTTAGGCATCAATCAGGCTGGCAGGGGAGTGGTTAGGGCGTGATCAGGCTGGCAGGCAGAAGCGGTTAGGAGCAATCAGGAAGGTATGCAGGTGAGCAGTTGGGAGCCAGCAGTCCTGGATTGTGAGGCCCAGTGGAATCGGGCCTAAACGGGCAGTCAGACATCCCTCGAGGGGTCCCAGATTGGAGAGGGTGCAGGCTGGGCTGAGGGACACACACACCCCCCGTGCACGAATTTCATGCACTGGGCCTCTAGTATGTATTATATTTGTGAATAAATTATTAGGTAAAAATATAGAAAATTTTCTAGCGATTCAACTATATTTAGCTTATTAGTTAATCAGTCATGAAAAAAATGGTCCTCACGGTGTTATTTACAATTAATAACAGCCCAAGTATCCATCAGTAGTAGAGTGGATAAAAAGCTGTGGTACACTTATACAATGAAATACTACTCTGCCGTAAAAGGAAGAAATTTTTACCTTTTGTGACAACATAGATGGACAAGGAGAGCATTATGCTAAGTCAAATAAGCCAGTCAGAGAAAGACAAGTACCATATGATTTCACTCATATGTGGAACTAAACTACCAAACAAAATAGAGGCAGATTTATAGAGAGCAGGCTGACAGCTCTGGGGCCAGGGGCAGGGGTGTGTTGAGGGTATGTGTGAAGGGATTAAGAAAAATAAAGACTTAGAGAACTCATGGACATGGACAACATGTGGTGATTCCCAGAGGGGTAGTGGAGGTAGAAGAGGGCAGAGAGGTAATAAACGTTATGGAAAAATAAAATAAAAACAAGTCACCTTCAAAGCAATTAATTTTTGTTTCTCATGACATGTATATATGGAGATAGATGATAGATAGATAGATAGATAGATAGATAGATAGATAGATCTATTTAATAATATGACAACATAGGCAATTTGTAGAAAATGCAAGATTAAATTTTGGGATCAAGGAGTTCATTCACAGCCAGAGTCAAGCTCAAAATAATGTGACATTAACAAGAAAGGCATGAATAGTGTGATCAATTAGATTTTAAGTTCAGAATAGTGTAGACATACAGCCATTAGATTATCCAGAAGTGTCTCCATGTATTAATTATATTTTTTCTAGGATTTTTTTGGAGGCCCAGAAGAAGAAACTGTATCTATGAAATAAGAGTCAATCTACCATGACATCGTTAGCTAAATTTACTTATACTGCACAGCATCACTCACCAATGTCAACCCTGAATGTCTAGGCTATCCAGATCCCTTAGAGCAGGCCATGGAAAATCATTACATCCAAACAATATGCTCGGACATTACTTTAAACATTCCATATACAAAGAATACAAACGAGGAGAATAGAGTGAAATGTGAATAGATTTTTAATAATAGTTCTGGAGAAATAGGTAAATCTAAAGGAAACATGTTATGCAGAAAACAACACTTATTTTGAAATTTAAAAAACAATTTTATTATAATTTTAGCATAGCAATTACCAGTTGTATATTCTTGTACAAATTGTACTCTCTTGGCCACATTTTTATTCCACTATCAAAGACTGATTCAATAAACATCTATGGAATAAACATTAACTATTGACTGATTTTTTTTTTTTCTGTCTTCTTGTGAAGGTCTTCAAAAGACCTGGCTCGAGTCAAATGGCTGTTCTGGACTAATCACGGAATCTGGGTGGCCATGGAAGGAAATTATAGTTTGATCAGTCAGGTCATAAGTCCACTTTTATGTATAGGTAGGGAGATTTCACATTCAAAAGGCCACCTCACAATCAAAGTCATCGAAGTCGATTCTTAGTGTAGCATGGGGAATAATCAGTTCTGCATGAAGGACTAAGGGAAGTTTCGCCTAAGAAATGACATCTGAGCTGGATAACTCAGTTCAACTCTATATGTATTGAGGTTTATCAAATTCAGGGTACTCTGCTAAGGTGCTATGAAGCATACAGAAGTGAATAAAGTACAGTTTCTTCAATGCAGAGATTTACAACTTAATGAAGGAACTGACACACACACATACACCTCTGTGGAAGTTCTCTAGACATCATTAAGTTTAATTCTGAGACATACTGGGATGTCAGGCATTCTTAAATGGCTTAGCCATTATAACATTTGCAGCAATACCTTGGGAAAAGACAGCTAGATAAAATTAGCCCATGGAGGATGGAGTTAGCTATAAATTGGCAATAGATCCACTCAATACAGTTATTCACTGAATATGTGGCCAAAAAAAAGATGATCCCCCGATGGATGCAGAAGTAAAAGTTAGTCTCTCTTCACTACATAACTTGTACTCTGCTGAAGGATGTAGATTAAGTATAATTCAGTTAAACTCTCACCTTAAGGTTGTTAAACCAAGAGTGTTATAAATCACAGATGTTGGTAAAAGGAGCTTTCAGTTGCACAGTGCTCATGGGCTCAGCCTTTTCATTCCTTGCAATGACCCTCATAAATACTTGCTATTGTGATTACCATTTGCAGATGTGAAAGCCAATGTGCAGAGAAGTTGCTCCACAGGATAAGAGGGAGATTAGTATTTTGTTTTGTTTTGTTTTTTTCTGTTTGTTATTCCTCACCCGAGGATATTTTTTCCATTGATTTTTAGAGAGAGTGGAAGGGAGGGGGAGAGACAGAGAGAAACATAGATGTGAGAGAGAATATTGATTGGTTGCCTCCCACCCACACCCCGACCAGGGGTAGGGATCAGCCTGCAACCGAGGTACGTGCCTTTGACTGGAATTGAACCCAGGACCCTTCAGTCTGTGGGTCACTGCTCTATCTACTGAGCCAAACCAGCTAGGGCAGGATATTAGTATTTATGCTCAGGCAGGGTGGGTCCAGAGTTCATGCTATCAGAAGAAGACAGAGACACCAGAAAACACGGAAATAATAGAAAAGTCCAGGTCTGAAATTTTCTGTAACTTTAGGAACAGATGTGGTGGGAGTAAATAACTAAGAAAGTTTACAAGGTGAAATTAGACTCAGGTGCTTCAATTGCAGTTTTCTGAATTGGAATATTTTTAATGACTAAGTAGTACAATATTTGCTTCTGAAGGTTGGTTGTTTTAAGAGGTATCATCTAAATAAAAATCAATGTTATTTCCTATATTTTTCATTTTTAGTTGGCGTTATCCAGGATAATGTCTAGATGTTTTGGGTTGGAAAAATTTGTGTGCCACTATCCAAAATCACCTGTAATGTTGGTCTTTCTTTCTAAGCCATTGTAACTAATTTTTAGAGAATCATATATGAGTACTACTAATAAAGATCCTCTACATTGTATATATTTTCCAAATATAAGTGCGATCACTTAAAATTAAATATAAAATGAAGACCAGACTTGATAATTCTCTGAGTAGACAAAACAATTTAAGTCATGTAAACTGGACTGAGTCTAGCTTAGTTCATGAACATAAGCAAAGCTTGTTATTTTTTTGTAAATGGCTCTGATAATCATAAAATAAACTTAAGTTTCTAAAAATGGTGTAAGACAATCACTTTTAACCAATCACATGCTGTCTGGAAACTTACCCATTGTAGTAACTAGTCATAAAAGTTAAACTTTCTCATTTTCACTTTATAAGCCATCCTGTAACATCATGTACCTGGGTGGGCTTCATATCAGTTTTGGGTCTGAGTGTTCCTTGTTCATGAACCTTTCTTATATGCATCAGAAACTCTTTTTTAAAAATATATATATATTTATTGATTTCAGAGGAAGGAAGAGGGAGAGAGAGATTGAAACATCCTTGATGAGAGAGAATCCTTGATTGGCTGCCTCCTGCACACCTGCCTCCCTCCTCCCCGCCCCCCGCATTGGGGATCAAGTCCACATGCCCAGGAATCAAAATGTGACTGCCTAGTTCATAGGTTGATGCTCAACCATGGAGCCACGCCAGCCAGGCTGTTACCTTAACTTTTAAGAGTAGATTAAAGGTTGAGCAATAGAAACAAGCTTGCTAACATAATAAAATTTGGCAGAGAATTCTATGTTCTGACAACTGCATTTCAGGATGATGGAGCCAAGAATAAGTATTAGTTAGGCCTGCTGCCCTGTCAGACTAATCAGGAAGAATCTATCATTTTCCAGGTCCCTTGTTTACCTCCTGTCCCAAAGCAGTCCTACAGCCTGACTGTGGTGTGTTTAAGGCAATCCTTTTAAGCTTAATATTGTAATGGGAGTATTGTCCACCAGACAATGACGTGCAATGCCATGCTCAGAAAATTGGTGTGTATCACTAGGATAGTCATAAAGCTTTCACTCAAAATGTGACCACCTTATTTTCAGTTTCTTCTACATTTAACTATGTGAGATTATTTTAAAATAGCATTAATTAAAACTGTTTTATGTTTTAATATTATGGTAATTTAGTCAATGTTATTTTTTCAAAGGAAAGTATTTACATGCTCATTAACAGAAAAAGTTAAAGTTTACCCTGTTAAAGTCTTTAACAAGAGATGCAAATTTCTTTTTCATAGTTTTCTGCAATTGAAATTCCTATGTTCCGGTGTTGAGGTATAAGAAAGGGTTGTAATATGAATGTAAAGTAAGATGGTCCTGGAATAACAGATTGTTGGGCTTTCTTTTGCATTTTAAAAACAAGGACTATGTTTTATAATGACCTCTTATTAGACACTGAAATATAAAAAAAGAATCAAGAAAATATGGAATGTACAATTTTTTAAATAAAAAAAACTATGCTCAATCAATTTTAATATACTGGGATATTTATAATCATAATAATTAAGAGATAAGAACAGTTATTCTACTATTGATTTGGTAAATAAACTAGTGAAAACTTACAAGTGGAACAGAAAATTGTTCTATTTGTTTCTATAAAATCAATTAGATTTAGGTTTGCAGGCTGACCATTCCCAATGTAATTACATGCTGTACTCTTTATTTTTTATTAAAATGTTTGCCTTGCCCACCTCCACCCTCTCCTACCTATCCCTTCCTTGGCCTTCACCAAATTATTGTCCATCTCCATGGAGTATGCATATATGTTCTTTAGTGCTTCTTGACCTTTACAAAGGTCAATCAAAGTTCAGGTATTGGCTTTTTGGTACAACACAGAGTTGGAGGCAGTCAAGGGCTAATAATAACCACTTTGTTTATACACTTTCTCTCAAAGTCTTGGTCTTTATAAAAGGAAGTGGATTTGTCCTAGTAGATTTTTTAAATTTACTTATATAAATTAATTTTTTAAATGTAAACCTCTAGAATGTTTTATTTGCTTATATAAATAACTGTTGTGAATGTAAAACTCTAGTGTTAATCATCATAGGTAAGGTGTTTATCTTTACCAAATAATGGGATTTAGGTGAGGTGGATTGAGAAGGAAGACTAAAAGGCTATAAATGCCATGCATATGCCTTATCAGTTTATTTGAAATATTTAGAATATTTCCAAATGCAAGTAAAATATGTATTTCAGACTATCATCAACATTTTGGTGTTCTCTGACTTAGTTTACTCAGGAAAGGTAATTAAAATCTGAGCACAAATATAGGAGAAAATGTGGATATGTGGCATAGAAATGTTAAGCTGAGATTTGCCATTCAGTTATAGCTTTAGTGAAATGCAAATGCTCAGAAACTAAATATTTAGCTATATTTTTAATAACAATTGATAAAACATATTTTATGAGACTGTATATATAAGGAGTTTTTTCCTTTTATCCAGTGATAACTGGAGATCATATAATTAAAAGTTTGATTATTTAAAAATGTATAAAACATACTTAAGAATATAACCAACAGCATTACCAAAAGTTATCTAGTTTTCAAACTAAAATGTTTTGTGATCATCTCTGAATGTTACAGTTTTTAAGTCAATCCTGGCAGCTAAAAAATCTAAAATTGGCTCTTCTCCAAGAAGCTTGCTTAATGCAAATGAACCCTGATGAAAAGAATTGAAAATAGCTAGTATGTCTGGTTAACATTTTGGTAGTTGCATAAGCAAACAGCATATAGACCTTTATCTCCCAAAGCATAACTGTTAAATACTGTATTTTTACAGAACAATATTAAAATGAGTTGGGGTTTTTTGGTTACTCTGTAGTAACAGAATTTGATTCATAATATGCAAATGATAATATTAAACCATCATTAATATATGAATATATTATATAACAACTTAGTTCTTCTGATAACCAACACTTCAAAATCTATGTTAATACTCATATAACTGGATAAAGAAAATACTATCTAGTGCTTTGTTTAAAGTCCATTGTTTTGCAAATTTATTCAAAGATAATGCTTAACTAATTATACATCATCACTGAAATAACAAATGAATGGACTGTGCAATCAGAAAGCAAATGAAAATTACTGAAAAATCAACAATATCAAATTTGTAAGAGAAGTTATTTTTGTATAGTAAGTAATAATTGTTAGACTTTAATCCCTTGACACTAAAATATTCAATGCCAGGTATGAGTACAATCAACATTAACATATTTTATGATTTAATCATCTTAGAAACAAAGCTAGCATAAACTTGTGGAGAAAATATTACTTTGGGTTTATGTAGGAATGACATACATACAATCTCACCCTTAATGGAAACCCGTGAACACAGGATTACATTCACTTCATAGCAATATGTTCTTGTAAATGGAATGATAGGAAATCTAAAAGCAATTTTCAAGCATTCTTATATGGGAATTATGATGAGAAAAGGGATATATTCAATATCAGTTCTCTCCCTGAGCTTTACTAGAGACAATTTTGGTATACTCAACTCAACCTCTTCATATTAGACCTCTTTCTCTTTCTTTAATTTTACTGATCTTTAGAGAGAAAGGAAAGGAGCGAAAGAGAGACAGAGACAGGAACAGAGAGAGAGAGAGACATTGATGTGAGAGAGAAACATGGATTGGTTGCCTCCCAAAAGCACCCTGACTGGGGATGGAAGCCACCACCTAGGTATGTGTCCTGACCTGGAATTGAACCCGCAAACTTTTGACATAAGGGAGGATGCTCCAACCAACTGAGCAACTGGCCAGGGCTTTCTCTCTCTTTTGTTGCAACCAGTGTGCAAAAGGCCCTGTTGTGATTTATCCTGGAGTCACGAATCAGAGATCACCCAGACATGTTACATACTCTATGCTCTTTGGTAGATATCTACAACACAATGACATTTACCTCTGATGTAGTGGGTTCATTTTTTTATGAAATAAAAGGGTAGTTCAATTTAAAATTTAACAGTAGTAAAATTATAAATTTAGATAAAAAGTGAGGAAATGCACATTAAAATAAGACACATGTGGCTTCTAATCCTTCTATAACCATCTTTTAAAAATTATATCTCCAAAGACTTAGGCCATATAAAGCTTGTTCCTCAGAGATGAGCTAAGGCAAACAAACAAAAAACAACTTTTGGTCAGCATTATTTAGTATTAAACATTTGCAACATTTTTCTTAGCTTCAATTATAGAATATAGATTATAGAATGTATACAAATTTTTATGCCATGTAGACAGACGGTTTACCTCTTGCTACCTTCCCCTGCCCCCCACTGACTTGTATGCATATTCTAAGACCCTAAAAAACTCTTACTATTAATTAGACTTCAATGTATGACATGAATAATTTTGTGGATTTCACTAAATAGTCACAGAGTGGGTCTTTTGTTGTTGTTATTTTGTTTTGTTTTTACTTTAGAACAGTTATTCATTGCTAAATGCTTGTAAATGGAATGGTAGACTAATGACCTGTTTAAAAAATTTGAGAACTTCTCAAACAGTGATAGAGATATGTTATGTGTGCTCTAGAATATTTCTAGTTGTTTCCAGCTTTAATTCTGTCAATTATCATATTAAAAGAACAACTATCAATTATCACTATGAATTCATAAAGCAAAGTAAGTTCTCTCAACAAAAATATAGGAGAAAAGGATTATAAAGGATAAGACTTTAAATCAAATGACATCATATTTATAAGACACCTAAAATATTGTCTTCATTTTACTTACTTCACATTAGTGGTAACTATTCGTGTAGATAAGAATGATCTGTGCAATACTTTCTGAACAACTCCTCCAGATCAGAAGTGTCTACATGTCCAAATTGACATTTACTCAATACCCCAAATTGAATTTTTCATCAATTAAACAGGTTTTAGTTCTAAAGAACTCCTAGCATGAAATAATCTCTGTAATAAGTGTGTTGGCATTATGATAACATAGCACTTTAACTTTTATCTGGTGATATTATTTAGTCCAGGATTTGAACAAATTTTTCAGCATCCTGGAAGTACATATTGACTCACAAAATTACTTTTCAATTTTTACTATCTGTCTCCCTGTCCTAGAATATAAGCACCCATAGAACAGTGACTTTGCTTTTTTCGTTTGTTTCTGCATCTTCGGGATTTAGGAATTGCTGAAGTATATTTTTAATTAAATGATTACTAAGAAATTAATCATGTCTCACATCATATATCATGTACTCATTAATTCAAAGTTTTAATCATTATTTATGTATTATTTAAAGTAAAAGAGAACCAACTATAAACCTAAAACTCCTTTACAAACAAAACATCTTAATAAAATAATGATTGAAAAAAGAGAAACATTTCTGGCATAATGTCTACAGGTCATTGTTGATAGATTTTTTATATGCCAGGTATATTATAGTACCTATGTGTGTAGATCTTGTATTCAAACAGATGCAGCCTAGTCTAAAATTCAGTGAATACACAGCTTTAAAAATTAAAAGCAACTCAAATAGTTGTAGCTCCGAATGATATGCATTTATGTAGCACAGAAACTGTCATTTATTCTATGCTTCTATCCAACAGGGGATACAAGCCACATAAAATTGAGTGGTGTATAAAATAAAAACAACATCTATTTTATATCAGACAGTTAAGAGAGTTCACAGAATACACAAGCTATTGGCAAAGAAAAGGGGAAATTTTGATATCTGTATTGCAGCAAGCATTTTGAGAGTGTAACTGAAGAAAATAATTTCCTGTACAATGCAGTTAGTAATAAATATGTACTTCCAGTGAATTGTGAGCAACTAAAAATAAGAATGATATCATGGAAATAATATAAAGATATCTGATTAAAATAGCTTCTCATTAATGATCAATGATCAATTTGATTCCTATTCTAATAAGAAATAATATGAAAATATCTTCCAAAAAATAACCTCTTGTCAATGATCAATGTGAGTGAAGCACACATGAGATTCCTATGATAAGAGTAAGAGAAATTTGTAATAAAAGAAAACATAATTATAAAACAGAACTGTTGGTTTTAACCTTGGGAGTTCCTTAAGTAAAACCCAACACTGGCCCCTGTACTCAGAGTGCAAGGAGGGAGAGATTGAATTAACCTGACCTCCAGATTGATACGTAGAAGGCTTAATAGGTAAGGAAATTTACAAGCCTGCCTTAGACATCCACAAGGCAAGGATATCTCTGCACCAACCCACTAGAACCTTAAAAGTTTATGTAGTGAATAACATAAACTGATGAACAAAAACAGATCCAGAGGCAGAGAAGCATTGATCAGACCATCAAACCTCAGAGGGAAGGTAGGGGAGGATGGGGGTAAGGGGGAGAGATCAAGCAAAGGACTTGTATTCATGCATATAAGACTATCCAGTGGACACAGACACCAGGAGGGTGAGGGCATGAGTTGGGGGTTTTGGGGGGGGGGATGGGGCAATAAGGGCACATATGTAATACCTTAATTAATAAAGAAAAAAATTAAAAAGTTTATGTAGAGACATGAATAGGGTTGTCACTTGCACAGTACAGATGGTCTTAACCAAACTTAACTCTCTCAAAGTTGCATCCTTGGAATGGTTTCCCATGGTGGGAAAGGTGAGCAGAGCATAAATTCCAAGGATAGCGGAGGACATGTGGTGCCTCCCGTTACCCAGGGCCAGCTCAAGGGTCAACTAGTCAACTGGTGGTGATGTCCTCTTGATGATCTCCCCCAACAGGAACAGAAAGAAATGATTTTGCTTCCTTAAAGATATAAAACTTATTGTTGTCTTCAGTTATAAGAAGAAAAGAAAATTAATGTTAGAACTCTACTGCTGAATATAAGTGGACAATTTATAAAATTGTTTTATATTAATAAATAAAATAAATAGTATTTGTTTTACAGCATGTTCTCAATTTTTTTTCAAATAAATCACTTACTAACTTCTTAGTATCATGTTTTAAAAAATAAAGCATGTTAAGAATTTGTGTATAGAATAGTACCTGACCTGTCATGCTATTGCAATCAAGGACACCACAGCCTTCCTCTGTGGTGTTCTCAGGACATTCCTACAATAGCATGGGCTCCCCCTCCTTTCTTTATCTGTGTGGTTTCATTAATAAATACTCATCTTAATGTTATCAATGCAACTGATAAAAACCTTTTACAGAATATCATTTAGCATTTATTATTTCTTTCTAAAATGCTCTAAAACAATTTCTAAACCAATAAAGATGGAAAATTATGTCTTAAAAGAAGATTATATCTGTCTTGCCCATCAAAGATATATATATATATATATATATATATATATATATATATATATATGATTTAATTTTTATTTTCACTCTTGTTTTGTTTGTTATATTACTATGTGTTATATTCTTCTTCATTTGTTTTCTCACAATTTAAAATATGTATTTTTAACTTATCATTTTATACTGTCAAATAATATACTGAGTTTAACGTAGGGAAGCTTAAAACAGTATCCTTTTATTTCCTTTTTCTGATTATTTGTATTGCTGTTGTGGTATAATGTCTTTCTATATATGTTAATAATCCCAAATAGATTGCTATTATTCTTTCTTTAAAAATTGAATTACTTTTATTTATTTATTTAAATGTATTGGGGTGGCATTGGATAATAGGATCACATAGGTTTCAAACACACATTTCTATGATTCATGATCATGTGACAGGTCGAAAGGTCCACCAATTTTCTGCCAACTTATCTTGCCCCCTGAGTTTCAGATCCTCTGGTCAGAGGGCAAGACATTTTTTTTATGTTGTTGTTTGTTTTTTCTTTTTATAATTGGGCATAACACAAGCCAAACATTTCAAACAATTATGTTTATGACATGCTGGGGAAAAATAATTCTTGAAAAAATATAGCTAATAACTACCTGAAAAATCTTTTCAAATCAGTGGGCACTAGATTTATATTAGTCCTCTTATTCCTTCTTAGGATACTAGTGGCCCAGTGCATGAAATTCGTGAACATTAAAAGGGAATTAATTAGAGGAAATATTTTAATATTGCTATTTGCTCTTTCTCTATAATAGAAGTGTCAGAGATGAAAGAATATTAGTAAAATGCATATGAAAATCTCCCTCCTGTCAGAGTCCGGGGTGTGCTGCAGGACCCAGAGTCAAGTCCCCACCCACCCGTGTGTGCCTCAAAATCATGCCAGACTGAGACCCCACTGGCCCCACCCCCATTGGACGAGACCCAGACCCAGCTGGCCCCACTCCCATCAAGCCCCACCTGGTGGGGGCCGCAGCCTCAGGTCCCCTGTCAAACCCCACCTGGCTGGGGGCGCAGCTTCAGGTCCCCCGTCAAGCCCCTCCAGGCGGGGGGGCATGGCCTCAGGTCTCCCATCAAGCCCTGTGGAGGCGGGGGGCATGGCCTCAGGTCCCCCGGCCCAGCGTGGGGGCAGCCTGGCGCCATGCAGCCTCAGGTCCCTGCTGATTGGTCATTATGGCATCATGGCGTGATGACCATTTGCATATTACCCTTTTATCATTATGATTGAAATCAGAAAGAAATGACAATAGTAGTGGAATGAAAGCAGTGATCCAACACAAAGTTTAAAACATACCAATAATTATTTGTCTTGTAGGATAAATTATTTATTTGAGAGAAACAAACTACATTTTTGTAGTAGTTTCCTCTTTATAGGCAGAAATAGACAGTAATTTAGGTAAACATATGGCATCTCCAGTTCACAAAATTATAATATCATAATACTTTTTCCATTACATGATTTTATTAAAGAACCATTCAATGTTTTAGGTTTTTTTAAAATAAGGTAATAGTCAACACATAAAAACTACCTCACTTTTTCTAAACTAAAAGATGGCAGAATTATGATCCACATGGATTCATATGGATTCTTGTACAGTTGCTAATTATTAGACTGGATGAACTGTGTATTGGAAACAATAGGTTTGAAAGATTGGCAGCAAGGAGCTGTGGGAGGGAGGTATGTGTGTGACCTCTCAGAATGGGCTAAATGTGAAAGTAATTGTCCCTGCGTGATTAACAAAGGAGACTGTCAGAAGAGGCTGTCAACAATCAGGAGAACAGCATGACTGATTCTGTGGGAGGACAACAGCATGTCTTCCTTGTCATGCTGGCATTCACTATGCCTTACGTAAAATGCGGCCGTGGTGACAAAGATGCATGGGCTCAAAAACCATACACTTCTCTTCACCCCGGCTAATGGCCACAGCTTGTGTGATGGGCCAAAACAGAGAAAACCACCAAGCCACCCCTTCCCCAGGGGGATCAGACAGTCATGTAGTGGTGGGTTTATCACACTGGAGTCCTTCCATCATGAAAGGGGCCGAGATTTTTTCTCTGTGGAATACTGCTGTTCTGAAAATGGATTTACCTTGTTTGTTCATAATGCTTCTGTAAAGTTACCATCTGTGAACTCATGGAATGAATGTGTTATCCACTTCATGCTGTTCTAGACATTATTTCTATGGAATATCATTTTATTTTTACAGAGAAATCAAAGCAACAGTGGGTTCAATTCTATAGAATTCACTGGTCATTTCTTCATACAACTTAATCACCTGAAGAAAGACCTATGATTCTGGTTTAATTGATAAATGCATATTTTCTTATCTATCATTCATAAATGGAATATGTTTTAAAGTAGAGTTTTAGTATTTTAAATATTTAATATTTAGTCATTTTTAATAACTATCTTCTCAGGCCATTTCACTTTGAAATTTTAACCCTCAAAAACTTAAAAAGAAAATGTAATCTATTAGTTCTGATGTCTCTGTAATACTCAATACCATCTTTTTGTTTATGCTCTGTATATGCTAATATAGCAGCCTAGGCAGTGAGAAAGTGTGTGCTACTGGCCAGAATGTTCAAATAACTCTACGCTGCATTAAGATGAGAATGTTCAAAGTTGAAAACAAGCCTCTAGATCCTTTTCTGCCTTAATTTTTACTTTTTATATGAATGAGACATAAGCTATAGAAAAATGGTGTGCCTGTTAATAGCATCCACTTTTATTTGTCACATTTTAATAGTGCTGATGGCAATGGTTGTTTGTCTCTAGAGATATAGTTACCAGATGCGAGAAAATAAACTTAATGTGAAAATAATTTAATATGTAACATAAATCAATTAATTGACCAAAGTGACATAAAATTAAATTGACTACAAAGGATATTTTAGAAACTTTAACTTTTCCCCCAAGAACTAAAAACACTTCTCCAAGAGTTTAAGTGTACAAGATAAGGTTCTGTTGCTATTCACTTACATAACGATGATCACAACAATTATTTATTTGAGGTTGATTCCAAATTTACAGATCATCACAGAAGTTCCTTTTTTGAAGTAATTGATGTTCACAATTACTTTTTTGAAGTGATTGATATTTACTTTTTTGAAGTTGAATACTGACTTGTAATATAAGGATGTAATAGTAATAATACATGAACTACGAGTATATATTTGATAATTAGTAAGTAGTGTAAGCCTTTTCTCTAGTAAGCTTCACTTTAAGGACCTTGAATTATAAGTGAATTAGTTGTGCAGGCAGCAATGAACCTTAAAAATAGTCCCTTCATGTCTGATGTGCTTTTCAGTCCATCACTGACACCACACTCATTTATGCAGAGCTAGTATTTTGTTGAAGTTATGCTACTTCTCGCAGTTATCAGCATGGAAAGAAATATTAGGAAGTGTTCAGGGTCTCACAGGATTTCATTCATTTCAATCAAATAATTACTGTTTTCCTTGGAACTATAGCCAATGTAAGCAATTCTCTTAAGAAAAACTGTAAACAACTGATAAAGCAATCCAAGTGTGTTTACAAGAAGAATTTTAACCTACAGAAAAAGGTTTACCTTCATATCAATTTTTATTTTATATTTTCCCAAGGAATGCATGGTTCTATTTGCTCTGTCCTATCGCAGTTGGGTTAAATATTTATTGCTCTTGTGAGAGAGCTATGTTGCACAAAACTGTGTTCATTAAAACTTAAAAGAGCATCTCATGCACTAATATATTCCTCTTTCAAACGTATGCCTCCAGAAACAGATGAAAGGTGGGTGATTTATTGTTGAAAGAATTGTAACCACTGTTGCCCATTTCTAATGAGAGGTATCTGAAATGTACTTCAGATACTATTATGTAAGGAATGGCATTTAAAATAAAGATTATTACTACTAAGAACATCATTTTAAACATGAAAATTAGTTTTCACATTATTTCTAGGGTTTCCTTTCAACTCACTAACACTCATTACTACCAAAAATCGATTAATCTTCAAAATTCTCTAATATTGTTAGGCCTTTCCAAATAATTAGCTCATACAGAGAACACTGTTAATTAGTTAGTTAAACAATGAAAAAGCGATGAAACAAAAATAAAGTTGAAAACATGGTGAATATATAAGCTAAATAGCATATAAAATAGAAAAAAATACCCCCAAATGTGAGTTATTTAAAATTAAGAAGCAATGCATGTTAAAACACCTGTGTAAATAATTTTTGTTGAAAAAAAAACTTACTATAAAGTTTCAAAGTCTTCCTATCAAAACCTTATTTTGGCACACACAGGCCTGAAGTTCAGTTGTGGTTTAGCTGATCTTGGTGGCCTAGGTAGATGAAACCAATTCCACATGTCCCATTTTTTATATCTGGGCTGAAAAAGCATTGTCAGTGGCTATCTGGGGTATGTTATTCTTACTGTGGATAAACAGAGAACAGGATCAAAAATCTATCATGTTAATCTTAACATATATGTTAGCATTCCATTGGCCTATATTAAATCATACCGGCATGCCCAACATAAATTCAACAGAGAATGATACTCTGTCCACTATTGGAGTTACTGAAAAATTTACACCTCAAAGGAATGGATGTACAAAGAACAAAGCAGAGAGAATGATAATCCAATCTAGTACATTAATCCTAAAATTATTTTGAAAGGCTAACTTAGAGCCAAGCAATTTTTAATTCCTTTGTATATGTTCTTTCTTTAGTTCCAACATTTATAAGCTACAGAATTTTATTTATTGTCTTAATATTGAATACAAATGTATTTCAAAAGTATAGTCACCTTTATGAGAAAAAAATGATGCAAGGGTAAATAAGACTCACAATAGACTAATCATCAACCTGTTTTACACTGAATGTCAAAAAACACACAATTACATCTACTCTCTATTGGTATTCTTATTTAGCCTCCAAGATTACCCTGTGGAAGTACAACTGTGAAATTTACCAAAACTAGAAAGAATTATGGCTGATTGATTTAAACGCAAGTAATATCTAAAATGACTGACACCAACATAAATTAAGAACAATAATTAAAAGCCTAAATCATCCCTGAAATTTTATTAACAATCTTTAAAAAAATACAGTTGTGCCTAGCTGGTTTGGCTCAGTGGATAGAGCGTCAGCCTGCGGACTGAAGGGGTCCTGGGTTCGATTCCAGTCAAGGGCACATGCCCGGGTTGGGGGCTTGATCCCCAGTAGGTGGCATGCAGGAAGCAGCTGATCAATGATTCTCATCATTGATGTTTCTATTTCTCTCTCTCTCTTGCCCTTCCCCTCTGAAATTAATTAAAAAATATATATACAGTTGCATGTTCAGTATGATTAGATATGTAATTGAATTGCTTAAACATGAAAGTATATACAAATTCCTTAAACCTTTTAGACAGGTCACTACTGAATTGCAAATATTTATTATTTTGTTATACAGCAAGGTGAGCTCATAGAAAGTATTTCAAATGAGATTCTTCCATTTGTAGTTTGTATTGTACATGAACAAAAAAAAAATCCAAAACCTGCCTTGCTTACTAACTAACCATAGAAAATATTTCTTCAGAACAAAGAAATTGGTCATTTCAGCTCACATCCAACTATATTGGTCATCACTGTGAAAACTTTCTCTTCATAATTATTCAACTTTAGGTATGCATAAATATTCTATTTAAGTATATGCCTTCAAATCTCCAGAAAGGGAAAGAATGATTTATGTCTTGCTGAGTCCTGTGCAGTCACCGTGGGTAGCCAAAGAAAGTTTAGGTATGAACAGGTGGGTGTTGTCATGGATGAATGTCTTGCTCAACAGACCATCAGGACAAATTAAAGGCTGCATTTTACATTTCTGGCGATCACATTGCTTTTTCAGGCCGGCAGCTGGCAACTGGCAACACTCAGAGGAATCAGACACTCCGGTGTTCACTGTGTTTAAAAATAAAAAGTCCCATTTTCGGTCACCCTGGTACAAATTACAATGTATCATATATGCAAATGAGGTGGGGGAATTATCTGTTAATTTTAAGAATTAAGATAATCTTGTATCAGGAATAAAACAGTCTTTGGGAACAGCTAGAAAAAAACTGTAAGGCAATCTGTTCCATAATTCAAAATTAGGATGACAGTGAGCGTACTTGGGCTCTCACACAAGCAACCCAAAGTCGTCATTTTCAGAACTGAATCCATCTCAGTGAGAACATTAAACATTTGAGTTTTCACCCAAGGTTATCCAATTAGTCATTAAGTAAAACTGAAAGGTTACATTACTTCTCTATCCTTCACTTATAATGGAAATAGTCCCATTAGTACTAAGTAGAGCTGCGGATGAATATTAAATATATTGAATTGTGTAAAGATTTTAACGTGCGGTCTGGTACTTATAAAGAGTATTATTTGTATGTTATTAAGTTTAACTTTTGAGTGGTTACTGAGGATTTATCACCTGGCAATCCCTGTTTCACGTTTGGAAAGTTGTATTCTTCACAGATAATTTTGAGTTATTATTCCTGTTTTACTGATGACACACGAAGAGAAGTCTATTTCTAAGCTCACACATTCGTATATAGGCACACAAATTAAATACAGCAATCTCTCTTTAACCATTAATCACCAGTTCCTATATCCTAGAGTAAAATATCACTTATTGAAAATGTTCTTTCAGCAACTCTTATACAGGGTGTCCCAAAAAAAAGTATATACACTTTAACAGCTGATAGCTGTTAAATGAAAATGAAATGTATTTATTGTTCTATTCAAAGTGTGTGTGCAATTTTTGGGATATCTTGTATGCTTACTGATATATGCTCACTAACTTACCTGTTAAAGTTTACATGTATATAGTTTTCACATATTTAGATCAGGCAATAAATACTTTGTGTGTGGTTTTGTGTATTGCTTTCAGATTATTCCAGAAGATATGCATTGGTTTAACTGTATAAACTAGTCACATTTTCAATGTAGGTGATGAATTACATAGAGGTAAAATCAGTAGCCACACACAGGGTGTATGGCTGACAGGAACTCATTAATCTGACATAGTACCTGCTTTTCCAAATTTGGAGATCTATTACTCAGAATTAAGACTTGTTCAACATTTTTGAAATAATAATATAGTATTAATGTTATTTGATTTCACAAACACTCATTTTTAAATGTTAATTCAATGTGTTATAATCCATTAATATTTTTATTATTTTTGAGGTTCAAATTGTCTCAAATTTGGCCAATGTAAGCTTCTTCCAGCTGGTGCTGAGGGCTTCTGTCATTTCCCGTCTGGTATTTTCAGAATACTTAACAGGATGAATTTGAAGCTATGTGGAGAAAAATGATACTTTTCAACACGCCTAATAGGGCAGAGAATTAAAAATGTCAAAAAGAAAACATTATTGGCATGGAAGGCATGATTTTAAAGTAATTGCCCTAGTTACTATATATACCTAATGTTGCTGCAATATTGTGAAGAGAACAATACTGATCATGACAGTTAGAATAACACTAGTTCAGGTTAAGGTTACTCTTATATTTCACTTTTCTGTCTAAAAATGTAATTATTTCCAGCAGAGAATCTTGAAGTGGTCAGGAAATAATATTTCAGTATAAGATCCACTTACATTTTGAAGTCTGAGTTAGCTTTTAGGTTAAAAAAGCCTACTATAGAAATTACATTTTTGTAGTTTAGTTCTTAAATTAACTCAAATTTATTATAATATTTAATTATATGTTGTCAAATTAGATTATTCCATACTAAAAATTTCTATTAATATTTTAAAAAACTATATTACCATTAATATTATTATGTACAGCCCTAGCTGGTTTTGCTCAGTGGATAGAGCGTCGGCCTGTGGACTAAAGGGTCCTTGGTTTGACTCCAGTCAAGGGTGCATGCCTAGGTTGCAGGCTCGATCCCCAGTAGGGGGTGTGCAGGAGGCAGCCAATCGATGATTCTCATCATTGATGTTTCTATCTCCCTTCCTCTCTAAAATCAATAAAAATATATTAAAATATATATTATCATGTCCATTTTAAACAAAGTAGGACTTTCATCCTTGGCCTTCTTGAACAACAAATATATAAAAAGGCTCAATAAGTTTGTAATATATATGTAACTTTTCTCCTATCATGTATATCTGGCATCTTAAGTAAAATCTTCACCATATTTTGTTTATTACTTTTCAAATAGATTTTCATTGTCCAGGAGGATGTTCTGCCCAAAGCACTTAGGCTCATCTGTGCAGCTGCATTCACCTGGTGGATATGCTGAGCTGGATGGTCCAAGGTGACCTCACAAAGATGCTGCATCCTTAAATGTGACTGAGCACTCTATAGCACACTGCATGGCTCCTCACATAAACAGTCTATTTCATACAGATGATCTGCCTTGAACTTTTAAACTGGAAGCAAAACTTCCTGCTGGGCTTCTGAGAGGTACTTTAGGTCTCATACATAGATAAAACATGAAACTTTCAAGAGTAATTTTGACTTAGTGTGACTTTGGGCAACTAAGTACTATATTAAACACAACCTGCTTACATCATCTCCTTCAAAGATGAAATTTAAAAAAATATCAGAAGGAGCCCTAACTGGTTTGGCTCAGTGGATAGAGCATTGGCCTGCGGACTCTAGGGTCCCAGGTTTGATTCCGGTCAAGGGCATGTACCTTGGTTGCAGGCACATCCCCAGTAGGGTGTGTGCAGGAGGCAGCTGATCGATGTTTCTCTCTCATTGATGTTTCTAACTCTTCCTTTTCCTTCCTCTCTGTAAAAAAAATCAATAAAATATACTTTTTAAAAAATATCAAAAGGAAAGTCAGGCTGGAGATTCATGCTTATTAAAAATTTAATGTAGCCTGGCCAATGTGGCTCAGTGGTTGTGTGTCGACCTATGAACCAGCTGGTCTCGGTTTAATTCCAGGTCAGGGCACATGCCTGGGTTTTGGACTCCATCCCCAGTGTAGGATGTGCAGGAGGCAGCCAATTAATGATTCTCTCTCATCATTAATGTTTCTAGCTTTCTCTCCCTCTCCCTTCCTTTCTGAAATCAATAAAAATATATATTTTAAAAAAGTTAAAATTATAAAACTTTGAAAATACTTAATGATAATAGACAAATGTTAAAAATTACAGTAAGTACATATATATGTAAATTTAAAATAAAATAAACAGCAATGGGCATGATTTATAGATATATTTAATATTATTAATAAGGTAAGTGATTTAAGCAGTGAATATTATACACTTAAATTTAGCTTTTAATTTTAGATAAATAAAAACTGAGAGACAGCCAAAGAGAAATAGACATATTAAAAATTTCACTATGAAGGATATAATAATAAATTTACTAAGTGTTAAGAGTCCAGATGTAAGGAAATAAAAGCAAGGAGAATTAGTATTAGACTAATATAATTATCAAGGTTGGAACTAGAGAGCTAGATATTGAATATTTTACATAGTAGAGCACACAAACATTTCTAACAAATATGTCAACAACTGTGAAAAAATCTCACAAAAATATTTATATACTCATATTTATAATCTATAAACTAGTAAATATGTAAGTTAAGTTGGTGGAGGGGAGTATGATATTTTAAGAGAAGACAAGAAAAAAAAGAAAGTTTGTATTTTTGAGTACCAGGTGTTCTTCCCTTTGTCATTTGCTCCAAGATACCTCCAACTGATCTATTCTGGGAAATTAGCCTTCCGGGGCAGTTAATGCAAAATGCAGCAGTAGAAAACATTTGTTCTTATATTAAAACCTCTTTCTTTGTAGCTCTGGGTTTTCCCTGTCTAAAGGGAAAAACTTGCAATGAATACATCTTGAGTTGCTACACAATAAAATAAGTCAAGTCACTATGGTAGTATTCTTGCTTCTATCCTGTATTGATATCAATTTTAAATGTATTGTAAGCAATATTATTCAAAGGAATATAAGACACATATAAAGAAAAGGATTACATAATCCTGATGAACCCATATTTTTGTTGATTCTACTATGCAATATTTTCTATTAAGTCTGGTTTAAGAATAAATAAATTCATGTAATTATGCATGCTATGTGAACTGGAAGACCCTGAGGGTTCAATTTTATTATAAGTGGGATGCAAACCTATCAGCTCATGGGGCATTACATAGAGCCTTCCAAAATGATATAATTCACAGATATTTTTCATCTACATAAAGTGATGTTATGAATGATAAAATTAATAACCATTAATAAATTTGTAACACTTATTAATAAATTTGTAAAATTCAAATCAATAAATCTTTGGAAGCAATATATGTCTATGGCAAGGCAATTAAATTCTAATTATGAGACGATCTTTATTTATTTTGTCATTAAATATGATGTTTATATAAAAGTAGATAATAGATAGAGCTTATAATATCTGTGGACACAAAATTTAGAACACATTTACTAAAATAGTGAAATAAATACCTAAAACAATTTACCTCAAATATGTATCTATTTCAATAAAAAATAAAGATTGGTTTATTTTAAAAATACCAAATTAGGATAGTGATGATGAGAGAAAATAAATTATGAAAACATAAGCTTTAAATATGTTTTTTAATAGATTATAGATTTTTCAAAAACAAAAGAAATTGGAAAGTGAGCAAAACTATTTGACCAATTAGTTATTCTAGTCCTACAGAATATAAAACAAATCCACATAATACTATGATGCAAAATAGATTTTGTATTTTGTTACTTTTTCCTTTTACTTTTTCTGTTTTATAAATGGTGCAAAATATGCAAAAAAAAAATGTGCTATTGTCAATTTATAATTAAAAGCCTTGGCCAGGAGCAGGAAATTAGACTGTGTAAGAAGAGTTATCATAGCTAACCAGGCAGATCTATGGTTATTTCTACAGATGCAGGGCAGTCTGCTACTGAACCTTGGCCAAGATAAGAATGAGAGAGGATGCTAGTGGTTTTTAAAGTGCTATTTAAAATGTGAAACTGGAGAAACCAAGATGGCGGCATAGGTAAATACCTAAACTGTTGCCTCGCACAACAATTTCAAAACTACAACTAAAAGACAAAACAGACATCATCCAGAACCACAGGAAGGCTGGCTGAGTGGAAATTCTACAACTAGAAGGAAAGAGAAAAGCACACTGAGACTCAGAAGAGCTGCAGGATACAGAGGTACTGAGAAGCTCGTGCGGAGAGGATTAGCAATTGAGTATGTGGCTGGCTTTCTCAAGCAGGAGGGAGACAAAAGCTCCTGACTGCACTGAATTCCAGTTCCAGGCAAGACTCTGGGGACCCAGACTCATTCAGGGAGAAACTGGACTGTCTGGCAGCAGGTGGAACTTGAGGGCAGCTTTCTCTCAGAGGTGCTTGCAGCAATTACCACGGGACACTGATACACAGGGGCTTATTAGGGCAGGGCTGACAGGAAACTAATGCTGTCTGCTCCGCCCTGAGACTCCGCCCCATCCAAGCTAAGCTCAGAGGCTTTTGCAAGTCTTGTCTCATAAGGGTATCTCCAGCACAGAAGTACTCCCAGCGTAGACACAGCTGATCCTCATAGCCAGTTGGCCTGGAGGTCAATTCCTCCCAGTGATACCAACAACAATCAAGGCTTAACTACAACAAGACTGTGCACACAGCCCACAAAGGGGTGCACCGAGAGTGTCCACCTCAGGTAACTGGGGAGGCTGAGTCACTGGGCCCTATAGGACACCTAGCACACAAAGCCACTCTATCAACTCAGGGAAGCAGCCAAAATGTGGAGACAAAGAAACAGGTCACAAATGAAAGAAATGGAGGAAAGCAAACGACTGGATATAGAGTTCAAAACCACCAGTGTAAGGTTTTCCGAGAATTTTCTAAAAAAGGCCAATAAATTTAGCGAGACCCTCGAGGATGTGAAAAGGACCAACTAGAAATTAAACATACACTGACTGAAATAAAAAATATTATACAGAGATCTAACAACAGACTAGAGGACCACAAGAATCAAGTCAAAGATTTGAAATACAAAGAAGCAAAAACCCCTCAACCAGAAAAGCAAAAAGCAAAAAGAATCCAAAAATATGAAGATAGTGTAAGGAGCCTCTGGGACAACTTCAAGCGTACCAACATCAGAATTATGGGGGTGCCAGAAGAAGAGAGAGAGAAAGATACTGAAAACCTATTTGAATAAATAATGACTGAAAACTTCCCCCACCTGGTGAAAGAAATAGACTTACAAGTCCAGGAAGTGCAGAGAACCCCAAACAAAAGGAATCCAAAGAGGACCACACCAAGACACATCATAATTAAAATGCCAAGAGCAAAAGACAAAGAGAGAATATTAAAAGCAGCAAAAGAAAAACAGTTAGTTACCTACAAGGGAGCACCCATACGACTGTCAGCTGATTTCTCAACAGAAATTATGCAGGCCAGACGGAAGTGGCAAGAAATATTTAAAGTGATGAATAGCAAAAACCTACAACCAAGATTACTCTACCCAGCAAAGCTATCATTCAGAATTGAAGGTCAGATAAAAAGCTTCACAGATAGGAAAAAGCAAAAGGAGTTCATCAACACCAAACCAGTATTATATGAAATGCTGAAAGTTATTCTTTAAGAAGAGGAAGAAGCCAAAACCAGTTTGGCTCAGTGGATAGAGCGTCAGCCTGCGGACTGAAAGGTCCCAGGTTCGATTCCGGTCAAGGGCATGTAACTTGGTTGCAGGCACATCCCCAGTAGGAGGTGCGCAAGAGGCAGCTGATTGATGTTTCTCTCTCATTGATGTTTCTGACTATCTATCACTCTTCCTTCCTCTCTGTAAAAAATCAATAAAATATATTTAAAAAAAAAAAGAAGAGGAAGAAGAAGAAAAAGGTAAAGATAAAAATTATGAACAACAAATACATGTCTATCAACAAGTGAATCTAAAAATCAAGTGAATAAAAAATCTGATGAACAGAATAAACTGGTGAATATAATAGAATCAGGGGCATAGAAAGGTATTGGACTGACAATTCTCGGGGGGAAAAGGTTGTGGGGGGTGCGGGAAGAGACTGGACAAAAATCATACACCTATGGATGAGGACAGTGGGGGGAGGTAAAGGCAGAGGGGGGGGTGTGGGAACCAGGTGGAGAGGAGCTATGGGGGGAAAAAGAGGAACAATTGTAATAATCTGACAATAAAGATTTATTAAGTTAAAAAAATAAAAATAAAAATAAAATGTGAAACTGCCCTGCAGGCACTTTGGGGCCACAATGTCATATTGTTTTTGAGATATACAGGTAGATTGCAAATAACCAAGACCAAGCCAGTATGAACAAATAAAGGAATAAATAAAGAACCAAATAGCATCATATGCTAGGAGGTTTTCAGTGGTAAGGCTGGAAAAGAAAAGGTGTTTTAAAGATGTTTGTGTGTGTGTGTGTGTGTGTCTGTGCATATGTGTGTGTGTGTTTGTGTGTGTGAAATAATTAATGGTAGGATACAATATTAAATAAGGTGGCCAAGTTAGGCATCATGGAGAATTTGAAATATAGCAAAAACATGATGATAATGGAGACACCAAATAGATGTGATGGTTATACAACATAGTGAATGTATCTAATGACACTATACTTAAAATGGTTCAAATAAGATTATGTTAGATATATTTTATCACAAATTTTTAAAAATGAGCCACCTAACTACAAAAAAGACATGGATAAATCTTAAATGCATGCTACCAAATATAAAAATCCACTCTGAAAAGACCACATGCTCTATGATCCCAATGACATGTCATTCTAGAAAAGTCAAAGTATAAAAATTGTAAAATGATCTGTGGTAACTAAGGGTTTGGGGCAATAAGAAGAGAAGATTGAATAAGTAAAGACAAGAAATTGAATGTTGGAATTATTTATATGATAACATAATTGTGGATACATAAAACTGCATTTTTCAAAAACATTTTATAGCAAAAAGAGTAATAATGTATACAAATTAAAAATATACGTTTGAAAGATTTAGGGAATCCTAAGATTGAATGTATACTGTGAGTCCCCCTCCAAGAAATTGCAAATGTATAAAACAATCTCAGTGATGTAGGTGAAAGGATTATTGCTGACCTAACTAAATTTGCAAATAAGTGGTCTTTAAAAACAAGATAAACTGTGTAAAGCAATAAAGTTGAAGGTTATGGGTTAAAAATGCTGATACTGCTATACATGTAAACTAGAAATGAACAATTAAGTGAACAGATGGTGTAGAGTGATAGTCAAGTTTTTTACAGCTTGAGTGGGAGTTCACAGATAAGCAAGCAGAGAATGATCTGTTTAGTAATGGATTCAAGTTGGAGACAGCAGCATAAACTTATGTCTACCACTAGTGGCCCAATGCACGAATTCATGCACATTGAAAGGAAATTAATTAGAATATTTTAATATCACTATTTGTCTTTTCTCTATAATAGAAATGTCAATCAAATTTATGATCAACAATGACAGATGGAAACACACGCGTGCGATTGGCACCAGTGAGAGCTTTATATGTATCACGCATGCACAAATCAACTTAGCCTTTTATATATACAGAATAAACTTGCTTAATTAGACCTGCTTTCTGATGTAGCTAAACTTTTTTTCCAGCCCAGTGAAGCACCCCAACTTCTCTTTCAGGTAATTATCAGCAACACAGCAGTAAATATCAACACGAAGCACATTATTATTGTAGATCACGCAGGGAGAATAAAGGGTAAAATATTTAACTGTAGCAGTGTTTGACTATATTCTGTGCAGTGAGAAAACCTGAAGTCATTTTCAAGTTCCACCATTTCTAACTTCTTTTCAGTCGGGTCAAGTTTCTAAACATTCTAAATCTCTGTTTTGAGCTAATGAAAAGAAAATAGGATTCCACTGGATCTCCTATCTACCTACTCCAGGACTTCTGTGAGGATCAAATGAGGTGAGGCACATGAAAATGCTTCACAGACATTTTGTTAAAGTGTAAAATGTTTGCACCTGACTATAAAGCAAGTCATGTTCCAGGGCTGAAGAAACTTCAAGGAGGCTAGTCGCTAGGGAGAGGAAGCCATGTGTTGCTATGTGATGTCATTACTTGGTGCCCACAGCCACAGTTGTGGGCTGCAATTTGCACCATGGGGTGTTGGCAGCATTGGCTGTGATTTGGTAGGGTGTTGCTCCAGGGTGGTGGCAGGGCCCGTGTCCCACTTAGGGGAAGCCGAGTGTTGTTTTGTGTGTGCCAGGTCCGTGGTGCCATTTCTCTGTAAATGGCCAGTAAGCATTATGGCAGCTCCTGTGTTGATCATCTTCCCCTTGGTGGTCAGTGTGCATCATAGTAACCGGTCGGAAGGTTGGATACTTAGCATATCAGCCTTTTATATATATATATATATATATATATATATATATATATATATATATATATAGATAGATAGATAGATATAGATAGATATATAGATATATAGATATATAGATATATAGATATATAGATATATAGATATATAGATATATAGATAATATAGATAATATAGATAGAGATAGTTACATGTAGAACTATTTATGGATTCATGTATATAATAAGGTTAGTCTACACCCATGCATTTCTCTTTATCAGCTGTGACAGCTGGAACAAAAACATCCCAAGAGCAATGAGCCCAGTTCTTGATTTGTAATCTCATTGTCCAGTGAAAGCAAACAGGTTTCCATGGACAAATGATTGGTTTCAGCAATGGGATGGAAAAAAATGCATGATGAGTCTGGAGCATCTTTTAGTACCAAAATAAGTATTGCTTAAAAATAAATAAGCAAATAATGGTATAGGGGTTTGTCCAAAGAGCACAAGAGCCAGCTGAAAGAAGTCCCAAAGTCCCAGCTAGAACAATTGAGGAAAACAATAAAGTAGTATTGATTTATAAATCAAAGTATTAAATAAATATACATGTCTTTAATAAAATAAATAGTTGAATAAGTGTGTGAGTAAAGAGAAAAATTTTACATGTGTAATTATTACATTAATAATTATTATTCATACTTTGTCATCAGTCTGAAGGTAGTAGAGCTTCTACTATTTAGCATCTGTGTTCCAATTTTTGTCTTTCACTCAATTTCTGTTTTTTGTGATTTCAATTGAGTATTGAGTATATGATTTCATTGTATCTTCTTTTTTAGATGTTACCCGTCAGTTCACAATATACATTTTAAACTAAATTCACTTTGAAATAATACTATTCTATTTCACAGGTAGCTCAAGTACCTTATAATAACAAAATAATCTAATTCCTTCCTACCATTCCTTGTATTCTTGCTGTCATTTATTACAATTATATATGAGCACCTATATAATAGATAATAAAATGCATTATTATAATTTTGAACAAACTGTTCATTGTTAGATCAATTAATTTACAAAAAATAAAGTTTTTATTTTACAATCACTATCCCTTCTGTCCCTTCTCTTGCTGTCCCTTTGTTGATGTGGATCAAAGTTTCTGACCTGTATCATGTTTCTTTCTTAACATTGTTTGCAAGGCAACAATGGCCTTTTTAACGTGGATATTGGAATTTGGAGATATCAGGTCATGTATGAAATTTCAAGTGTGGAGGATGGCAACAATAGACAAGTTGCAACTAGGTTATACTATCAGAAGCCTAATAATTTTCTGCACAAATTGCAATATTATTTTACTTTACAAAAATATGAACACTGAAAAGAAATTATATGTTATGATTTTCATACTCTAAAAAGCAGTATTATTCCACATATCAATAAGAACTCTAATTACAATTAACATTATTCTTTTAAACAGTCAGATAATATATTAAATCCAAAGAAAAATCAAGAAAAATCAAACTTGACTATTTAAAGTCCTTTGTATAAACAAAATTGAAAATAAAGTTATAAACAAAAGTTAAAGCAATACTCTATTAAGTACAAAGCACAGTTCCTAACAATAGGCACTAGACACATTTTTATTGTTGTTGTTTATAAAGAAGTAAAAAGTAGAATGTATTTAAAATAATGTATTTAAAAAAATAATGCCAGTTTTAAATAAATAAATGAAAAATATTTGCTTTATCCAGAGAGATTTGGGAAATTTCAACATGTATATTTTTACTTTCTGAGCCATAAATAGGCAATAATTTATTTAAATTTGTCAGATAATTAAATTAATAAATTGAGAAATACAAATAAACTACCTTATCACCAAACACATAATCTTATGTTTTAGAGATAATAAAAGAGAAAAGCACTTACTTTTGCATTTCTTTAGATATAGTCTTACATGCAATGTGGTTAAGTTATCCACACTACATTCGCAAAGGCAAAAAGGGAGTAAATGCCAGCGTTTTGAGGAGAATAGCCATGAAAAATCAAGGATTGTGCTTGTTGATCATCATGCACAGGCCACAGAAAGAGAAAACATTTTTCCAAGGGAAAATAAATATGATATCCACACATCAATTAAACCATGATCCACAACTACACAAAATAAATAATGGCCTGGATATTATCTTTATCTTTTTCTCCCAACAAATTCAAATACATCTTATCAAAACACCTTCAGAAAATATTTTATCCTGATACTACCTCTTAAATGTTAACATGTAAATCAAAAGAATTATTTTTCCGCTATGGAAATGTGTTTCAAAACTATAAATTTTGTAGTGATTCATATAGAAAATGTAGATCAGATAATTATATCAAACTATTCACAATATGGCAACAAAGATAGTATTTCATAGTTATAGGTATTTTAACATTTGTCTCCTTTATTGCCTAAGAAATGCGTCTTCTGTGCATCTGTGCCTGAGTAACATTGACCATATTTGTCTGTAATTAATTACAAATTACCTACTCAATGGATGAGACCTGACGCACTTGGGTTTTTTTCTAAAATTAATGTTTAAGCATTGGAATAGTCATTAATTTCTGTAACCATATGTCCATTCACATTTTGAAATACACTAGTTGAATTACAGATCGACAATTTATTCCTTGTTAATTATCATGAACATTAATATTTAATCAAGAAATTTGAAATCTTCTACATAAATGCTACACTTAGGATTGTTTACTAGTGGGAAGAGTCTATGCCTACTGCACATTGGACTTTTCTAGGTTTGCATTATTGGTAGTACATTAATCAGAGAATGTAATGACAGCAGAGTCAACCTTGAGATTCAATGTTTGCCTTAATATATTTCCTTCCTTGAAAAATGTGACACCACGCAGCAGGTACAGGTCTGTGAAACATGTCACCAGAAACAAAACTTATCTGGTTATTATTAACAGAACAAGTGAAAAAAACGTTTTTCAAGAATAGAGAGGGAAAGAAAGAGAGAGGAAGGGAGGGAGAGAGATAGAGAGAGAGAAGTTTGAATAAGATCAACATGAAGGAGGGAGGAAGAGAGAGAGAGAGAGAGAGAGAGAGAGAGAGAGAGAGAGAGAGAGAAGTTTGAATAAGATCAACATGCACATGCACACGGATACTCTTAAAAACACCCAAAAGAAGTACTTTAAAAATCAACATGATAACAAATAACATATGATCTCACTTATGTGTCGAATCTAATGAACAAAATAAACAAACAAAATAGAAATAGAGATATGGATACGTGGAACAGACTGACAGCTGTCAGAGGGGATAGGGAGATAGGAACTGCATGAAAGTAGGTGAAGGGATTGGCCAAATAACATATATGCCTAGTCCATGGACACAGACAACAGTGTGGTGAAGGCCAGAGGGAGGGGAGGGGGCTGGAGCTGGATGGAGGTGGGGCAAGTGTGGGAATATGGAGACATCTGTAATAGTGCCAACAATAAAAAATAAAGTAAAAAAAAGAAAATCAACATGGTGAGCTTCTAGTATAACTGAAAAAGAAAAATGGTAAAATTTGTCCCTGTTAAAAGCATGTGGACTTTCAAGGTAGAAGGCAAACATGTACTAACCAAAATTGTCCATATTTCATGATGGAGTCGATACATTTTATACCTTTCAGAAAAGGTACTCCAATAAATCTAACACATGTTATTTTACGTAATTAAAGTCCTGCTCTTTAATTCAAATATAATATACTAGAGGCCTGGTGCATGAAATTTGTGCACTGGAGGGGGGGGGTGTCCCTCAGCCCAGCCTACACCCTCTTTAATCTGGGACCCCTCAGGCGATGTCTGACTGCCGGTTTAGGCCCAATTACTGTGGAACATTCCTCTCACAATCCGGGACTGCTGGCTCCTCCCGTTCGCCTGCCCACCTGCCTGATTGCCCCTAACTGCTTCTGCCTACCAGCTGATTGCCTCCTAATTGCTCCCCTGATGGCCTGATTGATGCCTAACTGCTCCCCTGCCAGCCTGATTGCCCCCAACTGCTCTCCCCTGCTGGCCCAATCACCCCCAAATGCCTCCCCCTGTCAGCCATCTTGTGGTGGCCATCTTGTGGTGATGTGGGGCGGTTATTGTGATGACATGGGGGCGGCTATCTTGTGATGACTTGGGGTGGCCATCTTGTGACTACATGGGGGCGGCCATCCTGTGATGACGTGAGGGCGCGAGGGCCACCTAGGCTTTTATTAGTATAGATAATTTCATAATATTGAAGAAATTTTAATACACTTTCATTTCAAACCAAAAATATATAAAATGATTTTTTCATTAGTATGTCTAAATGTATAAATAATTAAATAATTACTTAGAATGAAATCTATACATACAATTATATATGTGTGATAGGAGTATACACACATATATATACATGTGTAAATCAAAGGACTAATCTGAACAGTAAAAACTAAATACATCATGACAGCATGCACGAACCTATGCTAAAAACTTACATTACAGAAACTCTTCTTGACCAAGGACACTTTTATTCAAAAATATATTCTGATATATGTAAATGTCCAAAACAGAGATTACTTTAGAAATCATTATATCTGACTGAGTGATTCTTATCATATGCACTTTGAAAGTAAAATGCAAAAACATAACTCTCTGTATTATTTTACATTTTTTATTTTCTTTACAATAGTTGATTATGACATTAATGTGTTCATCTCATATTGCAGAATTAGAAATGAATCACTTTTATAATGAAAAGTAACATTGTACAGATAACATGGCATATAAAAATGAATTTATAAACTTAAAATAGCCAATATTCTGCCATAAATTTTAAATGGCTTCAACATAATATCTGGAATTCAGATTAAATTTATTTCATAAATGTTCAACAATAATCACTTCAAACCTAACTACTTCATAAGATGGATGGAACCACTTTATATTTTAGAAAATGAGGGAATTTCAAAAAAGGAATTGAAGCAATTATGATGAGGCACAGCAATTCAGGTGCACTGAATTGCTTCACATAAAAAAATAAAAAAAAGTACTCATATATTATACCGTATTTTAAAATTCAATGTTTATATACTTTTGTTGGTAGAGTGATACAGTAGAGTCGAATAAACATTAAGACAGTAGTTATTTCTTATGTCTGCTAGCAGCCAGGTGAGTGATCTTGAAAATAAATTCTTCCCCAGTTGAGCTTGACACAAGTACAACTCTGTTGACACCTTGATTATCACCTTGTTGAAGATTCTGAACCTCACTCACCCATGAGAGCTGTTCCTGGATTCCTGACCCACGGAAACTGTGAGATAAATGCTTGTTGCTTTAAGCCACTCAATTTAGGATGATTTGTTATATATCAATAGATAAGTAACAGCATTTCTACAGTAAAGTTTAAAATTGTAGAAAAATTAATACAATATGTTATTGGTTAATATATACTGTATTGTTTTCCCCTAAAATTAAAATAATTACTGAATAATAGAAATTATTTTCAAAATAAAAATTTTATCATAATCAAATGCAAATCTATTTTGCAATATTAGTGAAATTCCCAACGAGATTTTTTTCTTAATGTTATTTTCACTTTTGAAAGGCTCTGCTCTCTATGAACAGACATGTAAACAATAGAAAACAAGAGCTTGCAATTTATAAAAATGAAGTCACATAATATAACAATTTTATCCTTCAAAATAAAGAAGTACTAATACAGCTTGGGAAAAATATAAATTATATGAATCCCAGAAATTGATATTATATATATACACTTTGGGTTTGTATTTTTGGGACCCATTAAACATCACTGTATTACTGAAAAGTTATCACTTATGAACTTAAGAAAAAAAATTCTTAATCAGTAAACAAAAATAAGTTTTCTGCTTGATATGTAACAGTGTGATGACCTAAGACTAGTTGGGAAAAATGACACTAGGAGAGACATCTATTAAAAACGAAAACAAAAAATTTTTATTTGACACATGTCAGCTAATAGTTTATGTCTACTCTGGGTTATAAATGTAACTTTCACCTATAATTTTAATTTTGTTTGATGAGATGAGAAAATACATGGCGATATTCACGTCAAAATCTTCTCCCAATGATATTATGTATTTCCTCAAGAAAGATTTTTAAACAATTTTCATCCCTTATTCTTCAATATGACACAATTTTATTTTATTAGACAGCATTACCTTCTGAATACTTTTCCTTCATGAAACACGTTATGTTGTCTTTCTTGAGTTTCATCTTACAATGACTTATTCCTGATACTGAATTTACTCTTGCCTCTTCAGTAGTTCTTTGTCCAGCACTTGTAACCATTTTTATTTTCCCAAAGGTCTCCTTGGCCCATCACAGAAGCTTCACTCTATTGCCAGTGACTAGTATTTCTCTTGTTATCTCTGGGAAGGAACATATTTTATTCCAGCATAACCCATTTGTCACAGTTTTGTGAGCCTTTAGTAACCATAGTATCTTTGAGAATGTATACATTGTAGAATTAGAGCTTCAGATTCAAAATATGCTTCCAATATCATTGTTTTTATCACCTTTCATTGAAATAAGACATTATATAAATATCTGGAATTTATTTACTCTTTAAATTGTATTTATGATTTCAACTGACCCAATGTATAATGAACTTTATATCATAATTAACCATGGTCAGTATAACTTTGAAAGCAGTATGTCTAACCACAGTTTTTCTGATTTAGAATGGCTGAAATGTAATCTATATTACCTATGGACTTCTAAAAATCAATTTAACAAGAAGAGGGGGAAAATATAAATGATAAATAAGGATTCCATATATTACCATGTAGCTAAATAAAGAGGTTTCACACTTGACTGCTGTCACTATAAGTAAAAAATATCATTTTAGAGAGATACACTCTACCAATTTAAGTAAAAATATATACCCTGAGATAGGCTGTGTTAATATGAACATTGGATAAGCATGAAAGACTTTGCCATTGGAGATAAAAGAGAGTACTGGAGGAAGTGAGCGGAAATGATGATACAGAGGTACTCTATGATTCTAAAAACTAAAAATGGTAGTTGTATTTATATGCAGTGACAATAACTATATAGTCATCATCAGATACATTTTAATGGGAAATTATTTGCTCTATTTATTTGTCACAGACCACTTTGTAAGAAAAAGAAGAAAGCCATTTTTCCATTACTCCGTGTAAGCTGACAACAGGTTTCCTGTAACCTTCATGTTGAATGAGGCAGAAACACAGCAGCACCACTTAAATGATTCACTGAGGGGAATGCATTCAGTTTATATTTATCACTGTTATGTCTCAAAAATGACCTAACTTATTATTCACTGGAGAGAAAGTCCCTAATCAGTTTAAAATCACCTTGATGTAGAAGAGTGCTTGCTATCTGAGCAGCAGGTGTAGAAGTCAGAATGATTGAGAAAATATGTTTCAAAAACAGCAGGAGGAGAAATGAGATGGCAGGAATAATGCTTAATTTCCTCACCCTGATCATGAAACTGCCTTTAATGGTTTCAACTATGCTATGAAAACATGGATCCTAGAAAATGAACGTAAACATATTTTTATACAAGGGAATATAAAAAGAACAAAAATTTTAAAGACCTCTATGATACAAAAATACAGGTTGCTGTGTCTGTTCTTTTTATTTTTTTTCCAATGTGAAGGAGTCATTTTATTTATTTATTTTTAAATCTTTAGTGTTGAAAGTGTTACATGTCCCCTACTTACCCCCCCGCCATTGACCCCTTCTAGCCCTCCCCACCCCACTCCAGGAGTACAAGCAATATAAATAGAAGAGAACCTATGACTCAGTTATGCATTTACTCCCTAAACCCAAACTGGTGCCTGGTATATAGTAAGCATTCAATAAATATTTAGAAAATGTTAGCAACTATTTTACTAAGCATATAGGCATACTCTACAAGCATTTGTAACACATAATGTTTACATATCTCCACTTTTTAAAATTCTGTATCTAAATAACATTGTCCGAGTGATTAGCCAGGATGGAAACATAAATTGTACTTGATTATACCAGCTCCCTTAATTTCCACACCTAATAGGTCTCCAATTTCTGTTGATTCATCACTTCATGTCTTTTGGGATAACTACCCAATGTCTCCCTTACGTATTCATACCTTAGTACCTTCATTCATACCTTAGGGCAGTAACAATTTATTCAACATGTTCTACAATATGGCATTTGAAATTAAAGCCTTTGATACTTAGGTCTAGGAGTAATAATTTTTCTCCTCCTTATAAAAAGTCCCAGCTTTGGCCGACAGCAGAGATTTAGAAGGTGAGGACTAGAAGAATATTTAACATCTTCACGTACTCTTTGGACATTTGAGGACACTGTTAGAAAAGAGATGAAAAGAATGCTCATGAATCTCCATTCCCAGACTTGCCCATCTCTCCTTTCCCAGTGGAGTGTGCTAAGGTCATTAATCTATCTTTGTTTTTGCAAGAGAAATAATTCTTCTACACACAGAAAGTGGGTGTGAGGAAAGCAGATGTTTAATTCAGTTCATGGCATATTTTCATTGTGGACTGCAAGAGAACTGAGCTAACAGACACTTACTCTTAATGTAAAACAGCTACATAAAAGAATATGCAAAGTAAGTTTGCCACAGTATTATTGCACAGATTTTCTTAAAATGTAGAAAAATACTTAGAAAATTTATTGAAAATTGAGTTAAAATTCTTAGAACTTGAACCTCACATATAAGGTATTAGCAATTATAAGTTTAAAAACATGCTTACTATTGTTAGAAAGAATGAAGCAAACAAACAAACAAACTACGAGGTGTAAGTGATGTTTTACTTAAATATATTCTTTATTTTACTGGATAATATGTTAAGAAGGAACATGATGTTTTCTTTATTTTTGGTTTCCCCTACAGTCCTTAAAATAACATCTGGTTTATAGCAAGTTCTCACTGAATTGGAATAGGGTTTTCATTTAAAGATAGATTGAATTTGAATCTACTAAACCCTAAAGCTTTTTTTTACATTTTGTAAGATTTATCTATAATAATAAAAGCATAATATGCTAATTAGACCGGAGGACCTTCTGGACGAAGCCAGGACTGCGAGGGAAGCTTGGGTCCCAGGTGCCTGCTGGCGGCCGGGGTGAAGTCTGGGTCCAAGGGGCCAGAGAGAAGCCTGGTTCCTGAGTGCCAGAGGGAAGCCGGTGCCAGCGCTGGGGGAAGGAAGGCCTACTCTTGCACGAATTTCATGTGTTGGGCCTCTAGCAGATAATAATTTGCTTCAGATATCAGTTAGCTCACAATTGACAACTATGATTTAAAGTATAGCCTATAATTATAGATATGTATATTCCCCTATTCATATGGCCAAATATTTAAAAAATAATAATAAATACACACACTTGCAACAAAATAAGATAAAAGCATTTTTTAACTCTTTCTTCTTTTTAGGTATTTTATATGTAAGGCTCCCTTGTTTGAATGAATTGACATGATGAATAATTTCTTACTCAAATTCTCTCCCCAGACTAAAACATAACTCTAGTGGAGGCTGGTGTATGACCTGACAGGTGAGTGATGATTTAAATAAGAAAAGTTAGAGCTCAGATCTTTGACCCTTCTTTATCACATCCTTTTTCCCCCATGAAAGCTTATTTATGTATAAAATGTTATCTTATCTACATCCCTATCTCTCTTATTGAAAAAGATAATGAAGAAAAACAAGTATATCTTGAAGCTAAGGACACAGGTGCATGTTCTCACATCCTCATAGCTTATTTAAGAGTTGCAACTAAAGAAAGATGAGAATAATCACACTCCAATAATCCCAATGGTACTTGAAGTTAGGGATCATGTTCCTTAATTTCTGTAAGACTGTGTCATAAATACTTTGGATATAAATTTGATTAAAAACTGATTGTGCTGTATTAGAAAAATAGACATATTGCAATATTAATAACTTTATCATTTGAAGCATACTTTTCTGTGAAGCTCTTGTCTCAAAAATATGCAAATTTATAATCCCTTTGAAGCATATCTTTTCATAGTAGATTTTTTTTTATTTAGTTCAGATTTCACTAGTCAAATAGAGAGTTTGTTGTGCTTCTCGTGTCACTGTATAGCTCTTAATTCATAATGTATAGGTGGTCCATGGAAAATAGAAAGCCACTCATTAAAATTCAGGATCATCACTCATTGAATTTTTCAGGTGCGTGATGTGTCAGTGAGAAATATTTCTCATTCTTGTCAATACAAACTTGGGAAGCTGAGCCACACATGAGGGAAAGGAGAGAACATCCCTTTAATAAAAAAATCAAATCTAACCATTGTTTTATTTAGATTAATGAAGAATGACCATAAATAGCACACATAGGTAATTACTAAACCCAGCCTCTCATAACATTTCATCATATTGAATAACTAGTTTAAAGGTGGGCGTTCTTTTTTATTTTTGAAACTCTGTAATAAAATGGGAAAAAAAGATTTTAAAATATTGGCTAAAAAGATTTAAAAATATTGAGCATGAAGAAAGCATAAATTAATTATAATAAAACCCTGATTCCAAAAGACCTAATCTTTCTTTTTCCCATTTTTTTTTTATATCATTGTTCCCCAAACATCTGGAACAATACTTGGCTCTTGGTCAAGTTCCATAAATGTCAATCATTGTTCTTTGGCTACTTGTTTATTGTGGATATTTCTCTGAAACAAAAATATACTTTCCTGAATACAAGCATAATTTATACCACAATACAAACAAGAGAATGAATACAGGAGTGATGTCCCTATGCTCTCCTCTCACTCCCCTAACCTGCTCACTCACTCCCATGTGTGTGATATTTATTATTTTTATTTTCCTTAAATATAACAAGAAAATTATAGTTTTTTATCCATCTACCTTTTAAAAAATAAAGTAGTACTCTTTATAAAATACTTGAAACTTGATCATTCTATTTATTAATAGATTTTGGTGAATTTTTCTTACCAGTGAAATAGATCTGAGATAATTTTTCCATGTCAAGATTATTCACTTAGTCATATCTGCAAAAATGTTTTTCTCTAAAGGTGACATTTTCAGGTTCCAGTGGTTAAGACCTGAAATCTTTGGATGACCATTAATAAATGCATTGTATAAAGATTAATCATGATGAAAACATAGACAAATCTCAACTCAGGAATATTTTATGAGTAATATATTAGTCATCAAGGTTATTAAAAAAAAAACAAAACAAAATAAAACAAAACAAAAAACACCACCAAGAAAAGCTCCTTTGTCACAACCAAGAAGAGATTAAGGCCACAGTACTACTAAATGTAATGTAATGTGCTATCTTTGGTGGTATCCCAAAGGAGAAAAAACAAAAAGAAATTAAGGAAAAGGTGAGGAAATTTGAATAAAGTATGGACTTTAGTTATCAATAAGGTAAGAATGTAGCAATATTGTTTTATTAATTATGGCAAATTTACCATAATAATTTAAGAGATTATGATAGGGGAAATGGCATTGATTACCCAAGAACTATCTATACTGTCTTTACAATAATCATTTAAATCTAAAGATTTTCTAAATTTTTAAATAAAATAAAGTTTTAAAAATAAGAGTTATTATTTTTTAATATCTTTCTTATTGATTTCAAAGGCAGAATCATTGATTGGCTGCCTCCATCAAGCTCCACATTGGGGATTGAGCCTGCAAACTGGGCATGTGCCCTGACCAGGAATTGAACCATGACCTCGTGGTTCATAGGTCAAGGCTCAACCAGTGAGCCATGCTGGCCAGGCAAATCAGAGTTATTATTAACAAACTAGAGGCCCGGTGCATGAAATTCGTGTGTGTGTGTGGGCTGTCCTTCAGCCCAGCCTGCACCCTCTCCAATCTGGGACCCCTTGAGGGATGTCTGACTACCCAGTGGGATCAGGCCTAATTGGGCAGTTGGACATCCCCCTCACAATCCAGGACTGCTGGCTCCCAACTGCTCGCCTGCCTGCCTTCCTGATTGCCCCTATCCGCTTCTGTCTGCCAGCCTGATCACCCCCTAACCACTCCCCTGCCAGCCTGATTGATGCCTAACTGCTCCCCTGCCAACCTGTTTGCCCCAACTTCCCTCCTCTGCCGTCCTGGTCACCCCTAACTGCCCTCCCCTGCAGGCTTGATCACCTCCAACTGCCCTCCCTTTAAGGCCTGGTCCCTCCCAACTGCCCTCCACTGCTGGCCATCTTGTGGTGGCCATCTTGTGTCCACATGAGGGCAGGATCTTTGACCACATGGGGGCAGCCATCTTGTGTGTTGGAGTGATGGTCAATCTGCATATTACTCTTTTATTAGATAGAATAGAGGCCTGGTGCACAGGTGGGGGCCAGCTGGTTTGCCCTGAAGGGTGTCCCGGATCAGGGTGGGGGTTCCCTTGGGGTGTGGGGCAGCCTGGGCGAGGGGCCTGTGGTGGTTTGCAGGCCAGCCACGCCCCCTGGTGACCCAAGTGGAGGCCCTGGGATCTGGGATTTATTTATCTTCTACAATTTAAACTTTGTAGCCTGGAGCGGAGCCAAGCCTCCTGCTCACTCCGTGGCTGCAGCCATTTCCATTAGGATTTATTTATCTTCTATAATTGAAACTTTGTAGCCTTAAGCGGAGGCCAAAGCAGGCCAGGACTGCAGACGCTTGGCTTCCTCCATCGCTGCAGGCAACCCTAGCCTCCTGCTCTCTCCAGCTCCATGGCTGCCGCCATTTTTGTTGGGATTAATTTATCTTCTATAATTGAAACTTTGTAGCCTTGAGTAGAGGCCTGGGCCAGCCAGAGTGTGTGGAAATCTTGGCTTCCTCCATCGCCGGGGAAACCCAAGCCTCCCTCCTGCTCTCTCCAAGGCCGCAGCCATCTTGGTTGGGTTAATTTGCATACTTGCTCCTGATTGGCTGGTGGGTGTGGCCGGTGGGCGTGGCTGGTGGGTGTAGCAGAGTGATGGTTAATTTGCATATTGCTCTTTTATTAGATAGGATATCCTGGGCATTTATTGCAGGACTGCCACAAAACTGTGAGAAACTCTCGGGAATTTTAGAT
The DNA here is from genome assembly GCF_963455305.1 of Plecotus auritus. Lineage (NCBI taxonomy): Eukaryota > Metazoa > Chordata > Mammalia > Chiroptera > Vespertilionidae > Plecotus > Plecotus auritus. The sequence continues at coordinate 157,225,575 of NC_137774.1, forward strand.
GCCCTGCTTCCCTCTTGCCTTCTGCCCATTGCAACTAGCTCTCTGGTGTGACAATAAGGATAGTGACTATTACAGTCTTATCTCCATTGCCTCACATCACCTTGTTGCACAGAGGTGAGACATAAAAAGAAGAGAAAGCAGCTAAGAGAATAAATTCTCTTAAATTTATTGAATTACTGGTCAATGACAAATAGATAAATAACTTAATTTTTATTTTGCAGTTAATATGGTCATGTGAACATTGTACTATCTATATATATAAGCTTAAGCGATGGTTATGACAGAATGACCGGAACAACCAGAATGACCAGAATGACCTGTTTCTATGACGTGCACTGACCACCCCTGGGCAGACGCTCAATGCAGGAGCTGCCCCCAGCCTGCAGGCCCTGATCACCGATGGGGACTGCTGGCCAACCTCCTGGTCCCTCCACTTGGCCGTCAGGCCCTGATCAGGGTCAGGCCCCCAGGCTGGGACAGGGAATCAGGGGTGGGTGGCGGTGCACAGGGGCAAGGGAAGGAGGAGGTGGGGAGGTGGCAAACCTGATTGGCCCTGATCACTGGCCAAGCCTAGGGACCCCACCCATGTATGAATTTTGTGCACCAGGCCTCTAATAGAAATTATAAAATTGTCAAGTTCAAATGTAAAACTTTTGGTTGCAAAATAGTGATGATGTGTTGCATATATGTAAATAAGCCGGGAATGGGTATTTTGATTCAATTTCTTAATGTTATTATAGAAGTGGGCATTCAAAGTAAAATTTTATCAAGAATTATGAAAGAGTCTACATTGTTTTCCATACCTACAAACTAACAAGCTTGCTTCTATAATATCATGAATACTGACATAAGACATGGGACTTCTAAGTTAGAGACAAATGACTTTATTACCACTGCACAGCAGTAGACACGGTATCAGCTCCTCAAGTTCCAATTTCTTAAGCAAGACATGGAGAGGATTAACTGATATTTGCACACACAGTGAAGAGAATTTCAGGAGAGAAATCCCAAGGTTCAAGTGTAAAGGCAAGAAAAAAGTCAATGTTCCAGTTTGAAGGTCTTCAGGCAGGAGGGATGCTCTCTTACTTTCAGGAGAATCAATCATTTTGTTCTGTTCTGGCCTTCTGTTGGATGAGGGTTCACCCACATGTGGGAGGGCAATCTGCTGATTCAAATGTCAGTCTTAGCCACAAAAACCCCCATAGACACATCCAGAATAATGTTTGACCAAATATCTGGGCACCCCATGGCTTACTCAAGTTGACACATAAAATAACCTTACCAGGCTGTTAGCCTGCATGAATTGGCCCCTAAGGAAGTATTATCTTCATTTTATGTGACAGTAAACAAGCCTGTTATTTGCTCTATTGGGGGATATTATATCTATTGTCCACATCCTTGAAATGATAGCCCAAACCAAAGATAGGCATTGTTTCTGCTCACAAAGCATGAAGAGAATGTAGAGAACTGTTTACTAACAGATTTGAAGACCATTTGTCTCCATACCCAACTTGAAATATTTAAATAAGAATGTGTTTTCACATATTTAATGGACTGCTTTTAGAGTTTGACATGATGAGACTTGAACTACAAACTTACATAGCTGGGAAAGATTGTGTAAAATGTTACTCAAACTACATATGCAAGTAATACAAAAGTTGTAAACGTTTTAAAACTTGCTAGTCATTGTGTGTATAAATGTGATGACTATGGTACTATAGCTATAGAGAAGTGACTTGCTTGGACATAGCAGAACTTAATTTCAAAATCCAATTTTAGGTAAAAGGTTCCCGAATTGTGTACTATAAAAATATTCCATTTTCTTTATTTGTATACAGTTTCAATGAAGAAAGTACCCAGTTAATATTACATAAATGTTTCATGCTTCACTTGCATCATATAAAGAACAAATTAGGTCATGAAATTCCATGTGGGTGAATATGGTCACTTCTCCAAGTTACCTGAAAAAACAAAAACAGAATAAAGTGCCATGCCTCTTTCTAATAATGCTCAAATTAAAAATAGTGAAGACTATGTTATTTAAGGAATACAAATTTTGCTACCATCTCTCAATAATGACTGGAAGCTGTGAGAACACATTTATATTAGAGAAAATTATTTGTTTGGATCATGATACATAATGTTAGCTCTGAAACTATTTGATGATACTGAAGACCTTTTTTGTTTATTCTTTTCTAATGCCATTTAAGTTTTATTAAAATACTAGAGGCCCAGAGCATGAAATTCATGCACTGGGGGGGAGTGCCCCTCAGCCCAGTCTGCACCCTCTCCAATCTGGGATCCCTCTCACAATCCAGGACCGCTGGCACCTAACCACTCGCCTGCCTGCCTGCCTGATTGCCCCAACCCCACTGCCTGCTGGCCTGATCGCTCCTACCTTGCCCTCCGCTGCAGGCCTAATCACCTCCAACTGCCCTCCTCTGCTGGCCCAATAGTCCCCAACTGCCCTCCCCTATCGGCCTAATCACCCCTAACTGCTTGTGCCTTGGCCCCCAGTCTGGCCTCCCTCTGGGGGCACCACCCCCATTATCCCGCTGCTGCTGCCACTGCTGGCCTGAGCCTCAGCCTTCACAGCTGCCCACGGCTGCCTGAGCCTCGGCCCTTGCAGCCGCTGCAGCTTTGTCTGGAAGGATGTCTGGAAGACAACCACTCTAATTAACATATTACCCTTTTCTTAGTGTAGATTTGAGGACCATTACAACCACGCAGAACTGAAAGAAAACACATAGCCCTGGCCGATTTGGCTTACTGGAGAGAGCAACGGCCTGTGGACTGAAGGGTCCCAGGTTTGATTCTGGTCAGGGGCACATGCCTGGGTTGTGTGCTCAATCCCCAGAAGGGGGCCTGTGGAAGGCAGCTGATCAGTGATTCTTATCATTGATGTTTGCCTCTCTCTCTGTCTCTCTCTCCCTTTCTCTCTGAAAAAAAAAAAAATTAATTTAAAAAGAGAACACATGATCGTCACTTTGGGCTTTGTCATTTTACAATATCCTTTGTGCAGTATTTTAACTTCCCTCAACTTTCCTTTTCCACTCTTAAAATGCAATCTATTTTGGGGAAGGTGATCAGGAAAGTTATCCTAGTGGGTAGAAGTTTTTTTTTTGAGGGGATGGGGTCTTGAAGATATTTAAAAATTGAGCATGGTGATGGTTGTACCACTCTGAATTTACTTTAAAAAACCAGTTCATTGTACATTGTAGGTGACATGTACAGTATATGAATTAGATCTCAACAAAGCTGTTCTTTTATGTCTTTTTAAATAAAGACCAGTCTTATAATCAATACAAATGTTTTCAGAGGCCCCCCAAGATTTGCTTACCACATCCCAAATCATGGCTGTGACTCCCAGTTGCTTCCAGTCCTGGTGGATCTGGATGGTGTGGTTTGCAAAGGAGAAGGTGGCAAGAGGCTTATGGAATTTCTGGAATCCCATTCCCCCAATATCCTCATAGGGCACCAGGACCATTTCCACTGCCAGCTCTCTGCTTCCTTTAACCTGTTGGGCAAAAGAATCCTGCATGCTCTGGCCAGAAAGTGCATTCTCTCTTAGGTGGCCCGAATGCTTTTTTTAAGGTTGTTTTATGGATTCAAAAAGAATAAACAGAGATGTGGAAAGCTTTTGTGGAATTCCTTTTACATGGTTCTTCCAGTCTCATGGGAAGTGAGATGTGGCTCTGAATTCATCCCAAAGGGTGTCTGTCTTTGGGCAAAAGCACCCAGAATGGTACAACTCCTTCAGGATGCCCTACACCCTTCCCAGTCAGGACTCAGGGGGGCTTGAGGGTGAGTGAGGCGGCGGTGCCAGCACAGGACCGGGGAGAAGGTAGCACTTTCTACACTGCCCAGGCCACGTGGACTGCAGCTGTACCCGCCGAGGTGGGCAGGGTGTTTCTGCTGTTTTGTTTTGGTCTGGCCTCCACCCCGTCAGCCTCAGACCTGTGTCTGCACTGAGACTGAACGGTTTGATGGTCCTACTTTTTGGTGGACGGTGGATGCACTCCCACCTCCCGGAGACTGGCAGTTAGACACTGGGGGCTTCTGAGTCCCTCACGGGGAGAGCGCAGCCCTAGGTCCAGAACACTCTCTGGCACCCTCGGCCAGGAGGCCTCCTCGGGCCAGGAGCCACCACAGTTTGAAGGCAGGCCATGCCCCCGATCCTGGTGGGGGTCTCCTCTGGGGTGCTGGCCAGCCTGGGCTAGGGTCACTGGTGGTTTGGAGGCCAGCCATGCCCCCGATCCTGGCAGGCACCATGGCAACCCAGCACTGACTTCCGGATGGTCAGCCTTTGGTCGTGATCGGTCATTACAACCCTGGGCTTTTATTATTAAGATAGAATTGATTGCACATACACCCTCTAGATTTAAAATGGAAACCTGTAGCTTCCAATTTAAATGTCAAGCTATACAGTAGGAAATCTTCAATGCCCTTCTGTTCAATTGGTATACTGATTTTGTTTCCTTATGAACCAAATTCATATTGCATGGAAAACAATTTGACTTAAGACTAGCAAAAAAGTGTAGCAAATAGTAACCCACATTGAGACTATAAAAATTTAACATGACTTAATGCCATTTGAATTTTCCCTATGATCTTAATTATTAATATTTGATAAAATACTAATATTATTTCACATTTAATAGAAATCTACACACAAATCAAAAATTTAGAAAGCAATCATGAATTCTGCAATAGTTAATTCAAGAATAAATTCCAGATCTAGAAAACTAACTATGCTTCAACAATGTTGTCAAAGCAGAGATTAAGACAAGAAATGGAGATGTTGGCAGACTATTTAGATCTAGGCGATCCTAGAAAAGAGTAAGCAAGAAAAGCCGATATAATTGTTCAACTCAAGGTCACTGCTATTGATGACAGGGGTCCCATTCTGCTGCATTGCTGGAGAATGGTGCTGAATGTCTCCCATTTTGTCCATGCAAGGACAGAATACTGGAACATTTCACCTACTGCTGGCATCCATTAATTAAAGAATTGTTCCCTGTTTTGCCAGTGTGGTTCAGTGGTTGAGCATCTACTTATGAACCAGGGAGGTCACGGTTTAATTCCTGGTCAGGGCTCATGTCTGAGTTGCGGCTCGATCCCCAGCATGGGGCATGCAGGCGACAACCGATGAGTGATTATCTGTCATCATTGATGTTTCTATCTCTCTCTCCCTCTCCTTTTCTCTCCGAAATTAATAAAAACATATTTAAAAAAAAATGTTCCTCAGGACAAGTTCCACATAGTACCAAGTTCCACATAGTACCAAGGTGTGCTTTTCTGAGATGAACAAGTTTTTATGGTTTCAGAAAAAGCTTTGCAATAAAATGTGAGAAGACAAAGGGTTGCATGAGGTGACATTGTCACTATGAGCCTCAACTTAATGGAACTGACCACTGTAGCTATAGCTAGAATTAGAGTTAAGCCAAATGAATGTGACTATGGTATACCAAAATAAAACAAAACAAAATTTGCTCCATTTTAAATTCACTTTATCTCTGGGTTATCAAGAAAGTGGTTAGCTGGAACTTTTAAAAACAACTTCATAGAGGAAGGTTATCACAACAAAGTTCCTGTCTCATGAAAATTGGGCATATATGGGTAGGTAATATATATATATTAGAGGCCTGGTATATGAAATTCGTGCACTGGGGGGTGGTCCCTCAGCCCAGCCTTCACCCTCTCCAATCTGAGACCCCTCAGGGGATGTCCCCCTCAGTTGGACATCCCCTGAGGGGTCTCAGTTGGACATCCCCTGAGGGGTCCCCAATCCTGCAGGGATTGGGCCTAAACAGGCAGTTGGACATCCTTCTCACAATCCAGGACTGCTGGCTCCTAACCACTCACCTGCCTGCCTGCCTGATTGCTCCCTAACCACTCCCCTGCCAGCCTGATTGACACCTAACTGCTCCCCTGCAGGCCCAATCACCCCCAACGGCCTTCTCCTGCAGTCCTGGCCACCCCTAACTACCCTCCCCTGCAGGCCTGGTCGCCCCCAACTGCCCTCCCCTGCTGGCCCGATCACCCCCAACTGCCCTCCTCTGCAGGACTGGTCCCCCCCAACTGCTCTCCCCTGCAAGCCTAGTCACCCCCAACTGCCCTCCCCTGCCGGCCATCTTGTGACAATGTGGGGTGGCCATCTTGTGACAACATGGGCGTGGCCATCTTGTGATGAGAGGCTGTGATGGTCAATTTGCATATTACCTCTTTATTATATAGTATAATCATTTATCATTATTGTGTTAGATGTGAATACATATTCTGATGAATATGCAGCAAGTATAGAGGTGAAAAATATATCAGTGTTATTGGTGTGGATGGTGGAAAGGTTTTGGAATTCTAGCCCTCTAACTAGACTGATCTATTGAATGCTAGAGATTTGACTTAATTGCCCTCGAACTCGCTAGGTTTAGAACATCTACTGATGAAAACCTCAATAGTTATGTATTGTATCAAGAGGTTAGGATGTAATGAAATTTCTTTGGAATTGTGGAAATAAGCCATCAGTACATTTTGAAGATGGATTTATCTTCTACAAATGCTTAGTGACATTTTCACTTTTACTTTAAAAAATGTGTATATAGTTTTTGTTAAGGAAAATAAGCAGAAAATGTACTATGGGATTAACACTTCCGGAGGAATCTCTGGAAAATATGTAAATAGAATGGCTTGGCTGCATATATTATTACTCAACCTCTTAGGATTCCATTTCTGTTTCATCATAACACAGGAGCTGTTGAGAATTGAATGCTCTCAGCTTGCTTCCTCTTGGTTACATACTTGCATCATTGATGAGGCACTTAGTATTACAAAGCAGATGCGTAGTTTTAAAACATTTTGCTTTACTGTTTGAAGTAGACCATCAGAATGTGTGCATGTGTTTACAGCCACAGATAATAAGACACAGTAATGACAAAGAGAACAATGCAATGACTTACTATTAGTGATCCCTCAGCAGACTTTCATATAGATGATAGCATACATCCTGTCACTACAGGAAGAGCATCTAGAAATCAGCTGTAGAACAGCAGTTAACAGTTTATTTAACACCTGAAGTGTTTGCTATAGCACTTTGGGAGTGTTCTGTTGCCAGGAAACAATAAAGCAGCTATCATCTATATAACCTTGGGGAAATAATGGTTTTCACTGCCTATGTAAATCTTCCTCACATCAATGAGTTATTTTTAGCCTGCCAAAGATACTGGCACTTTTTAAAGAAATAAAGGGATTTTCTGTTAACAATTTTATAAGGGAAATCACTCCCCTTAATAACAATTTCACTTTAGTGACTGATAAAGAAGGGAAATTTCAATTTTTCCATATGTGTCAAAGTCAAATAAGAAAGCAACAACAATAAAAGCAAAGCTCAGGAATGACATGGGAGCCAAACAGTAGCTGTAGTGTGATAGTCGAAGATCATACAGTACATATATTGCTTTGGCCCATCGGTTATAGACATTGTCATTGATATTTCTGGCTAACAGAAGTACTTTAAACTATGTTTGCTTCATTCCCATTGAGAAATATGTATATTAGGAGGGGCAGATGGATAAAGAAAACGTAAGGTAAAAAAATCAGAGAGAGAGAGAGAGAATATATAAATCTATATTTAGAGATCTATAATTTAAAAATTCTGCAAATAGTTCTAAGCACTTCATATCTGCAAAAAACTTAAGGTTCAATCATAATTTATCTCTTTAATCAAAATTTGTCATACTTATCTTGAATAACACTTTTCTCTTTTTGTAAATAAATAATGTCTCTGGCAAAGAGCATATAGATGCATTTATCTATTAAACATATATACTGTTTTAATGGGCAAAATACCTAAATTTATATTTACTGTGATTACTGATATTTTTGGATACTTTCTCCATGCTGTTTTATTTGTTAACTATGGTTAATATTTATTAACTAGAGGCCCGATGCATGAAGATTCGTGCAAGAATGGGCCTTCCTTCCCCTGGCTGCCAGCACCCCCTTCACTCCAGCCAGAGCCACCTTTCTGCCTTCCCATGCTGCCCAGAGGCCCAGAGCAGCTGGGGCGGTGCAGAACGCCTGCGTCATCTCCATGGTGACGACACAAGTGTCCTCCCTTGCCTCCAGCCACTTGGGGCCTGTGTATGCAAATTAACCCACCATCTTTGTTGGGTTAATTTGCATACTCACTCCTGATTGGCTGGTGGGCATCCTGAAGGTATGGTCAATTTGCATCTTACTCTTTTATTAGTGTAGATTCTTTAGTTTGCCTTAAAAAAAATAGTAGGTGTGTTTTTCTATCTTAGTGAATGTTTTATTGCCTTTTTCAGCTTCTTTCAAGTTAGAAATCAGATTAAACTCTTAGTTTTTAAAAAATACTATTATATATTTTAGTGTTTTTTTCTTTAATAATTTAGTTTGCATTCCTCTCACCCCCCCCTCGGAAGTGAGGAGAGTGTGCAAGGTTTATTTAAAATTACTTTGCACATTTTTTTCTGCAAATAATGCAATAATATTTATACTTCAAAAAAATTGAATTTACATTAAAACTTGTAATGAAAAGGAGGCCAAGAAAATAATGGAAATGCTAGATTTACCTTTTTCCCTGGATAACATATTTTAAATTGAAGCAACCTCAGATTTTACAGATGAAAGAGATGAAGAGTGTGATTTAGTTTCTTATCACTTCAATGCCTTGAATAATAGTCCACAAATATTGATGTCTTTTCAATGAGTTGTACAGACATTAAGAATCACTTTTAGAATCAGAAAGTGGTTGGACTTCAACGAGTTGTCATTTCATGTCCCTGTGCTATTTTTATTTTTAGTAGCTAATGTAATTATTTGTGTCACTCTAAGAGTTTTTTGGGTTGTTTTTTTCCTGATCTTGGTGGTAACAGAATTTTATTTATATCTCTCAAATCACGAAAGTTTTTGAATCATAGGAAAGTAATACAATGTCCAAATTTGATCATTTTTCTTATTAACTAAATGTCAGTATAATTTTATATAATTATAACAATAGGATAAAGGCTAGTATTTGGGAAATTAGTTCTTAGCAATTGGGTATTGAAAGTTAGGAACAAACTTCTACAATTGTTTCTATCCCCATTCTCTCATTCTTTATAATAACTCTAGTAATTTATAATTTAAAGATTTAATTGGGATAAAATATTAAAAATCAAATATTCTACTGTCATCTTTAGGAAAAATCTCTTTATAGGCATGCCAGTTCTATAATATGAAATTATCAAGTAATTTAAGAATATTAACTTCAAATGCTACATTTTACTCTTCTTGCCATACTTCAGGATGAAAAATAGACCTTCCCTTCTTACACATCCAGTAATTGAATCTGAAACCATTCTCACACATTTCCTTGACCACTACAGTGTCATGGGTGAAATAATTTGTTGCTGCAGATAAACTGTTTATATTTGACACACACTATGAATCCTTTATTTTTTTTTGCCTCTTGAAACCTTTAATCTGCATATGGTATTCCCTATAGTAATGGGAATGCAACATAATATACTTATTCTAACTGATCTCTCAGTGAAATAAAAAACACAAGAATCCTGTGTTTTAAACTTCTTTTTTTTTAATGGTCTTGTCCTAATTAGATATTAACTGTGACAGTGAGCTATATTGATGAAAATGTCATTATGTAATACTAGAGGCCCAGTGCACAATTTCGTGCACAGCTGGGGTCTCGCCGGCCCAGCCCTAATTAGGGCTGGGCCGGCTGGGGGGAGGGGCTGTGGGCGATTAGCCGGCAGGCCTGCCCCAGATTGGGGTGGGAGAGCCCATTGGCGGCCAGCAGACTGGGGGAGGGGCCATGGGTGGTTGGCCAGCCAGTCCTGGCCCTGATTGGAGTGGGGGGGCCAATTGGGGGCAAAGCTGGCTGGGGGGAGGGGCCACAGGCCCATCAGGGTGGTGGGGGCCCATCTGGGGTGAGGATGGCCAGGGAGAGGGGCTGCAGGAGGTTGGCTGGCCAGCCCTGTCCCCTATTGGGATGGGGGGATGATCAGGAGTGGGTCAGCCGGGGGGAGGTGCTGCAGGCCGAATGGGGTGGGTTAGGCTATTGGGAGCAGGGCCAGCCAGGGGGAAGGGCCATGGGGGTGTTGGTTGGCCACCCTGCCCTCAATCAGGGGTGGAGCCAGCCAGGGAGAGGGGCCGTGGGAGGGTGGCTGGTTGGCCCCACCCCCCCAGATTGGCCGGTTCACTGGCTACAGTGGATGTCATAGCAACCAGTCATTACATTCGTTATGGTTGTTACGACATTACGGTCGCTGGCTTTTTATGTATATAGATTATGCCTTTATAATCTAGAACAGGGGTCCTCAAACTTTTTAAACAGGGGGTCAGTTCACTGTCCCTCAGACCGTTGGAGGGCCAGACTATAGTTTAAAAAAAAAAAACTATGAACAAATTCCTATGCACACTGCGGGCCTGGGACGGGTCGGCTGCTAAGCAGGACAGGCAGCGGCACCCGGCGGGCCGCATAAATGTCCTCGGCGGGCCGCATGTGGCCCGCGGGCCATAGTTTGAGGACCCCTGATCTAGAAGAACATAATAACCATAATGTACTGGCTATTAGTCTCCATTTGTTTTTTCTTAGATAGTTTCACCTTTCTCTGCCCCATTCTGTGGATAGGGCCTTTTTGTTCTCTTTCAAAGCATCAATCCACAGGCCCTCTGGCTTATTATTGGGGTTCAGGCAAGGGGATTGCAAGTGACAACAACCAAAATATTGTTCTTCCATTCCTCCCCTGCTCTTACAGACCCGGGGTGCAGTTTGAGAAGATGTTGGTACTAAAAGTGGGTGGTACCGGAGAAAAGCCTCCATGCCTATTTACCTTGTTTTGAACAAAATGTTGCTTGTTTGGCTCCTTAATCTAGCTTTCATTTGGGCCTGAGGAAAAGGATAAGCTTCTAGCAGATAAAGTCAGGTCAGGGAAAGGAGACAAGGAAATGTGGTGTTAATGCATATTTGTGATTAACTTGCAGTTGAGAAGGTTAATTAATATTTGGGGAATTAAAAGCTGAGGGGAGGCAAGATTTTCGTCAAGAAACATATGGCAAGAAGCATGTGACATCCACTGAGTCTCAAAAAAGATCGCATCCCGGGAATTCCCATCAGCCACAGAGTAGAACTAAGGAAAACTTCATCATTTAGTAAACACACATTTAATAAAAAGCATGTTGTTTAACTCAGAGTTTCTTGCCCTTGATGCCATTGACATTTTGGGTCAAATACTTTCTTTGTAGGAGCCATTGTGTACATTGTCTATGATGAGCCATATCACTGACCTTCACCACTAGATACTGATTCATATCTCCCCTGTCCCTCTGTGGTAGAGAAAATTTTAAAAATAACTTTAGATATTGACAAATGTTCCTTTTGGGGATAAATATCCCCTGGATGAAAATCACTGGATCACTGTCACTGGTAAAAATAATTTTAAATTATATACATATATATATATATATATATATATATATATATATATATAATTTTATATATTTCTAATTGGGCTTCTTCACATACAGAGTAAAAAATCAATAACCCCCGGATTTCTTAAAATATGGAAAGAACCATTTGGAAGCACAAGTAAACAAATATTTATATTTTTATGACCTCTTATGGAAGTCTAATATACATATAGAAAGATATATCTATTTTAATGTACAATCAATGCACATTATACAATATACCATCCTGATAGCGTAAAGTTTGATGAATTTTAACACATTGAACAAATTTGGGCAACTGGCACCAAGACCCAGGACTTGCCCATGTGCCCCTTCCCTCTGTACACTGCCTGACAAGGGGACTGACCCCTGTCCTGACCTCTGACAGCCCAGATTGATTTTGTCTGCTCTGGTACTTCATATGAATGAAATCACATGGTTTAGTAGTCTTTTATGTGTGAGATTTTCCCCTCAATATTATTATTGTGTAATTCATCCATATTGTTCCATATATTTACAGATTATGTTCATTAGTGTTTTTATCACATTCTGCAAATATAACTCAATTCATCTTAATGCACTGTAAATAGGCATTTGAATAGGTTCATTTTCTGTGACTATTATGAATAAATCTGCTGTGAATACTTTTGTACCATGTACTAGTATGTGTGTATGTGTGTGAAAAAAACTGTTTTGTGGTGTGTGTTTTTTTTTCCTTCCTGGTCAGTGTCTGCCCCCCAGAGTAGAATTGCTGGAGGAGGAGGGGGTTGATAGAAACTTGCTTTCACATATCTATATCCAGTACACCCAATACTGTGTATTAAAAAGACTACTTTCCCCACTATAGTAGAGTGTATTCTTTGTTGTCAATTGGGTAACCATGGTCTATTTATGAACTTTAATTGTGTTTATTACATAGTTGGATATTTGATGTTTTAGTCCTTCTGCCATGTTTTTTTTTTTAATTTATTTTTTTATTATTTATTTATTTTTTTTAACACTGCCCTGACTCTTTTTTGCCTTTTGAATTACCATAGGAGTTTAAGAATTAGCTTGTCATGTTGGGAAAGCTAAATCATTTCATTTCGGTCTTTCTTTTGTTTATTTAAGTGTTTATGGCTATAAATTCTCCTATAAGAATTCCTTTAGCTTTATCTCGTGATTTTTATATAAATATCTTCACTATACGTCACTTAAAAATATTTTCTAATCCATTTAAATTCTTTAGCCCATGGTTTATTTTTTAAATGTGTATTTTGAATACAGGCATTGTGCCTGCAACCCTAGGCAATTCACTTACGGATTCTATCATTTGTCTTCAGATTCTTTGGGACTATACATAATACACAGTCATAGAATGTGTGCATAATGACAGTTTTAGATCCTTTCTTCCAGTTCTCATCATCACAATGGCTAAGACCTTGACTCTGGCAGGCAGCTGGAAGGACTTATTAAAAAAAAAAAACAAAAAAAACCCCACTTTATTTTGCTGTTGTTGAAATATTGTATATTTAAATACTATAATTTGCTAACTTTGAAAATCAGATTCTTCCTCTTCCTCAGCGATTTGTTTTGTGTTTTTTTGTTTGTTTGTTTGTTTGTTTTTTCTGCATGTTGTCTCAATCCTTTCAGATGTGGAGCTGGGGTAGGGTGGCTAGCAGCCTCAGTAAAAATCCAGCTACCTCTTCTCTCCAGAATGTCTCCCTCCAGACTTTTGACTTAAAGTATGACGGTATCCTTCACCTCGGCCATGAGGTTAACCTTAGCATTCCTAAGCTATGACTCCACTTTTCCGCTCACACCAGGGAAAAATCCAAATGTCTAACAAAAGACACAAAAATGAACTTGCAGTAAGCACCACTCCCCCGCAAGTCTTTGTTTCCCAGGCACCTGAGGACTGCAGGGTTTATTCTGCCCTTTTGAAGCACCGACCACTCTTCAGCATCTGCTGTGCTCCCAGACTCAGGAAATGACCATTGGTCATCCCGACTACATGTACGGAAGCCCTCGAGTTTTTCCTCCAGCCCTCCTCAGTGCTTACAAATTTGTGGTTTCTTTCGCCTGACAGTGACCTCTGCCTTGGCTAAACTTTCTCTTCACCGTCTTGTCTTTCCAGATTTGATGTATCCCTGGATTAAGAAAAATTGACTAACCATAGTCAGCTCTATCCAGAAAAGTCCTTCTAGGCTGTGTTTATTCAACTAGTCCTCCTTATTTCTACAGACCTCTGGTAAGTCCGAAAGCATATTGCTTGTCATGTACATGACTTTTTTCTAGTTCTTGCAATAAAGCATCAGCCTCAGATTACCTACTACATCCTAGTTGGTAGCAGAGATCTCCCATCATTTTTTCTTAAATGTTTTTTTTTTTTTTTATGGAAGTGAAATTTGCATAACATAAAATTAACCATGTTACAGACTACAGTTCAGTGCTATTTAGTATATTCAGAATGTTGTGCAAATACTATCTCTATTGACTTCCAAATCTTTTCATCTCCCCCAAAATAAAACTCCCTATTCCTTAAGTCAGTTCAGTTTCTCCGTCCACCCTGTCCCCAGCATTTACCAACCTGCTTTATGTCTTCATCAATTTACCTATTCTGGATATCTCATTTAAATGGAATCATAATAACTGAGCCTTTGTGCCTGGTTTCTATCAATTAGCATAATGTTTTCAAGGTTTATCCATGTTGTAGCAAGTGTTGAAATTTTTGGAAGACATATCTCATTATGCATATGTTCCATTTTGTTGATCCATCTTCTGATGATGAACATTTGGGTTGTTACTACATTTTGGCTTTTATGAATTGTGATGCTATGGATATTTGTGTCCGTGTATTTATTTAAATACTTGTTTATAGTTCTGTTGGGTTTGCCCCTAGGAATAAAGTGGCTGGGTTACATGATGACAATCCTTTGTTTAATTTTTTGAAGTGACAAGATATTTTTTGTCTAACTTTTTGGAGGAGGAAGTTGATTTAAAGTCTTTGTCTAGGACAGTTCAATGTATATGATTCCTCAGGGACAGTTTTTAATGTAACAAGCCACACTTTTTTTCTTCAAAAGCTTTATTTTGCTGTTGTTGAAATATTGTATATTTAAATACTATAATTTGCTAACTCTGAAAATCAGATTCTTCCTCCTCCTCAGCGATTTGTGGTGTGTGTGTGTTGTTGTTGTTTTTTCTGTATTTGAGGTGGACTTGTTTGATGGTTTAGTAACTTTCATATACTATTTTTAAAGTCTATCATTTGTCATATGAAATCTCTGAAGCATGTTTTGTTTTTGTTTTTTATTGTGACCAACTAGCATTTGGATAGAGATTTCTTGAATGCCTGGAACAAATAAATAAATACAAATACTCTATCTTTGCAGATTGGCTCTGTGTTGAAATACTTCTTCAGTGCGTAGCCACCCACGATATTTATAAATCTGCCCCAGCTTTTAAGATCAGCCATAGTTGAAAACGAAGTCTTCTCAGGTTGGTTGTTTTTGTTGTTGTTTTTAGCATGCATCCTTTCTTGGGTTGTGCATGAGGTTTTAAATTCCTAGTATACAGGAATATTTTATAATGCTCTAATTCTCCAAAAATACTTTCCCCCCAGCTTTTTCTCCCAGGTTTTCAAAAATATTGATTGTTTGTCTCCATTGTAATCTTTGTCCCAAGCAGCAGCCGATTACTTTGCCTTTCACAGTTTTTGAAATATGCTCTGTACTTAGCTCTTTTTCCACCCCTGAGAGACTGAAAAATTAGCGGGAATAAATGCAAATCCTTGCTTAGTCCTTCAGTCGGACCCCAAACTGGTCAAACCCTACAGATTCAGTTCCAAGGTCTGCCCTCTCTCTCTGGACCCAGAGACCCAGGGTCCCACACGTGGAAACAGAGGCCGCTGTCCTCATATTGCAGCCAGCATGGGAAGCAGGACGGGAGCACGAGTAAGTGAAAACACTGCACAGCTTTCCTAGGATTTTTAAGCCAACTAACCCAGCAGTCCGTGCATGCTTGGTTGCTGTAAACTTTTGACTATTTTCCAAAGTTCTGACAAAAGTGATTCTGAATAGTTTTGCTCACTGAGTTTGGGGGGTGAGGGTTGTTTCTGTGGAGGGACAAATTCTCGAAACTACTAACTGTTATTTCTCACTGATGTCACTAAAACACTTCCTTCTTTTCTTTTCATCCCACATTGAAAACCGTTTTTCCTGGAGAGCTCTGTCTCATTCACTTCTGTTGAAACACCACCCATAACGGACATGCAGAATCAGAGCCACAATGTTTTGGCTCTCTTCCAGTCTCCTTTTACAGATGCGAGGTGGTCAGTTTATCTCCTTTCAATTACTTTTGAAAAATGTATCTTTACTGTTGAAAGTATCACAGATGCCCCCCCTTTTTCCCCATTGACCCTTTCCACCCTACATCTGCCTATCCCAGGCCTTCACCACCTATTGTCTGTGTCCAAGGGCTATGTATACATGCAAAGCAGTTCCCTGGTTGGTTAATTTCTCCCCACCCATCCCCAACCCACGCTGCCTTCCTTCTGAGGTTCCTCACTCTGCTCCATGCTTCTGTGTCTTTGGATCTATTTTGTTCATCAGTTTATTTTGTTCATTAGATTCCACAAATGAGTGAGATCATGTGATACTTACCTTTCTCTGACTGACTCCTTTAACTTAGTATAATACCCTCCAGGTCCCTCTATGCTGTTGCAAATGGTAAGAGATTCTTCTTTTTTATAGCCTCTCAATTAATTTTAAATACACAGTTATGCACACTGGACCAAAAGACATAGACTTGAAAATCACATGGAAATTATATATATATATATATATATATATATGGAAATATAAACATGTACTATACATACACGTACACACATATACATACGTAGGAACATACATATGACTAGCAACAGCAAAGAAAGATAGAATATGCCGCATTACCAGCTATGTTTGAATTTTTTTCTAATGAGGTGCTATTCTTAGTTGTCCTATTTATTGTTTGAGACTTGAGAAAACTGGGACATGAGAAGATTTAATTTATAGCATCTTCAGCAAATCCATCCAGCTCTATTTAGTCTCAGAGTTCTTGGAGAAGCTTTGACTGTCAAAACTGTAGTAATCAAAGAAGAAACCCAGAACCACTCCTCTTCCCTCATGGGGAAATGATTGAGTTCCATTTGCAGAGTGTCAGAAAAAACACAAACATGAAGATGCAAAGCTATGTATTTGGCTAGTTGGGACTTTGCCAAAAATAGGAGAAAATTTCACATTGACTTAGATATCTCTATGAGCCTTTAACAAAGGAAAGACATTTATATTTAACCTGGAATATAGCTCAATGTATTATTTGAGTTTGCTAGCATGTAGGATTTCTGTAAGTGTCTTTCTTGATATATGTCTCTACCCTGAGAGGTTAGATTGTTCAATGTGCCAGAGCACAATGTAAGTTCAAAAATCAAAGAAAACTCTTCATGATCTGAATATATTACATCAAATTATGTGTGCATTTCTAACATGATGACATCCACCCAGAATACTTTCAGAAGTAGATTTAATTTCGTTGCAATCACACTGTAGAAATTCTTAATATGGCCTTAGAGTTGTATGACACCCTTCAACTTGAGAGTGGGGTTTATGCCTCTCCCCACGAATCTAGGCTTCTTTGGCTGCTTCGCCAATATTTGATAAAATTTACCAGGGAAGCAACTGGCTGGTCTTTTGTTTTTGTTGCTTCTTTCTTGGGGTAGGAGGCACTAATGTTTTGGACAAGATTTTAATTTCAAATTAAATTTCTTTTACCAATATGTTTATTCAGAGTTTTCCTTTTTTCTTGAATTGGTTTTGGTAAGTTCCATCTTTCTCAGACTTTGGATTGATTAGACTGAGTATTTAGTCACCCTCCAATAAATGCCTAATGCTGCTTCATTGGAGCCACACACTGGCATAGCCCTAAGAGTTAAAAGAGAGAAGAAATTCTCCCAATAAGCAAAGTTTTGGTCATTCACATTATGTGTAAAAAAACCGACCAATAAAAGAATAGATTCAGACTCATGGGCAGTTGCAGATGGTGTAGCAGGATGGTAGAAAGTATGAAAACAAAACAAAGCAAAACAACAACAACAATAAAAAAATGAGATCACCAGATCAGGGTCAAAGATGTCTTGGGAATATGTATGTCAATGGACCTATGGGAATAGGTTTACTATATGATATTCATAGTGCAAGATGATGGCCAACAAAAAGCACGCACCACTGACAATGTATTAAACAACCAAATAGAGTAACATCAGACACATGTCAGAAATTTTGTCTCATCTTCCCCAGTTGCTTGTGGGAGTGCAGTTCTTGGGGTACCGCTGGAATAGCATTTCTGGAGGCCTCCACAGAGGATGAGATATGGTCAAAAGCTTAATTTCCATAGAATTACATCTCTGGGTTTCCAAAGTGCCATTTCCCTATTCCAGTCATAGAAGAAGTGTAGCTGGAGTTTCAGTAGAGCTAAAATCAGATCCAGTGTCCAGAGTTGCTTTTCCATGTTGGAGCAGGTCCAGTCCAGCATGAGGCTAGCTTTAGACCTAGATGCTGCTACTTCAAGCGCAAAGTCCAATAATGAATCCCTGATATGGCATGATGCATGAAGAGATCACCTGGCCTCTTGGTGGCAAGTCAATTGCAATGGAGTGCTCCCATACTAGAAGATGACACAACTCTTCCCACCTGAAATCCAAATTTATTCCAGGTACCGTGTCTGCTGGCAGGGCCTAACCTGAACCATTATTTTCAAGGATTTATATATAAACTGATATGGGATTAGCATTGCCACAGATCCTACTTCAGAGCAAAGCAGTGTATTAGTGGCAGTTAACATGGAATCAACTGGTCCTATTGCACACATGCACACACACAAACACACACCACCACCACCATCACCACCACCACCACCAGATGCTGCTGGCCAAAGAGAGCAATGTAAATTTACCAGCTTGGAAAGTGCAACTAATATGCCAACTTGCAGATAATACCTTGCTAGGGTAGAGTGCTATCCTCCAGGATGCAATTATCCTAAAAATCAACAACCCTTATATGGTACCATGGTGCCAAAAAAGTAGAATAATAGATTTGAGAACTGTGAGGAGTGGGCCTAAGCCATCAGTAGGACATCCCATGAGGGCTCCTGGACTGTGAGAGGGGGCAGGCCAAGCTAAGGGACCCCCCACCCTGCCCCAGTGCAAGAATTTTCGTGCACTGGGCCTCTAGTCCTATATAATAAAAGGCTAATATGCAAATCAACCAAATGGTGGGATGACTGGTCGCAATGATACACACTGACCACCAGGGGGCAGACGCTCAACGCAGGAGCTGCCCCCTGGTGGTCAGTGCGCTCCCACAGCGGGAGTGCAGCTCAGCCAGAAGCCGGGCTCACGGCTGGTGAGTGCAGCTTCCATGGCAGGGGCCTCTCCCAACTCTGCAGCAGTGCTACCAAGCAGTGGCAGCAGGCACAGCGAGCTGGGATGAGCGCAGGTGGCATGGCACCTGGCCCCGATTCGGGCTTCTCCCTGGCCGCCTGCCACTTGCTGCACTGCTACATCCCCCAAGGAGTCCTGGACTGCGAGAGGGATATCCGACTGCCGGCTTAGGCCTGATCCTCGTGCCATTCTCTGTAGAAGGTAGTCAGTCTGAACAACTCAGTGACTCAGGGTAGCACAGGGAACTCAGGGTGAGCCTGCCTCCATGCTCGACTCACCCACTCGATGGTGTTCGCAGGAAAGTCTGTGGTGGCCCAGCCCATGCATCTGCAGCAGCTGCTGAAGCTCAAGTAGCAGGCCCTGCAGCAGCAGAAGGCCATCCAGCCACAAGCTGGCAGTTGGACATTCCCTGAAGAATCCCAGACTGTGAAAGGGCACAGGCCAGGCTGAGAGACACCCCCGCTTCCACTGCACAAAGTCCGTGCACAAGGCCTCTAGATTTAAAAAATAATAATAGTGCAAACATTATTCAACATATTTTACAACAACCTGATGTCTGAGTAACTGCATAGGCTTCTCCAGTTATTTAACCCATGTAAGTGTCCCATTCCCTGAAAAACATTAAAAAAAATCAAAAGCATGTAGTTTATTTTCTTATTTAAAGTAGTTATTACAGAGAATATTTAATGAATTCTTGTAGTAAAAAAAAATGTAAATAAAAAATGTCAAACTTGATGAAATTGGAGATAATTATGTCTTTCTTTTATTCTTCTTAACTAGGTATCAAAGTTCCAAAAATCACTTGCTAACTGTAGCATACAGATAACTATTTCTTTTCTTAAAAAAAGTTTTTAGTTTGTGCTTTATTTTTGAAAATACAAAACATTAACTTTATACAGATTGAATTCATAAAAATTGGAACGCAAAACATTCAGTTAAAAATCGATCAGTCATGAATAAATTCTACAGATTTTATAGAGGAAATGAAACCCCAGTTATCCCAGTGGAAAAAAACCTTGTGATAATTAGGACCGGATCGTTGAGGCTTGAGATAATTAGGGTGGAACTGGCAATACATGAGACCATGCCTGAACTTTTCAAGTCCCTTGGCAGCAGAGCACAGCATGGCCCGCTGCTGGCCGGAACGCAGGAGGTCAGAATCAGCCAGCTGAATCTCTAGCCAGCAGTATTGAGTGGTCCTCCATTTCCCCCAGCATAAAAGACAAGAGGTTAGGAATCCTTATCTTTTCACCTGAAATCCATGTGAGAATTTCCCCAGTGGTCTCTGCCTTCCTTTAGATGTTAAACCTTAGGGCAAGCAGATGGTGCTTCTGTTAAATAGCTTGCATTGGGGAATCGATTTTTTTGAGAAAATCACAAACTGAAATCTTGGAGACATAGAATAGGATATGGTCTAGATAAGTTATGCATAACTTAGACATGTTTTGTGTCAAAACATTTAAAAAATAAAACCATAAAATATGCAGTCCTGTTGAAAATAATTTAGAATCACTATTTCTGAGGATTATGATAATTGAATAGAAACAACTAAATTAGCAGCTTGCATTGAAATAGATTTCTTTCAGGTCAGTGTCCTGAGATGGTCAGAGAAAAGTCGTAGTGTATCATTTGATAATAATTAAAACATTTAATGCATCCCCAAAATAGTAGCAAAAAGTTCTTACCATCTATGTGAGTGTGAAAGTGTTGGCTTGGTGAGAGGGATTTGTTAAACTGTAAAGTGATGTTGTATTTGCAACCAAGGCCACAGCTGATTACTGGGACTCTAGAATAAGGATGGCCCTTCAGAATCGTTCTGCTTTGAGGCAAACGTACTGAGCCTCTACAACTTCTTATCCTCAGTCACTGGATATAAGCCATTGCCTAGAATCAGGCAAGAGGTTGGGCAAGGCAGCTCTCTTGGGCTAAGGGGAATCTCCTGGAAGGATTTCATCTTTGAGCTGTCAGCTACCAATATTACCAAAGGCAGTTCCAGTAAATTATCTTTATACAAACCAGAACTTACCAACTTGAATATTCTCTAAAATGCAAAGTAAAGGATTAAGCACCATTTACTTTTTTTAGACATGGATTATAAAAAAGTTTGAGGCAACCTTCAGATTTTTCCTAATTAAAAAATTAGTTTGATCTATTTTTTATTAATGAGAGCTTTTTCATTGTAATGGATATGGAAAAATTGTTGTTCATTTTCTTTGTACATTTTCTTAAATACTAAAAGTCTATTTTCTGTTATCTTAGAAGAATATAAAATTGTAGCTACTCCTTGTTTGTAATCTACAGATATATTGACTTTCTAACAACTCCAAAATCTCTCAAGTTCATGAAGTATAAAGGTAACAGAGTGGGGTCTTAAAAATTAGGTAAGAAAATTTCATGAACAATTTAAGTGTATGGGCAATACATTCACAATGTAATTTCTGATATGAATAATAAAAAGATACATATTCAAGATATTTTCTTTTTTGTTAAAATAGACAGGAAGAAGAAAAAGGAAAAGCAAAACACTGCATTTGAAATTTATGCCAGGGATTCCTGGGTATGCTGTGATTTTTCTAACTGAAATGCGTTGGGGGAGAAAGGAAAGGATTTGGACATTTGAGGTGAAAGAGGGTAATAGCCTCTTTCAAATACAAGCCAAAGACTACATAGCAACAAGGAAGGCAGTATTAGTAATATATGTTGAAGTGTGATAATGGAATCCATGAGAGCAAATGCTCAACGGGAGGAAGACACGATTGTATTCCAGAGGCTCAGTGGACATGTCAAGGCTGGTAAAGGAAAAACAAACAACAACAGCAAAACCACACAAAAAAATGGCCTTAGCCGGTTTTGCTCAGTGGATAGAGCATCAGCCTGTGGACCAGAGTCCTGGGTTCGATTCCAGTCAAGGGCACTTACCTTGGTGGCAGGCTCCTCCTTGGTCTGGGCCCCTGGTGGGGGCTTGTGCAGGAGGCAGCCAATCGATGTGTTTCTCTCACATAGATGTTTCTCTCTGTCTTTCCTCTCCTTTCCACTCTCCCTAAAAATCAATGGAAAAATATCCTTTGGTGAAGATTAACAACAAAAAGAAAACATAAAAAATGAACACGCAAAGCAACAATAAAGAAAAGTGAACCCAAATGTGGTCAAAGATGTATTAAATTAGAAAAAAAATAGGTTTGTGAAAACCCAGAAAATACAGTTTATCAAAAGTATCAAATAATATAGTGAAGTCAAGTGAAAGTCCTTTAAGTGTTTAGATCGAAAAGAAAGTCATTCTGAATAAGCAACTTCATTCTCAAAGGGGTAGGGCTGACTGATGAAAGAAGCTAAAAAAGAAATATGTCCTATGAGGCAGGCAGAATTTACAAAGTGCCCTCCACCAAAGTTTTCAGCATAAGCCCTGGGAATGTTAATATAATGAATAGCATTCTCATGAATATGTTACTTTACATCACCTCAGGGAGGTGGCAAATGTAATTAAGTGTATAATCAGTTGACCTTCTGACTGGAGTAATTACCCTGGCCTAATGTAATCACGTGAGCTTTTTAACAGCCCAGCATTTTCTTCAGCCGGTAGCAGAAGGGGAAATGAGAGACACCTGAGTGTGAGACTAAACACACAGTTGCTGGCTTTGAGCACTAAATGGGTGATGTGAGAAGGAATACAGGAGGGTTTTATTAGCAGAGATCAGTGTCTGGTCTGCAAGCAAGGAAAGCGGAACCTCAGACCTACAGCTGCACAGGACTGGACTCTGCTATCCACCTGCATGTGCTTGGAAATGGATCTATTTTAGAACTTCCTGATAAAAGGTTAGCCTGGTCAGCACCTTAATTTCAGCTTGGAGATGCTTTGAGCATAGAATCCAGGTGAATACTTGGGACCTACAGAACTATGAGCTAATAAGTGGGTGCTGTTTGAAGCCACCAAATGTGTGGTAACTTCTTGTGTAGCAATAAATACACCCTGCTTAAAGAACAAACTTATCTCAGCCAACACATACACAATTTTTCTATAATGAACGTTACTGGTGACTCTCAGCCATGAATAATGAACGTGTTCCTGATGAGAGCCATGATCATTAAAGTCAGCACAAGTGTAATATAGGAATGGGGTATATCTACCACATTCCAAACTGCTGCTTCGGATGAGCATTTTTTATTTAGGAATGCTTATGCACATTTTACATTCAAAGTCTAAATTCTCATTCACTTCTCAAGTTCAAGATCAGTATAATCCCTCCCTTCTGGAACTTAATCTGCATTTACTTCTGACCTCATTATTTCCCATTCTATTTATACTAATCTGTTTAAGTAGAATTCTGAATGTGGATGCAAAGTCCAGTTTCAACAGTATTAACTATGTGCAGTGGAAGTTAGTATTTGGTATCCTCATTGTCTGTCAGTTTGCTTATATTAAATGAGGATGACGCAAAGGATTGTTGACCCAAGTAAGTGAGTGTTTGTGTCTGAGATCACTTAACTTAGCATCTGGCACTTGAAGTATGTAATAGTTAATTGTGGAATCTGAATCTTGCAAAAAACAAAGGTGTTGATTTAATGATTATTCCACAGCCTTTTGTAAGAATTTGTTATAAATGCAAGTTCAAGGATTCTCCTGTTGAGTTTTAGAGAGAAAGGGAGGAGGAGAGACAAAGAGAGAGAAACATCAATGTGAGAGAGACATATAGATTGGTTGCCTCCTGCACATTCCTGACCAGGGCCAGGGATCAAGCCTGCAACCGAGGTATGCACCCTTCACTGGAATCAAACCTGGGACCCTTCAGTCCACAGGCCAACGCTCTATCCACTGAGCCAAACCTGCTGGGGTGAGTGTAATCAGTTTTTATATTATAATCGTTGCCTCTTTCTTTGAATCTGTAATCAAATACATTTTATATTACTCATCTATTTAGATCTAGAAACTGCCTTCTTTTCTCAGGTGTCAAAATGCAAAATACATTTAAATTTCATCGTCCTCCCAATAGATAGGAAAGCATAGGTGTATATAAAAGCACTATTTCATGATTCTGATATCTGACTAGTGAAATGGCAAGAGGACAAATAAGAAAGGGTTCCATCACCCTGAAACTAATGGAAGAATCACTTGACCCTATAAAGAGGCTTAATGTAATCATAAGTAGGTACGACTCTTATCACACTTACGTTAGAGCAGCGATATTAAAGCAAAAGATTAATCCCATTTTCTATTTCAAGTTCCTTAATACACTGGCTATAAAACTCCCATACTTCATGATGAATAGGTGTTCTGTGTTGAAAACATTGACTTGGTGGTGATTCACTAAGCGCTGACTCACTTAGATATAGAATATGATAGTAGGTTCAAGTCCAGTTCTTTCAAACTAAGTGAAACTTCACAATTTTATAAAAGTACTTTAATACCTCAGAAATTAAATTACCTAAATATAATCATGCCAATTTGTCTCAAAATTAAACAATTTTATTTTATCTACCATATCATTACTGCCTTTTAATGCATAATTTTGATGTCATATACTACAACAATAGAGCAAAACTGCTCTGTTTTAAGATTTTAAAGACCATTAAAATTCTCATTTTTTAAGAACAAGATGAATGACTTTAGCAGCATCCTTCTTTCCTCCTTAAAAGAGTGGAGTTGTGTTATTGCTCTTCATTTTAAATGATAGGCACTTTAGTGGAATATAGCACTATTTTGAGAAAGCTGCTGTCATTTTACTCTGCATGTTTGGGTTGCATAAATGCTAACTTTAATGATGCAGCATTTCCTTTGTAAAATTATCTTTTATAGTGGATGAACTGGTCATTAATTTCACTGTAAAGACATAATTTGTACATTTTAATGTATTTCCCAACTAATCTGTTTGTGTGAGCATAACAGCTGGAAGCTCCTGCAAGAAGACAGCAGAGTAAAAAACGTACCTTAGTTCATAACTTCTTTGATTTCTCTTGCCTGTCCCATAAAATCCAGCTTTAAACTTTTATTTCTTTGTTATGCCAGGATTGTGGTTATTTTGTACACAAATACATCCATGGCATGGTGTGTGTTACATTGGTGCTGCAATTACACCAGATTGCACAATAGTTTGTGAATGCTCTATTACTTTTCCATGCAAATTGCTAAAATGAGGAACCTGGAACTCAGTCATGATAGCCATACATCTCCAATTTAATTTACTCTTTTTAAAATTCTGCTCATCTACATTTTTACTACAAATATTCCCCATTTTCTTTTATTACTCTAGCTCAGTGTCAATTGAATATTCTGAGCCCACTGAGTATTTTTTTTTTTAGCAAGACAAAGGCTTGAAAATACTCTAGAGTTTTCTGAAAATTGTACAAATAGTATTAAAATAATTTTTTTACATATTGGAACAAAATTTTAAGATAGCATATGCATAAATAGATATTTAATAGAAACAAACTAATTAAATGTAATATCTTCCAAAGAAAGTATATTCTGGATAAAAGAAATTGAATTGCAAGAGTCAAGAAATTTACTGTAAGAATACTTTTATTCCTGTTTCTCTGACCTAAGGATGTCTGAAAGTAAATTGATGTTGCTTAGAAGTATCAAAACCTTGCATAAAACAGAATCCTATGTAAATCATAAAGTCCAAACAGAAATTGATTCTACCACCAAAAGAACGTGTGGAACACAGCATTCATCACCACAGCAAAGGTTGTATTTATCTAGCAATCATGTCAGACATGACAGACGGTACACAGACCTGGCATACACAGATAGAGGCGGGAAAACACATTGCACCTCTCATAGGGCAGTGAAAACGCACAGAAGTGAATGTCTAGAATATGAGGAAAAAATGTGAAATGGATATACATAAACACTTCTTTCTTTTACTTATGCTATCACTAAATCATCACTAATTTCTTACCAGATCTTTTGTAAAATGTAGTTGATTGCAAGGACCCTTCATTATGCACATATTTTATATGTATACTAGTGGCCCAGTGCACGGATTCATGCACATTAAAAGGAAATTAATTAGAAGAAATATTTTAATATCACTATTTGCCCTTTCTCTATAATGGAAGTGTCAATCTAATTCACGATCAAGAATGACAGATAGAAACATATGCGTGCGATTGGCGCCAGCAAGAGCTTTATATGTATCATGCATGCATGAGTCAACTTAGCCTTTTATATATATAGAATAAACTTGCTTAATTAGACCTGCTTTCTGATGTAGCTAAACTTTTTTCCAGCCCAGTGAAGCACCCCAACTTCTTTTTCAGGTAATTGTCAGTAACACAGCAGTAAATGCCAACATGAAGCACCTTATTATTGTAGATCATACAGAGAGAACAAAGGGTAAAATTTAACTGTAGCAGTGTTTGACTATATTCTGCGCAGTGAGAAAACCTGAAGTCATTTTCAAGTTCCACCATTTATTACTTCTTTTCAGTCAGGCCAAGTTTCTAAACTTTCTAAATCTCTGTTTTCCGGCTAATGAAAAGAAAATAGGATTCTACCAAGTCTCCTATCTTCCTTCTCCAGGACTTCTTTGAGGATCAAATGAGATGAGGCACATGAAAATGCTTCACAGACATTTTGTTAAAGTGTAAAATGTTTGCAACTGGCTATAAAGCAAGTCATGTTCCCAGGCTGAAGAAACTCCAAGGAGGCTAGTCACTAGGGAGAGAAAGCTGGGCGTTGCTATGTGACATCATTACCTGGTGCCTACAGCAACCATCTCCAGGCTGGGCTGGGCTGTGGGCCACATTTTGCGCCAGGGGGTCTTGGCACTGTCAGCTGTGATTTGGTGGGCTGTCACTCTGGGGTGGTGGCAGAGCCTGTGTCCCACTTGGGGGAAACTGAGTGTTGCTTTGTGGGGGCCAATACGCTGTGCCATTGCTCTGTAAATGGCCAATGAACATCACGG
This sequence comes from Plecotus auritus, assembly GCF_963455305.1. Classification (NCBI taxonomy): domain Eukaryota; kingdom Metazoa; phylum Chordata; class Mammalia; order Chiroptera; family Vespertilionidae; genus Plecotus; species Plecotus auritus. The sequence goes on from NC_137774.1 coordinate 157,252,413, forward strand.
CAGCTTCTGCATTGAGCATCTGCCCCCTGGTGGTCAGTGCACATCATAGCAACTGGCCGGATGGTCAGACACTTAGCATATTAGCCTTTTATATATGTATACTAGATGCCTGGAGATGAAATTAGTGTGTGGGTATAGTCCCGAGGCCTGGCCTGTGATCAGGGCCATTTTCCCTGGCTGCCTGCAGCAACCCTTGCCCCCTGCTGCCACCCACCACCGGGTCCCCGTTCGCCATCGGGTGATTAGAGCCTGCTGGCTGGGGGAGGAACCGAGAGGTTGGCCGTTCCCACCCACTTGCTGGCCCCGCCCCCGCCATTGTCACCCTCTGTGTGTAGGGCAACTGGCGGGACAGGGGCCTTTGCCTGGTGCCACCTGTGCCCCCTGCCACCCACCCCCAGTTCCTCGTTTGCCATCAGGCAATTGGAGCCTGCCGCCGGGAAAAGGGACTGAGAAGTGGTCAGTGCACCTCTTAGTGACAAGTCGAGTGGTCATTCTGGTCGTTCTATGGTTAGGATCAATTAGCATATTGCCCTTTTATTATATAGAATAGAGGTCCAGTGTATGGCTGGGGGCCAACCGGCCTGCCCTGATGCGGGCCGCGGATCGGGATGAGGGTCCCTGCTGGGGGGCGGGGCCAGCTGGGGCGAGGGGCTGCGGGCGGTTTGCCGGCTGGCCATGGCCCCGATCAGGGTGCGGGTCCTTGCTAGGGGTCAGGGCCACTTGGGGCGAGGTGCCATGGTCATTCTGGTCTCTGGTCGTTCTGGGCATTCTGCCATTTCAGTCACTGGGCTTTTATTATATAGGTTAGATGTCTAAACTGACTATTTTGGGGAAAGGTGTTCTTAATGATGGTTTTTGTCTCAAAAATGGCAAGATACTCTCATTAAGGCATCCAGGTAAGAAGACAGACTTTGCACATCCCTCCCCAGTCCTCCACACTTCTGACCTCATATTAATAAAAACTACAAAAAAAGAAACATTGTAATTTTAAAGAGCCAATAGCGGGACCAGCCTAATGCTAGAATACAAATCAGGTGCTAAGAGCAGGTTTCTTCTACCTCATCAGCTGAGTGGTATTAGAATTGCATCAATAGTACAAGAAAGCCCTGAAATTTCCTTCCAGACAAATGTTTATAGCAAGTAGGAATTGGGCACTGTAGCAAATGAAATATTTCGCTATGGACACTAACTGTGTAGAGAGGAAAGTGACAGATCTGATTCTGGCTACAGTTATAGCTCTCTCTCCAATCTCTTTAGATGTCTGATTTCCAATAGGATGTCTAATTTTTTTTTTTTTTTTGCTATTTTAAGCCAGCATTTTATTTTAAAAACACCCTCAAATGCCACCACACTGTTATAAGCCATCTATGAAAAGCCTTTTCAGCTTTCATCAACACTCGTTCAAGGTTCTTTCAGCTTCCACTCACTCTCTAGTTCCAAAGCCAGACTTACATGTGAAGTTTTTGTTGCAACAGCATGGCAGTCTCAATCCTAAAATGTGTCTTGCTTAATTATTGTTGCATAAAAAATTACTCCAAAGTTTAGCAGCTTAGAAAATAAATATTGATCTGTCCTGGTTCCTGTGGGTGAGAAATTCAGGAGTGGCTTAGCAAGATGGTTCTGACTTAGGATTTCATTAAGTTGCAGCCACGATGTCCATCAGGTGTGTGAAGGCTTGGCTGCAGCTGAAGAAACTGCTTCTGACATGATTCACACACACAGCTATTGGCTGGAGGCCATTGTTCTTTGTTAACTGCTTTCAGGGGGCCTCAATTTCTCACCTCATGAGCATCTCCATGGGGCTACTTGAGTGTCCTCATAATATTGCAATTGCCTTTTCCCAGAGAGAGTTATCTGAAGACAGAGAGAGAGAGAGAGAGAGAGAGAGAGAGAGAGAGAGAGAGAGAGAGAAACAGAGAGAGAAACAGAGAAACAGAGAGACAGAGACAAAGAGAATGACTATAATGGTGTTGACCTGGACTCAGAAGTGATATGCCTGTGTTTTGTGGATAACACAAACTGACCCAGATACAATATGAGAGGGGGCTACATAATGGCATGAACACCAAAAGGTGGGAATTATCTAGGACACTTGTTACCAACAGCCTTTGATGTTTTTGTCTCTGAGGAAAAGGAGTGAACATTTATGAAGTCTTACTTGTTCTACAATAGAATGAGCACTGTCAAATGTATGCTATAAGCATGCGTTGTAGAGTTAGCTAGTATATTAATACAAATTTTATTTTCCTTTCTATTGTTAGGTGTCATGAATTCTCTTCTCCCTAATTCTTCCCTGATGATCAAAAAGTAATTCTTAGAGAGGAGGTGGTCTTCTTAAGATATACTCATGTAAATAAAAGTGTGGATCCTTGATGTATTCAAGAACTGGTTGCTTACCCAGCTACTGGCTGGATGTATCCACTTCTTCCTCACTTCAATGTAGCCTTTAGCAAATAGGAAGATTTGTTGTAGTTGTTCAGATTTTGGGTATTATTACCCTTCATTAAAGAGCTCGTCCTATTTTCTCTTTCCCTGAAATATCTCTAGAATCTGTTTATATTTCCTCTACCTACTGCCCTAGTCAAAGCCAATGTCATTTATCACCTGGACTAAGCCTGTAGCTATCTGATTTCACATACCTATACCCTATTCTCCTTCCCCCTGTAGGTTAATGGGTTCTTTTTGTCAGTATTGTTTTTCTCTGTATTTTTTTGTGTACAAGTTAAATAACATCTCTTCTCACTATCCACAGGCTTTCCTTATGATGTTTTCTGATGACTTACATCTCCCTCCATGATTCCGCCTGCACACACACCCGCCATTGCGCTGCTCTTTTTGTGTAACGGTCTGCTTCATCATTTTGCTCCAACTATGTCAGTCTTTATGTTGTTTCTTGAAACATCAAAAACATCCTGATTTGGGGTATTCTCCTGTTGCTACCCCTGTTTGGACTCATCTCCACCAGAATGTGTCTCTCCATCACTGCATTTATGTCTTTATCCAGAGTGATATTAAGAGAGAGGCCTCTTCTAACCACATCACAGCATCTCCCCATCCTCCCCTTCCCCCTTACCCTGAATTATTTCTTTTCCTAACCCTTTTCGCTATTACATATGTTATATATTTATTTTCTGATTTAATTATTTTGTCTCCTCAATAGAAGCTATTCTCCATTAAAGTAAGGACTTCTGTGGACTTAGCTATTCTAAGCAGTAAGAATAGTGGCTATAATGCCCCACTCTCTGTTCAGCCTCAAATAAAGCAGAAAAATCATGATTTACTAATATTAGCAATAGCTTCCACTCAGAGTGAAAGTAGAGTGAAGGCAGAGTCCATAGTTAACCTGTACTTTCCAGATTCATACATGCCAATTACTTTAAAGTAAATTAAAACCAGATGCTAGAAAAGAACAGAGAACAATCTATTATTGGGCATATATTCCCAAATATGTGTTTTACTATATAAAAAAATGTGTAGTTTTGCACCTGCAGTACATCCATTGTCTTAAGGTTCTAAAACCCACAATAAATAGTTAAAATTTTGATGATTATCATCTGAAGCATAGAAATGAGTCACACACTATTGAATTTCACTAAATAATCTTTTTTTCAAAATAATTTTTGAAAAATTCTATTACATCCTTTCTTTTTAAAGTTACATTTTTGTGGTTATTTTTTAACTTGAATTTATATTTATGTCACTTGTCCATCTAATATTTGGTTCGTATAACTACTGAATCTGGTAACTCGCTAGCATTGTTCTCTAGGCTGAAACAGACAAGAGAGTTTTGGAAACCACTTACCATCTATAACTTTATACCTTTCTACTTTAACTTCTGACTTATGTTTAATGGGCTTCTAAATATTTAAATGGGTCTCTTCTCTGGACTGCAGTATGGCCAGCTAAACATTTAAAGTTAGTTAAATCTTCATAACAAGGCCATTGCTGTTCTCCAGTTAAATTTGTTTTCTTTGAATCAATCTTCATTTCTCAGCATTTTATTTATTTATCAGTCTTAGTTTTCATGGTTGTCTACCCTCACAGAACATGCTTTCATCAAAGATAGGACTGAGGAAGAATTATATCAATAAAAAAAATGTATGTGGCATATGAGAAACTTAAAGTAAATATTTGATGTCAATTTATTCATTTGTTAAATGAGGAATTGCTCCCAACTTTAATAGGCTTATCATCCAGAGGGGGATGTAAACTAATGTAATAGTTTACATTTAAATGTTTATATAATATTTATGGAGAGGATATAAAGATTTTCTAATAGCAAAGTCTGCCTGATTTTATCTCACTTTCATCACTTTCAAGAACAGATTGTAGTCAGCAGCTAAAGAAAATGCATAATATAATATGTAAATAGGATATGTATTTTATGTAAATATGAATAGATGATATCTCAAGAGGGTTGTTTTGTTCAATAAATTATTCATTTATTATATAATTTATTATCCAGCACTTAATAAGTACTAGCTAATGTGATAGACACATAGAAAAAAGTGGTGATACTAGAAGCTTGATTGTATTTTCTTTGTTCAGAGAAAGTTGGAATACGTGTTGGGAGAAAGTGTTATATTACACTAGAGGCCCATTGCAGGAAGATTTCTGCAATAGGGCTTCCTATGGCGGTCTGCTTCCTTCCCTTCTCCCCCACCCCGCCTGCTTCCCTCCTCCCTTCTCCCCCACCCCGCCTGCTTTCCTCCCTTCTCCGCAACCCCACTTGCGTGCTTCTCCGCAGCTTTGCTCCCTTCTGCAACGCTTGGCTTCCTTCTACACTGTCTTCAGTCTTCGCTCTACTCCTGGATATGCAAATTAACTGACAACTTGGTTGGGTTAATTTGCATACTCGCTCCTGATTGGCTGGTGGGTGTGGCTGGTGGTGTGGCTTGTGGGTGTAGTGGAGGTACGGACAATTTGCATATTACTCTTTTATTAAATAGGATTTAAAATAATATAACAATAACAACAACAATAATAATAATACAAGGCTGAGATTTTTAAGTTCTGCAAGGGTGGAAAATTAGCCAGGCTGCAGTCACCATGGAGTTAGACTCACTCTTAAAGATGAAACATCCAAGAGTCTGAAAACAGCTACAAAAACTGAGAAAACAGTATAGTAATTTGTTTGTTTTGTTGGTGTGGAAGAGACTAATTCTACCTGGAGAGAAGGCAGGTAGAAGAATTCTTGGAGGATTAGAATAAAAGACTCCATCTACTTGAGCAAATCAATGCCTGCACCTTGATTGCATAAAGCAATAGCATTAGCAAAATTTTACTCCAGGTAAGTAACTCAGAAATCTTGGTCAGTTCCAAAGTTGCAGAAAATAATTGGTAATTGACTAGCCTCAAGCATTAATACCCAAGTACTTTTCCTTCCCAATGCCAAAAGAATAGAGCAGAGCTCACTGCCCAAACCTGCTTCTCCTGGGAACTGAAGGGGTTCTTGGAGCTCAATTTGTACATTCTGAGGTTTTAGTAAACACAAGAGTTTATGTTTCTTCATCTTTCATGTAGTCATGTTCTAAAAAACAACACAAGGGCAACTACAGAGGCAAACTAATTTAAAACAAACTTACAAAGGCGACCACAAGAATAACAAAATTTAAAGGGAAACCTTGATTAAAAATACCACTAGATGAAGAAGTGTTAGAATAGAGAAACTAAGCCCAGCCGTCATAGCTCAGTGGTTGAACATCGACCTATGAACCAAGAGGTCACAGTTCCATTCCCGGTCCGTGCACATGCCCAGATTTTGGTCTCCATCCCCAGTGTGGGGCATCATTGATGTTTCTATCTCTCTCTCCCTTCCTCATTGAAATAAATAAAAATATATTTTTTAAAATGTTTAAATAAACTACAATTTGATATAATAAATTAATTTCAAAAACCTGACTTCAAATAAAATAAAAGCAACAGGAAAATATATATGACTCCATCAAGGAAGACAAAACTAGAAAAATAGACAAATTTAAACAATACGTTTTACAGGCTTGTACATTTGTGGTAAGAATATGAAGATTTGCAAGGGAATTGCTGATATAATGTTGTTTTCAATAGGAAAGAATGTATATAGAGCCAGGGATGTAAATTGGGAAGAATTTTCAAAGTTCAGTGGTTCTATTTTAAGCTAAGTGATGGGGAGGAAATGTATCCTCTTTTGTGTATGTGTGCATTACCTGCTTTTAAAAAAAGTAAACATGGTTAGCAAGCATATTTTTTTTTTAATTTCAAGAAGAAGAAGCAAGGATTGTGCAATGGAATAAAGAGGATGGGTGACAAGTGCATTGAGAAGGGATTGAATCATATAAGAACTTCTAGACAGACATACAGAATTTATAGAAGTTAAATGTTATCCTAATCATAGAGGAGAGCAAGAAACTAATTTGGATTACTCTGGCTGCTGTGCTGAGAAATGTATATATTTTTTCCCAGAGTAAATAGTGGAGAAGGAAAGACCAATTTGGAAACTCTTTCCGTAATCCATCTGACAGATGTTGCCTGCAACTCATGTGTTTGTCACAGAGCTGGAAAGAAATAGACAGCTTTGAGATATATATAGGAGTTATAATTTATAAAACTTTGTGATGGATTGCATCTAGTGGTTTAAGTAATCGTGAGTGATAAACAATGTTTTTATGTCTTTAGATTGAGTGACTGGTGGAAGAAAAAATCTATTAATGTAGAGAATGTTATAGGAAGAATTGAATTGTGGATGGAATTAGATCAAGAGATTCATTTGAACAAGTTGTGCTTTGACATATTATGTTGTGTTTCATTACCAACAGGTTAAGTTCTATGAATCATCCAAATGGAAAAGTTAAGTGACTAGTTTGGAATACGCATCTGGGAGGCAGAGGAGAAGTACAGCCCATAAACAGCAAGCCACTAACTAGGAGGGGCATGTGAGGTGTTAGGAATTAATGAGATTACATAGAGGGATGCTATAGAAGAACAAAAGTGGTCAAGGTGTGAGGTGTTCATACTTTGGCAAGAAGTAGTGGAGCAATTATAAACAAAGAGAAGGGGATGCAATATACTGAGAGATTAACAAATAAAAATAAATAAATTGGAGAACAGAGTATCAGAGAAGCCAGGAGAAAAGTACTGTATAATCTTTTCTGACAAAGGCTACAGTAAACTTGAAAAAGATGAGGACTGATAAGTTATTTACTGGATTTATCAAATTAAGGTCACAAGTGATGGTAATATATAAATATTTCTCTCTTTTCTGCTACCAGCATGGCTAGAGAATGGACAGGAGTCCTGAGTAGGGGCAATGGGGGATTGAGAAAAAGAAAGAGACAGACAGAAAAATAGTAGGGAAAGCTGGGACATGGTGGGACAGCTGTCCTCTGATGGGGAGACAGGGACCCAGAGCCCATCAGCATGTTTATTTTATACAGTAAGATGCCAGGAAGTTTTTCTAAAGTTTAAGATAAATAAAATATGTGCATTCTCGTGGCTTCTTTGTAATCTTCACTTCTGGGTGGGCCTGGATAATTGTGTTTGTTCCTGGTGCCTGGCTGGATTTAGATAATGAAATCCTCCTCCTGGCGCCTGAGGAAAAGGTCAGACTGACAACACACCTGCCTCTGGCAAGGTATGTTTCCAGGTCATGGCTCTGCCAGGAGCCACTGAATTCAGACCACAATCAGCTCAGGGGCCTTTCCCAGGCGCTCTCTTACAGTAATAAGAAAATTTTCAATTGTATGGTGCAGTCAGTGTGTAGAGCACTAAAGAATGAAGGACATTTAAAGAAGAGATGATAATGTGTGCAGTTAACGCTTAGAAGAAGCATGGGCATTGAACCCCAGGTGGAAAATTTGACAACTTATTATCCAGATGTACAATGGAAACATAGGTTTTCTTTTTATTTGACTAATTTTTCTCATGCATCCTAACTTTTCTGTATAGCATGGATTCGAGAAGGCTTAACATTGACAGAGGTTCCATCTGGTTTAGTTCTGTAGTTTATGTTCTCCTGAATGAGTATGTCCTTCAAATATATTTTCCCTCCTCTTGTTTCTCCCCATAATGGCAAGTAAAATTAAGGGCTTGAGTGGGGGTGGTGGTGGTGATGGCTGCATGTCTTTCAGGTAGTAGAACAGAGAGCCTTGAATCCTAACATAAATATCCCTTTTCTGTCCTCTAGGTCCATCTTGATGATGTTACATGTCAGCCTACATTCTGAGAAAACTGTCAGCATTTCTATCTGAACTCTGAAGCTGGGAATTCTCAGCTATTCTCTAAATTAATGATGTATGAAACAAGGGTATCAGCTGTGGATGACCATATTGGGCCAAAAGAAGGAAATTTTGTGGATGCTGGATAATTAATAAAATCACTATGAAAATTAGAAATTAATTCCCTGCAACAATAGATACATACTTTGAAAAGTCAAACAAAACTCAAGGTCTATCTACACAAGCCCATCCCATGGTCAGTTTCTCTGTCAATAGGAGTAACATCACTACATTTTCTCATGTGATTATAATGATAACTGGGCCTCATTGTACACAATGTATTCATTCATTTATCCAAGCATTTACTATAATATTTTGCATTACTATTATTGCTGGGCTCCATACTAACAGCTGATGACTGGAAATTAATAACAGTATCTCTCTTCCAAAGGATGTAACTATAAGTATAAAACCCAAAATACAACACATGATTAAAATCAAATTAGAACTGGGATTAGAAGAGAAATATTTATTGTTTATTTTATACTTTGCTATAATGTACCAAACAATTAGATTAAACAACAATGTTCTAGAAATAACTAACACTATAGATCACTATATATTACTCTACCAATCTCTTGGGAATTTGGATTGGTATACATTTAACTAATCTTTTCATTATTCCCCACCTTGGAAAGTAAATAATAGAAAGTCACTAGTAAACCCACTGATAGACAGATCCATATAGACCAACATGCACACATTTCTCAAAGCTTAGCGACTGTTAAAACCTCATTGGGAAAAAGAACATTTTATCTTGGAGTGGTTTATAGTCTCCAATTTCCAAGAAACAGTTTCTGCCTCTTTATCCAGCAAATGGTGAAAAAAAAAAAAAAGTACTGCAGGAGGATGAAGCACCAATTAGTATACCAAATTCCATACTTTTAATCTGCTTTATTTGTTTCCAATGGTTGTCATAACTAAGTACCACAAATTGATGGCAAAACAACAGAAAGTTATTGTTTCACAGTTCTGGAGTCAAGAAGAACAAAATCAAGGTATCAGCAGTGTCATGTTCCCTCCGAAGTCTGTGGAGAAGAATACTTCTTTGTCTCTTCCTATTTGATGGTGGTTCCCAGGTAATTCTTGGCTTTCAGTAGCAGCATTTTGATCTAAGGAACTGTTGTTGCATGTTCTCTATGTGACTCTGTCTCCAGATGGTGCTTTCCTTTTCCTTTAAGGATACCAGTCTTTTTGGATTGGGGCCAGCCTAATGAACTCATCTTAACTCAATTCCATTTGCAAAGACCCTATCCTATATAATGAAACCCTAATATGCAAATCGACCAAACAGCAGAACGACCAGTTGCTATGACACATGCTGACCACCAGGGAGCAGACACTCAATGCAGGAACTGCCCCTGGCGGTCAGTGCACTCTTACAGGGGGAGCGCTGCTCAGCAAGAAGCGGGCCTAAGCCGGCAGGTAGACATCCCCCAAGGGGTCCCAGACTGCGATAGGGCGCAGGCCAGGCTGAGCCCCGACCCCCAAGTGCACAAATGTCATGCACTGGGCCTCTCTAGTTTGCAAATAAAGTACCATTTTATCTTGGAGTGCTTCATAGTCTCCAAGTGAATAGATCTGTTCTTTCTTCCTAATGGACATATTTGTAGATGGATCTAACAGTCCTTTTCTCAGTGGTAGTTTCTCTTCTCACTAATATTTTAAAATTGACAGGTATGAATATATATGTAAAGGTATAGATGTAAAGGTATATATGGAGGTATAGATATAATGGTATTTATATAAGTAGTATATAATATATAATTAATATATTATATGTAGTATAATAAATATTTTAATATATTAATATATAAAACATATGTAATAGGTGCATATGAAATATATTACATGTAATTTGTATGTTTATATAGAATAACATTTATTGTTTACATATCATATATAATGTACAGGGTGGGGCAAAAGTAGGTTTATAGTTGTTCATATGGAAAATAATACAATAATTAAAAAAAAAATAAAAGAATAAATGTGTTATGTGTACTCTCAAAACTATATGTACTTTTGCCCCACTCTCAATCCTATATAATAAAGAGGTAATATGCAAATTGACCCTCATGCCCTCGCACTAGAGGGCCGCCCCCATGTGGTCAAAGATTGCTGCCACAAGATTGCCGGCAGGGGAGGGAAGTTGGGGGTGAATAGGGATCGGGCCTAAACCGGCAGTCGGACATCCCCCGAGGGGTCCCAGATTGGAGAGGGTGCAGGCTGGCGGAGGGACACCCCACCCCCCCACCAGTGCATGAATTTTGTGCACTGGGCCTCTAATAATATGTATAATATATAAAATATTTATAATAGGTATGTTAAGAAGGTTTATTTAATATTATATATGTATATGTATCATATATATACATATATATATATATATATATATATATATATATTTGTGTGTGTGTGTGTGTGTGTGTGTATACACACATATAGATATACTAGAGGCCTGGTGCATGAAATTCGTACACTGGGGAGGGGAGTCCCTCAGGCAAGCCTGCACCCTCTCCAATCTGGGACCCCCTCAGGGGATGTCTGACTGCTGGTTTAGGCCTGATCCCACAGCTTGCACCCTCTCACAATCCGAGACTCTGGCTCCCACCCGCTCATCTGCCTGCCTGCCTGATTGCCCTTAACTGCTTCTGCTTGCCAGCCTGATCACCCCCTAACCACTCCCCTGCCAGCCTGATAGATACCTAACTGCTCCCCAGCCAGCCCGATTGCCCTCCCCTGCTGGCCCAGTCACCCCCAACTGCCCTCCTGCTGGCCCAGTCACCCCTAACTGCCCTCCCCTGCAGGCCTGGTCACCCCCAACTGCCCTCCCCTGCAGGCCTGGTGCCCCCCAACTGTCCTCCCTCCCCTGCTGGCCATCTTTTGGCGGCCATCTTGTGACCACATGGAGGCGGCCATCTTGTGCGAGGGTGTGGTGGTCAATTTGCATATTACCTCTTTATTATATAGGAAATATATACATATATATACTGAGTGGCCAGATTATTATGATCTCTGAATGCATAATAATCTGGCCACTCAGTGTGTGTGTGTGTGTGTGTGTGTGTGTGTGTGTGTGTGTGTATTAGAGGCCTGGTGCATGAATTCATGCATGGGTGGGGTCCGGCCAGCCTGGCCAGGGGGAGGGGACATAGGTGGTTGGCCGGCCTGCCTGCTGGTCTAACTCCCGGTGGAGGGGACAATTTGCATATTAGCCTTTCATTATATACGATATATACTGAGTGGCCAGATTATTATGCATTTAGAGATCATAATAATCTGGTCACTCAGTGTATATGAGGAGGGTTAGTTTGATTTAGTGTTTCTAGATATAGATGACTTCAAATCCAGAAGTCACTCTCCTACTTTTCCACTTGGAAATTATTTTGAACTTGCCACATCATGAACCATAGAACCAACACTCCAATAGAAAAAGAATTGTTTTTAAAATAAAACACATGATATCTTTACCTCTCTGAGTCTAGGAAAAATAGCCAACATCAGTGTCTCAGGGACTTAGCTGCAAAATTTATTTATTTTTCTCTTTGATCAAAGGAGGGAGCCATCAGTTCTCCTAAATTTGTCAGTAGCTAGATTTAAGGATGTTTATTTCTTAATCCATAGGTTCCCTGATTATCAAATACTAGAGGCCCGGTGCACAAAATTCATGCACGGTTGAGGGGGGGCGTGTCCCTCAGCCCAGCCTGCACCCTCTCCAATCCGGGACCCCTTGGGACTGCTGTCTCCTAACCTCTCACCTGCCTGCTGGCCTGATCCCCCTAACTGCTCTCCTCTGCTGGCCTGATCCCCCTAACTGCTCTCCTCTGCTGGCCTGATCCCCCTAATTGCTCTCCCCTGATGAACTTATCCCCCTAACTGGTTTCCCCTGCCATCCTGATCCTCCTAACTGCTCTCCCCTGCTGGCCTGATCACCTCTAACCACCTCTGCCTCAGCCCTGCCACCATGGCTTTGTCCGGAAGGATGCCCGGCAGGTCATCCGGAAGATGTTCAGTCTAATTAGCATATTATTCTTTTATTAGTATAGATGCCACCTTGTTGTAAAAATGCAGGTTGTTAGCAGGTTTTCCTATTGTAGAAGGGGAGCCCGCAGTAGAGTCCTGGGTTCTGACCAGGGCTTATGCAGTCATGCTTTATCTCAGCAGATGAGATTCCTAGAAGAAGACTCTTGGATGTACCTTGAACATTTCTATCAATTTCGCCAAATCATCCTCCAAAAATGTTGAGCCACTTTAAACTCCCACCAGCAACCATGTGTGTGCCCTCTGTCCTACTTTGATGCCAATATCATTGATTTCCCCCTAGAAGCTTCCCTCCCATCAGCTGGGACTGCTTGGCACTTGAACCAACCTCACTGTTCAGCCCAGGACTTGATTTCCTGAGAGAATTATGGAGGAGGAAAAGTAGTTTTCCTCTACCTTTCTGAGTTCCTAGCAGAGGCCCTTGTAATGAAAGACAGACCACCAAGAGAAAAACAAAAGTTCATTAACATGTGTACCTCGTGTATATGTGGGAGATCCCAGGGAAAAATGAATAACTCCCCAAGGTGGCTTAGAATGCAGATTTAAATACCTTCTTCCTAGGAAAAGGGGACAGGAGATGTAGGCCTTCTAGAGGAGAGTGAATGATTTTTAGGAAAGATGAATGGGGGTTGGGGGAAATAGTTTGTAACAAAGTGTGGGTGTGATGTCAACTTCTACTCTCCTGTCCTGTGACAGGAGTCAGTCTTCTCTGCCTGATGACACTTCTCCCGTCCAGGGGACCTATGACATTTAAGCTCCTTTAGGGGGGTCTGATTTTAGGCAGATCAGGAGATTTCAGTGAAATCCTCTGCATGCATTTGCTGTTTTTCAAGCTTCTGCAGCTAAAGATCATCAATATAACAACACAGCATATGTTGGGGTGGCATGTTCTCTGACCTTCAGAATAAACCCAACTAAAGCTTGTTTCCTCTCTTAGATGATTTGCCACAGTAGGTTATTCCCTGGAGACAGTATTCTGACCAGACCTTCCTGGGAGTGGTCATAACATACTCTGTGCTTGTAGAAAGGTGTGGGCCATATCACAAAATAAATCAGGGTCAGTTTTCTCATCTTGTGGAAAGAGAAATAAAGTTAAGGTAGTTTATCTCCCTTTCCACAGGTTTCCTGAGGGCTTATGTCTCTGCTCCTCCAGCCGCAGCACCTCCACGGCCGCGGGGCTTGGGGCTGCTGGGTGCCGGGCCCCCCTGCGGGTTTGTGACTCTGCTCCTCTGGCCCCAGTTTCACCATGGCCATGGGGCACCTGCATATGCAAATTAACACACCATCTTTGTTGGGTTAATTTGCATACTCAGTCCTGATTGGCTGGTGGGCATCACAGAGGTACACTCAATTTGCATTTTTATATTTTATTAGTGTAGATGAATTAGTTATAGAGACACAGTGGCTAGGAGATCATTACAATATATTATTGACTTAACTGTCCTTATAAATTGCTTTCTAAATCTGTGATTATTTAATTTACAGGGGAAAAAACAGACAAGTAATTGACCTCTCTGCAGGGCATCTTGGTAGCTTCCATGACACTTTCCCACCTGATTAATTGAAAATAGCCAGCAAACTCTTAAACATTGTTTTAAGATTTAATGGAAATGAGGAAAAACATCTTGTGATAAAGATTTATGCAAGTGATGTAATATATTTAACTTATTATAATTAAATATGAAATGTACTTCAGAGATAGTAAAATTTAAATGATTATTTTTATGTTTATCAGTGAATGCAATGCATATGAGAGAAAGCAGTCCATTTTTTAGTTGAAAATATATGAAGCTTGCAAATTTCATAACTATTTTCTTGGATCAGAAAGGTTCCTTATACTACTCTGACCCATGGGAGAGCATGTTAAAGAGATCTTTTATCTGAAGATTTCCTATATGCAGAACTATGCGTGCTATAGACATGATACAAATTACTAAGCTTGCTGGCTTCTGAAAAAAAAAGTAAAAATATGAACCAATTTGTATTATACGATTTTATTTCATGTTCTTTAATCATGTAAAACAGTATTTAAAGGTAGACATTCTATTTGTGTCTACCAAACCGTCCAATTTACAAATGAATCACTAAAGTAGATATATTCACCTTTTCCTCTCTAATTGAGCTGTAAAATGCCTAAGTCAAAGAATGCATTTTAGATGTATTTGGTAGAAATACTGCTAAACTAGAAATTGTGTAATAAAATGTATTATGCAGTAAAATATGGGAATTATGTTTTATTACACTGTGAGATATCCAAAGGACATTATTTTCACCTTTAATTTCCAGCCTCATTGCTGTAACTTTCCTGAGATTTCTTCAATAATTGTTTATGAAGTGATTAATTGAATAGCTTTCAGACACTGTATGAACATATATTTATACATAAATTACATGAAATTCTATTTATTTTAAAAATAAAATTGTATTTTAGAATAGTTTTAAGTTTCAAGTGTAAGAGAGTCTCTATACACTGTATACTGTATATCTGATTTTCCTATTACTAACACCTCACATTAACATTGTACATCTGTCACAATTAATGAAAAAATATAGATATCTTATTATTAACTGGAGTCCAGAGTTCATCCTGGATATCATATTCATGTAGTCCTTATGTTTCTTTAGGCTCCTCTCAGCTATGACAGTTTCTCAGATTTTTCTTGTGTTTGTTTGTTTTCATAACCTTGACATTATCAAGAAGTACTGTATTAATATTCTAGGACTGCCACAACAAAGCACCGTATATTGCATAACTTAAATAACAGAAATTGGTTTTCTCCCAGCTCTGAAGTTTGGAAGTCAGCAATCAGGGTACCAGCATGGACACATCCTGATAAGGGTTCACTTCCTAGTTTATAGATAGCTATCCTCACGGGATGGGGAAAGAGAGAGATTTTGTCCTTCTCTTATAAGGCCACAGTCTAATGGACCAGAGCCCTACCCTTATAATCTCAATTAACTTTAATTACCTCTCAAAGACCCTGTCTCCAGATATGGGCACACTGGAGATTAGGGCTTCAAAATATAAAATTAGGAAGAAAAATATTCAATCTATAGCAAGTACTGAAAAAGTATTTTACTTACTGTATCTTAATTGAAATTTCTTTGGTGTTTTCCTTTTTTACTAGATTGGACTTATATTTTGGGGGAAGTACACAATGATGTGCCACTCTAATTACATCATATCAATGGTGCTTACTATAGACATGATTTACCAATGTTGATATTAACTTTGCTCACCTGGCTTAGGTAGTGTTTGTCAAGATTCTTCACTGGAAATGTATTCATTGTTTCTGTTTCCATACCCCTCTTTGAAATGAAATCATTGTGAGTAGTCCACACTTAAAAAGTAAGAGGTTATGTTCCGTCTCCTGAGGATAAAATATCTCCAGAAATCATTTTGAAAATTATTTCACTTCTATTCATTCATTCAATCAATCAGTCAATCATTTATATCAGTATGAATTCCTGGATATTTATTTTATAAATTGGGTTGTAATATACTACTTTATCATATATCATTGCTCAAATTATTCCAGGTTTTGCTTCTGTATCTCTTAATATATTGCCATCATTATGTGTGTGTGTGCAATTACTTGGTATAACTTATTTATTTTTAAAAGGGATTGTTTACTATTAAAGTACTTCAAATTAGTTAATTCTTAAAATTCACTACTACCATTTTTGCACACTACACAAGAAACCCTTTGCAATGCTAATGCACACTATTCACATTTATAATTCTACTACGGGCCCAATGCACAAATCCGTAACCTTGAAAGGAACTGTGGGCTGTGAGGCTGCGGTGGACACAGGGGCGAGTCTCAGCCCATCTTCCTCACCCCCTCCTGGCCCCTCCTGCTGCGGCCCCTGGTCCCCTGTCTGCCAGCAGCCCCACTCCCGCCACCACTGCTCCCACGTGCTGATGGCGCCGGACTGCTCGCACCCATTGATGGCTTGGAGCGACTGGGGCCGGTGCCAGCAGTAGGTGCGAGCGGGGCCTGCACTGTCAGTGGGTGTGAGTGGTGGCTACTGCCCCGATCACCCCTCAGGAGCAGGGGGGCATGGAGAAGCCCTCAGGGATGATTGGGGCTGGCAGCCGCTTGCATCTGCTGATGGTGCCAAGCGATCAGGACCAGCTGTCAGTGGGTGCAAGCAGCGGCTGCTGGGGGAGGTGGAGAAGCCCTGGGGGACTCTCCGGGCCAGCAGCTGCTGACGGTGCTCAGTGATCAGGGCTGGCACCGGGCGCCAGCAGCAGGTGCAAGCACTGGGCAGGACTGCGTTGTGGGAGCAAAGAATTTTCAGTAACCACCAGAGGCTCACCCCGATGACAGCAACCAGTGCCCCACCTTGGTCTGGTGCCCCCACTCACCTGCTCCACTATCCTGCTGCAGCCAATGCCCACCATGTTGCGTACTCTGCTGCCTGCTGCCGACACCTGCCATGTTCCTCATGCGCCCCCTGGTGTTCAGCGCGCATCATAGTGACTGGTTGTTCAGTTGTTCAGTTGTTCGGTTGTTCCATCGTTTGGTCTATTTGCATATTAGGGTTTTATATATATAGATAATTGCACATAACATAGACACTATAATTTTTTTTTAAATATATTTTATTGATTTTTTACAGAGAGGAAGGGAGAGGGATAGAGAGCTAGAAACATCGATGAGAGAGAAACATCAATCAGCTGCCTCCTGCACATCTCCCACTGGGGATGTGCCCGCAACCAAGGTACATGCCCTTGACCGGAATCGAACCCGGGACCCTTCAGTCCGCAGGCCGATGCTCTATCCACTGAGCCAAACCAGTTAGGGCTATAATTTTTTTAAGATTTTATTTTTTCAAACATTTTTTGGTTTACAAAAAAATTAATAGGAAGGTACAGAGATTTCCCATATAACCCCTAGACCTGACACATGCATAGCCTCCCCCATTATAAACATCGCTCATTGAATTCAAGGGTAATGTTCACATGGACATGTATCAAGTATGCAAGACTATCCTGACTAATAGAAGGCAAATACTTAATGCCTGTGTACTCTGAGGAAGGCTCAATTTTTATGCATTTCTATGAAAGTATCAATGATTCCTCTCATCAGAGATCACAACATAAACTTTTGTTTTCCAGAATTGTTATTATAATGTAATTACATGTGTGTGTATGTTTGTGATATGTCCAATTTGCTAGATTAGGAATACATAACTAAATAAATGTATAAATTTATCTTTGACTTGTACATAAAGTGAAACTCATATGCAGCTTGTCCACTTACATTTTGTTTAGGGTTGATTCTGCATCTTTTACTCTAAACCGTGCAGTGGTATGCTAGATGATGTTTGTTTTATTAGTAAGATGTGGAAGCTTAACAAATAAGCTTCCTTAGGATTTCATGAGCCTGCAGTTTGTTAAATTAGTGAAATGAAATCAGTGAAAAAGCAGAGGTTGTTGAAGATAGTCTACTATCTTGGGAAAAGAACCTATATCAGTTGTTAAAAATTTGAATCTGATAAAAAAATTCTAGGACACATCTTGATTTATCCATTAAATATTTGTTAGAAAATAGATTCAAATATTCTTATAATCATCAGATTTTATTAGTCAACTAATAATCATAATTAGATCTCTTACTAACAACGGTGAGCAGACACGACCCAACAGTTTCCACACAAAATCTTAGGAGTCATAATTTCAGTTTTCATTAAGAGCCCTCTTTCCCAGAAAAAAACACACATGTGTGCTAAGCCTAATTTGCATAGATTTGTGAATAAAAATCCTTGTTTCTATTAAAATTGATTTTATTAAAGAGAGAGAAAACATTTCCATATATAAAACTAAACTGCAATCGTTTCATACAATAAGAGATTGAACTTATTCAATTATGAATTATTTGCTAAAATATTCTAGATAATATGATCCTCCATGGAACCAATTGTTTCAAACCTTATGCAAATTACATTTCTTGTTATCTATTAATTTAATACTTATGAATACTCTAGTCTTTTTATTTGAGAGATTTATAGGGAAGTACACTATCCTCATTTGCTCAGGTTTATCTCTAGTCTTCAACCTCAAAACAATACAAATGACTATGTCTTCTGGCTTAATTTTGAAACGTTATTTAGAGCTTTTAATTATTTTTGCAGGAGGAATATATTTTGACATTATAATTTTTTTATTTTTAAGTGCTTATAATTTAGACTTTCTTTGGCCCAAAGTTAGAATATGTATTATTATTTTAAGAAAAGAAACAAACATTTGAAAGGCACAGTTCTATGTGTTTAATGTAAGATTAATTTGTTTCTAACTAAAATTTTACAAAAATCTATACATATGATATTAAAAATGAATACTGTAGTACATAATTAAATAAGACATAATTGGAGTATAGTAACCAGAACATTTTTAAAATAAAACATGTTAGTAAAATTTGAAGGAAAAATTAAATTAAGATCCTTATGCTAGTCATAACTAAAATGAAGATGTTTAATTTTTCATTTAAAACATAATTCTACTTTTTGATGATAGGTTAATTTGGTTGGGATATAATTTAATAGTTAAGGAACTAAAAGTAAAAAGATTCACATGTTTAACTGAATAGAAAGGTGTGTTTTTTGCATAAATTTTTGAAGTGCCAACATTAAAATAGTAGTAAGCTAACAGCCCCTGGACTATTGACTATGGTGAGACTCTTTTATTTATTTATTTATTTATTTTTATTTTTTTGCAATTATTCTTTTTTTTTTTTAATAAATCTTTATTGTTCAGATTATTACAGGTGTTCCTCTTTTTTTCCCCTAGCTCCCCTCCACTTGATTCCCCACCCCACCCCATGCCCTTACCCCCCGCCACTGTCTTCATCCATAGGTGTAAGCTTTTTGTCCAGTCTCTTCCCGCACCCCTCACACCCCCTTCCCCCTGAGAATTGTCAGTCCACTCCCTTTCTATGTCCCTGATTCTATTATATTCACCAGTCCATTCTGTTCTTCAGATTTTTTATTCACTTGATTTTTAGATTCACTTGTTGGTAGGTATGTATTTGATGTCATTTTGTTGTTCATAATTTTTATCTTTACCTTTTTCTTCTTCTTCCTCTTCTTAAAGAACACCCTTCAGCATTTCATGTAATCCTGGTTTGGTGGTGATGAACTCCTTTAGCTTTTTCTTGTCTGTGAAGCTCTTTATCTGACCTTCAACTCTGAATGATAGCTTTGCTGGGTAGAGTAATCTTGGTTGTAGGTTCTTGCTGTTCATCACTTTGAATATTTCTTGCCACTCCCTTCTGGCCTGCATAGTTTCTGCCGAGAAATCAGCTGACAGTCGTATGGGTGCTCCCTTGTAGGTAACTAACCGTTTTTCTCTTGCTGCTTTCAAGATTCTCTCTTTGTCTTTTGCCCTTGGCATTTTAATTATGATGTGTCTTGGTGTGGTCCTCTTTGGATTCCTCTTGTATGGGGTTCTGTGCGCTTCCTGAACTTGTAAGTCTATTTCTTTCACCAGGTAGGGAAAGTTTTCTGTCATTATTTCTTCTAATAGGTTTTCAATATTTTGCTCTTTCTCTTCTTCTGGCACCCCAAAAATTCGGATGTTGGTATGCTTAAAGTTGTCCCAGAGGCTCCTTACACTATCTTCATATTTTTGGATTTTTTCTTTTTGTTTTTCTGGTTGGGTGTTTTTTGTTTCCTCATATTTCAGATCTTTGGTTTGATTCTTGGGGTACGTTGATCTACAGTTGAGTTTCTGTATATTCTTTATTTCAGACAGTGTATGCTTAATTTCTGACTGGTACTTTTCCATTTTTTTGGCATTCTCATTAAGGTCCTTGAAGGTCTCACTAAGCTCCTCGGAGGTCTCATCAAGTTTCTCGGCGGTTTTTAGAAGATTCTTGAGTAACCTTATAAATGTGGTTCTGAACTCTATGTCGTCCATTAGTTTGCTTTCCTCCATTTCTCTCATTCGTGACATGTTTCTTTGTCTCCGCATTTTGTTGCTTCCTTATGTTGATGGAGTGGCTTTGTGTGGTAGGTGACCTACAGGGGCCAGTAGCTCAGCCTCCCCAATCACCTGAGGTGGATGCCTTTGGTACACCCCTTTGTGGGCTGAGTGCAAAGTCTTGGTGTAGTTAAGCCTTGATTGCTGTTGGTACACTGGGAGGAATTGACCTCCAGGCCAATTGGCT
The DNA here is from genome assembly GCF_963455305.1 of Plecotus auritus. Lineage (NCBI taxonomy): Eukaryota > Metazoa > Chordata > Mammalia > Chiroptera > Vespertilionidae > Plecotus > Plecotus auritus. The sequence continues at coordinate 157,272,880 of NC_137774.1, forward strand.
GTGAGGACCCGCTGTGTCTATAATGGAAGAACTGCTGCACTGGAGACACGTTGGGCTTTGGTGCTCACTGAGTCTGCCTCTTGAATGTATCACTTATGGATGTGAGGAGTTGAAATCTGGTGTCTCACACTGACCACTAGGTACACTGGCTTCTGGATCTCCAATGGGGTGCAGGTCAGCTACTGTCTGAGGCCACCCAGCAGGAGCTACAGCAAGAACTACAGTTTTCTCCTCTTTGCTTGGAGTTTGGAGGTTTTGGAGCTGTCTGACCCGGGCTGCAAGTTTGCTAGGTTAAGCTGTGATAGGGCAGGCCATTCATATGCTAAAGCCGCTGCTTGGAGCCTGGGTGGGTTCGTAGATTGTGCAGGGCGGGGTCTCAGGGCGTGACTAGGCTAGGGTGTGGCAAACAGTGATGGCTGCCAGTAAGCCAGCTCTGTGGCTCTGCGTCTCCGACCTTGTCCCCGTGTCTGGCGCCCCAGCACAATAAACAATTGTTCCTGCGCGCTGCCCTGCAAGCAAGCCTCCCTCACTTTCCAACCCCACGGCAGACAGTCCAGCTTCTCCCTGTAGGAGTTTGGGTCCCCCGCGTCTCCCCAGAAACGAGTTCGGAGTAATCGGGACATTATCTCCCTTCGGGTTGAAAGCAGCAGCGCTTTCAGTCACCCATCGCCAGCCCGATTCGCGCGTCTCCGTACCTCAGCTTTTCAGCGCTTGTGCACCCCTCAATGCTGTTTGCTCTTTCCTTCTAGTTGTAGAACTTCCACTCAGCCAGCTTTCCCGTGGTTCTGGGTGATAGACGTTCTGTCTTTTAGTTGTAGTTTTGAAATTGTTGTGCGAGGCAGCAGTTTAGGTGCTTACCTATGCTGCCATCTTGGTTTCTCTCTCGAGACTCTTTTAGATAAGGACCATGTAAAGGCCTTAAGAACATTGGAAAGGAAAATAATCATTAAAACTTTCCAAATGTTTTTCAATGAAAACAACATATGTCATTTGTTATAATCCTTAAAAATGAATATATGAATCAATTTTGGTTTGTTTTATATTGCTGTTTAGTGGTGGTGGTATTGAATCAAGACCAATATCATGGGATTTATTACAATGCAAATATCATAAATATTTTGGTTAATAATTAATCCCTCTCATTGCTAATCTGTCTCTCAATTAAAAACCACAAAGGCTTGATAGGAATATTATAATTTTGTTCAATCTGATACAACAAATCCCATTCAGATTTCTGGAGACATCTTTTGTTTTCTACTACTTCAGTTTATTGAGTATCAATTTTGAGGCTTTACCCACATTTTTTTTCCTATTTTTCATTATAGGTAGGATCCATTATATATTTATTTAAAAAATGTTTTCTTAAAAAATAGTCACAATCTAATGGAATCCATAGACTGGTCAAATTACGATTTAATTAAGGGTAAGCTGTTCTCAAGACCTTGGGTACAGATGTTGCAGATAGTCTGAGGACATTAGTGCTCTGTACTTCCTATCATTAATTTTTTTTTTAAAATGAAGACTTAGACATTTCATAATGTGAAGTTCATTTGTGTGTTTTTTTAATCTCAGCCATTTCAAAAACAGGATAAGTTGTTATACTTTGTTTTGTCTGTGCTTTTGAATTTTTGGCATTAGTCATCTTAATACCCAGCTGGCATTAAATATTAATTAAATGTTTTTAAGTTAATTTAATGTAAATGAATCAATAGCGCTGAAGATTTGGGGATTTTTATATCCAACCTTAAAGTTTTTAAATACTATTTTTACTAGAAAACCATTTGATTTTATATGATCTGCTTTAAAAACTTGAGATTTAACCTGACCAGCATGGTTCAGTGATTGAGCATCAACCACTGGGTGCCATATCTAAAACACTACATGTGTGATTTAGATATGAACCAGGAGGTCTCAGATCTGATTGCTGGTCAGGACACATGCCTGGGTTGAGGGCTCCATCTCCGCTACAGGGCGTGCAGGAGGCAACTAATCAATGACTCTCTCATCATTGATGTTTCTGTCTCTCTCTTTCCCTCTTCTTTCCTCTCTGAAATCAATAAAAAATATATTTGAAAAAACAAACAAAATGAAAGATTTAAAAGAATAGAGTGTTCTTCAGTAATTCACTTTTAACTACATGAGCATTATTCATTTTAGTCTAATTTAAAAATAACATTACATATTCCTTTTCCTAAGAATGATTTTGATTTGGCAATTTCTATTCATATTTAACTCAACCTAAGACATGCACATGTATGCACACACACTCAAATGTGACAGGAAAGCTCACAATGTTAAAGAATGCTCTATCTGACTGAAAACATTACATACAATTTCCACCTTCCCTAAGAAGTCTACTTTTCATCTTAGGAACAAAGTCTGTTATCTGCAAAATGTACAAAATGTACAATATAAACATTTGAATATTTCATTATTTTATTTATTTTTAATTTCAGAGCTTTTGAATTAACAGTTGAGCTCAGATATATGTTTCCTTCCAAGCCTTAGGCTTCCAGCTAAGCCAAATCTATTTATGCTAACGATCGCCAGCAGCTGTACTCTGCAGTATCAGAGGCTTCTGGGAGGTCTTCCAAGGGAAATCCAAATAGAGCATATTGCCACGATCTAGTGTGAGTGCTGAAAATAATGTCCCACCTGCAATGATTTCTGTGCCACAGAAAACATGACAGCTACACTGTGCTCAAAGAGAGGGAAAGAAGAGAGAGAGAGAGAGAGAGAGAGAGAGAGAGAGAACACAACAGCTAGCTATATTATTTGTTTCTAAAAGTTGATTCATCTTATTCATCTTCCCTTTGTGCATTTGTTGGCTTATTAACCATAATGCAATGTGATTGGCTGTTGCCTCATTCACCCCCATCAACCAGGGGTCCCCTCCCTTCCCATATTCTACTCCTGCCTTTTATTGCTCCCTATGATGTGAGCAGCAGCCCATGGAGAGAACTGGAGGGAACTATGCAATGAATGCTGTTATTAGTGAGCTTAAAAGGCACAGTCCATGACAATACACTAATTCTGCTGGAGACAAAGGAGTGGAGATTTTACCACCTATCATTCAAATGATGAATGAACATACTGAGCTATTTCTGTGGCACATGAACAGTTAGAGCTGGAGAGGGTTGTTCAGAGGAACTGCATCAATGCAACCACCGCTCATGAAAAATGACTGTCGTGCTGTCCTTTATCCACATTAATGGTGCTTAAAATGCACTCTTGAGCATGCTCATATGTTTACACTTGTACAGGGATACGGACATATTAGCTCTCCCTAGGTATTCTTTTAACCAACAGATTAGTGCAAGTGACTTGTGTAGTTCAGCTTCATGACTTTTTCATAAAAAATCGAAAAAGTTTTGTTACAGTTTGACAAATGATTCTATCTCCAGAAAACCCTTGGAACCATAATCATTCTTTACATAGAGATGTGCCAAAATTCTTAAAAATAATTTAGGCAGCTGACGGACTGTTTTATATGCAGGTTTAAGACATGGCCTTTAGTCATTTGTGTCCTCTTCCCCGATTTGAATACTTTAGCCAGGAAATTACTATGAAAATGATACAGACGTCCATCTGATGGGTTATTCAAATAAAACAAAAGAACAAAACAGAAAAGGTCATTGTGACATATTTATTACATAATTCAAAGGATGCTGGAAATTTCTTTTAGATTACTTAATATTTTCAAAAATGCGTGTCCTTGATGAGAGTCTTTCAGGCTTTAATTGAATTTTTAGTATATATTTAAAGATCAGTTTTAGAAAGCTAAGGTTTTTACAAGATAGAAGCCAACAGACATCTCTGTGGTTTATATGAGTAGGTGACAATTTGTGAAGGAATTAAAGTGAGTAAAATCTATACTAATAAAAGGGTAATATGCTAATTAGGGCAGACGTCTTCCGGATGTCCATCCGGACAAAGCCACAGTGGCTGCGAGGCCCTGGGCTCAGGCAGCCGTTGGTTCACAGCAGCCGTGGGCTCAGCATGGTTGCCTCCCACAGAGGGAAGCCAGACTGTTGCTTAGGCCCACTCCCCATCAGTAGGACATCCCCTGAGGGCTCCCAGACTATGAGAGGGGGCAGGCTGGGCTGAGGGACCCCCCCAAGTGCATGACTTTTCATGCACTGGGCCTCTAGTGTTAATATATACAACAGTTTGGCTCTATTGGTGTTTTCAAAATTGACCAAAGGGATAATCTTTAATCCACAGTCAGATAAGCTCCCAATCTGTTTTATAATTCTTGATATTTATTCTACTCATTTCATTTTGAAGCAAACAATATTACTTTCTTAGTAATAAATTCCACGAACTATATAAAATGCCTTAATTTGTTGCAATGGGGACTGAGAAGGGTGACATATGGGTTTTATACAAATAAAAGCATGATTTCAAGGTTTGATCACATGAGCAGGGAAAATAAGTCATCTGCTTCATTCGTTGATACACTTGGGAAGGGCAAGGAGAGCCTGTGATAATAAGCAGCTACAAATGTAGAGCAAATTAGTCATGATGACTAGGTGGAAGAATGATATCGTAGGTGATGCATGCCATGAACCTTGTTTGGAGCACTTGCCATTAGAAATGCGTATGTCCGTAGTTTTGCAAATGCGAGAGGAGAGGTTGTCCTTAGACAGCCTAGTCTTAATTCAAACTTGGGCATCTAGAAAGAGAACTAAGCACCTTGCTTTAATTATATCTAATAGACATCACTTTTTCTAATGAAAAATAAAATTAAAGAATGAAAGCTCCCCTGGTTTTGGATATATTAAAGTTGGGGGGAAAAAAGAAAAAGAAAAATCTTCTCCATTTCTAATTCTGCCCCGGAACTGATTAATTTCATTCAAACTTCCACAGTCTCATATATTCCAATTCAAATCTCTCATGCGTCCCACTTTTTCAAAAATTTATTTAATCATTCATTATTTGATCTATTTTTTCCAAATATTAGATAATGGGAGTGGTCAATAGAAAAAAATGGAATATTCTTTGTCATTTCTATTTTTAAGCTTACATGCAAGTAAATAAATAATCTTAAATGCTGTTACATATTTACATTATATCCTTGCCAAAATTTATATTAAAAATAATAATCAGAAACTGAATTACACTATCATAGTTGAATTACCTCTTTTAGAATGCCTAATTTCATTTACTCTTTAGATTGATTTGACTATTTCTAACTGGTTTCAACTTATTTGTCCAATGGCATTGAAAGATTAATGCACATATTGCAAATATAAAAAATCCTAGACTGAATATAACCTAAGATATTTTCCTGATTAGTTCTTCTTTGAATCACATACCACTAAAAAGTCTGAAAAGATAAAGCATTACTCTTTTGCTGTAATTTCAAAAATATTTATTTTATGAGCAACTGCCTTTTAAAAATTAATTATATTAACATATATTTTCTTCATGGGGTTATGCTCTTGTTCTACATACAACGCTTGGAAAGTTAATACATGACCTTGGTAAATTACATTATTTTATCGCTTCTAATATGTGCAATGAAGTATGAACTCCAGAGTATTTGTGCTGGTGAAAGGGAATAAATTAAGTCCTCAATTGCATGCCAGTGAGGTACATATTTTCTTTGAACTTCACTAGACTTGGGCAGGTGGGTAAGGAGACTAATGTTTTTCTCTTAGTGTGCCATTTATCAACCACCACAGTGGCTCAAAGCAATTTTGTTCTCTCTTCATGTCCCAGGGGTCCCAATATAGATTTTCATTCTGCTAGCTGGAATGAGTCTGAAAACTCTCCCTGACGCTTGGTCTTGATCAGCTGCTGCTCTTCATTGACTGAGCAAGTAATCATTTTATTGCCACTAAGATGGACAGTTGACCTAGCCTAAGAGTGGCCCTATAATTTATATACTCTTTGTGTTACACTAAGCTTTCCCATTGAAAGAAAACAGAAGCTGCCTGGGCTAAATAATGATCCATCTCGGTCACTGGTCATAATTTCAAATAAAATCCACAGTTTGTGGGTGAAAATAAAATATATATGGATATTCTCTTAAATGGAATTTTGCAGAATACACACACACACACACACACACACACACATCGTCATCATCAGACTTCTTAAAATCCCCATATATGTTTTATCCTATATCAGTCTCCTGGGTTCATCTCTATCTATATCCGTATCCCACTGTAGCACCTAAACTTGGCCTACATGTGTGATATGGGGAGGACCATATTCTGACAAGGAGCAAATTGAGGACATTCCTACAGGATGCATTCTATGAGACTGGGCCAGAAACTGTGCGGGCTTTCAGCACAGCTGGGAAGGCACATAGATAGCATCATTCGTGCCTAAACTGTCAATGAGGCACTAACAATCCTTTACCTCTCAGTGAAATAATATTAAAGAATTTGGTATTAAATTTAAAAGCAAACAATGCCAAAATTTGTCAATTCCTTTGCTATATCAAGGTGTATTTCTCTTCCTTGTTTCTTCTCTTTTCTTCCTTCCTTCTTTCCTTCCTTCCTTCCTTCCTTCCTTCCTTCCTTCCTTCCTTCCTTCCTTCCTTCTTTCTGTCTTTTTTCTTTTCCCCTCCTTTTTTTCATGTAGGTATGCTTCTAATTTAAATGATATACATTTATCTCAGGCTTCAACATAGGTAATATATTTGCCAGTGAATAAAACAAAAGCAAAAAATACATTAACCATCAAAATAAGATATTTTTTAAAGTGTGTAGAAAAAAAGTTGTAACAATTTAAAACATGTTTAACTTCGAGTGACATCAGTGAGTTCTATAACAATTCTATGGTGATAGATTAGCTCATTGAATTTATAACATAAATTTTAAAAAGAATGAAGGTTACAAGCTTCAATATGTCATAAATATTGTAACAAGATAAGTTCTCAACCTCCTTGTCTGAATCTGATATGGCATTTTCCAACATTTGTCTCTTTCCAGTAGGGATGAGTCACAAAAAATGTATTTCATTAGTAACTACATTTGAAATTGCATATTCTTACCTTCCTAATTTGCTATCTCTTCCCACTGTAGAAAATCATTGTGCATATGAAAGTAGTAAAATTTAATTTTAAAATATTTAGGCTGCAAATGACAGGAAAAAAAATTAGCACATTGGGGAAAACATTGCTTTATTTGTTCCACATAATACCAGATGTGGAGCTATACTGAGTGGCCAGATTATTATGATCTCTGAACGCATAATAATCTGGCCACTCAGTATATGTGTGTGTGTGTGTGTGTGTGTGTGTGTGTGTGTGTGTGTATGTATTTTTTTTAGAGGCCCGGTGCATGAATTCATGCATGGGTGGGGTCTGGCCAGCCTGCCCAGGGCGAGGGGACATGGGCGGTTGGCCGGCCTTCCTGCTGGTCAAACTCCTGGTGGAGAGGACCATTTGCATATTAGCCTTTTATTATATAGGATATACACTGAGTGGCCAGATTATTATGTGTTCAAAGATCATAATAATCTGGCCACTTAGTGTATGTGGTTGTGGTTGCTGACATCAGTTTTTACTCAACAAGTCAGGGAACTGTGATCATGTCTCTGTGATCATGTCTCTGAGCTTCTTAACTTTCTCAGAGTTAAAAGCATGCTTACATCACTATGAGTGCTGTGTCCTCATGGGAGATTCAAAGACAGGATGCAGGAGCCAATGTAGAGTAGACCTTTGCTTTACTTTTTTTTAATTTTTATCAGGAAAATCTAATCTTTCTTAATACCAGTGATTCTTTGTTTTGTAGTACCTAGAAGTGAGTCCCATCACCACCACTATGTGTAAAAGTCACACAAGGGTATATTTGATTTTTCCGGCCTCTGTAATGAGAAATGTGTAAGGAAGAGTGAGTTTGCAGTAGAGGATTTTTTAGTTTTCTACTTTTTAAAATGTATTGGGATGGTATTGGTTAATAAAATTACATAGGTTTTAAGTGTACAATTGTATGATGCATCATCTGTATATTACATTGTGTGTTTACCATCGAAAGTCAAATCTTCTGTCACCATATATTTTACACTCTTTACCCTTTACTACCCCCCCTCTGACCTCCCTTACTCTGGTAACCACCATACTGTTATCTATGTCTATGAGGTTTTTTTTTTTTTTTTTTAGTTTGTTTCTCTTGTCTGTTAATTTGTTGCTTTCAGTTTTATATCCCCCATATGAGTGAAATCATATGGTTCTTGACTTTTTCTGTCTTACTTCACTTAGTATGATATTCTCAAGATCCATGACAAAACGGTACTGCAGATATGATTAAGGATTTTTAGATGGAAGATTGTCCTGGATTGCCCTAGCCGGTTTGGCTCAGTATAAAGAGTGTTGGCCTGCAGACTGAAGGGTTTGATTTCGGTCAAGGTCAAGTACCTCGGTTGCAGGCTCCAGCCCTGGTTGGAGCATGTGCGAAGGCAACTAATCGATGTATCACTCTCACATTGATGTTTCTGTCTCTCTCTCTCTCTCCCTCCCACTCTCTCTAAAAATCAATGGAAAACTATCCTCAGGTGAGGATTAACAAAAATAAATAAAATAAAAGATTGCCCTGGATTACCTGGGTAGGCCCAGTGCAATCTCAGGGCTCCTTATAAGTGAAAGAATCACGTACTTAATTTTTGGTAATTTGCTACAGATGCAATAGGAAACAAATGCCATAGTCCTTGTAAGACCCCCAAAGGGACCCTTACTCTATCTCACGGATCGGCGGCAACCCCAATCATCCGCAGGAGGCGTCACTTGATGCAAACAGCAAGAGGCTTTATTCCAGCGCGCTGGGGCTCAACTCCTGACTCACGCGAGCGAGGAGTAGCGCCCCGAGCAGACAGTCTTACAAGTATATATAGGCAAAAACTATACATCGGGGGGTTACACATGTGAGGGGGAAGAGAGGACAAAGCCGCCAGGACATTCCAACAGGGCTCGTTAATAACATGTTTAATGACAGGGCCTAAGTTTTCAGTCAACAGTCCCATCCTGTAATCTCCTGTCCTGCTTTTCTTATCTGTCAGAGCACTATTTGCTTTATCTGCTCTTAACTCTGCTATTTTCCTGAGACAGGTCCAAGGGTCTTGTTCCCACCACCGGCGAAGGGGGAAGACCTTGGAGTTTTAAGATAAAACGGACAGCTGTAAGAAAACTTTACTCTTTCAGTTAGGGTTTGCTTTTTTCCTGAAGCTCCATTTTCCATTGTTGCTTTTTAATCTCTGGAGTTAAGAAGTTCAGGATTTGCCCAGATAAGATAAAGTAAACAAAATTCTTTACCTTTCATTCCCCCATTTGCTTTTTGGTAAGTTCTAATCATGGAACTTCTGTCTTTACATACTCTTCCCCAAGGCTGTCTCCCTGTCGGAGTGACTGGTAGTGCTGCCTGAGCATTAGTACCTGTACAGCACTTATTCTCTCCCTGATGAAGGTGACTAGGCGATTTAAGATGCAGGGTCCAAAAGTGAGAATTAAAAGCAGTATAATAAGGGGACCCATTAGGGAGGATATGAGGGTGGTGAACCAAGGGGACCGGCTGTACCAACTTTCAAACCACCCTTGATGTGCCTCCCGATCTCGTTGTCTCGTTTCTAATCTTTCTCTAAGTTTGGACATGGAATCCTTTATTACACCGGAGTGATCTATGTAAAAACAACATTCTTCTTTTAGTGCAGCACATAATCCACCATCCTTGAGGAATAGGAGATCTAAGCCCCGCCTATTTTGTAGTACCACCTCGGATAAAGAGGTCAGCGACTCTTCTAATTTTGTGATTGATTGCTCTACTGCTCTTAGATCTTCATTTACAGCTGCCCGTAACCCCTCGATATACTGAGGAGTCTGAACGAGCGCAGCCGTCCCTGTTCCTACTCCGGCCGCTACCCCCAGACCTAGCAGGACGGCTAAAGTGAGCGAGACCGGTTCCCTCTTCTGTCTACGGGGTCGTAGGTCGAACTCAGCCTCGAAAGAGCCTGCCTCATGGTAGATAACTCTGGGCACCAGCTGTACGAGGACACAGTAGTCTTTGGCGGTGTTGAACACCGATGAGGAAACACATGGGGTCAGCCCTGTACTGCAGGCCCACCATCCGCCTACGGGGGGGACCAGATAGTAGTTGGTAGTTGTTTGGGGGCTTCCTATGGTCCGGTTACACAGATGCTTACGGTTTATAGGAACTGTACCTAAGCAAGTGCCATGCCCAGAGACTTCTGTAAGGGTGAGTTTACTGTTCGACCCCCAGTTACAGGAGTCATGGGAGGTGGTATTGTTAAAGGTCCCTGAGAAGGCAATCCCCTCGTAATAGGGAGGGCTTGACACTAGACATAACCAGCAAGACTCTGTCAGGTTAGGGTTGGAAGCATTGAGAGCGCTGAAAGCTCCCTGTATCAGATTAAGGAGTCTCTGCCCTGTGCTCGGTATCTCGGGTGTATTTACTAGGCCGGGGACCGAGGCAGCAGGAGGCCCCGGTGGGTGGCGGCTGCAGCCCGCAGTCCGGGGACTGGGGAGGCCAGTAACTGGGTTGAGCTGAGCTGTATTATCAGGCCTATTTGTTGTGACTCGGGGAACGGGCGGTCTGATATGGGCGGTTGGTGACCGTCGTTCAGATAGTACTAGGTTAGGCCCTACCTGGACGGCGGCCGGGGTTTCAACCTTAAGCTTGATAGAGAAGGTAAATCCATTGTCATAGCTTGACATATAGAAACGTACTCCCCAAGTTCTCCCTCTAATCCATTCCTGTGATTTCCTTCCTTTCTCCGTGAAGGAGATGTTTAGGGGATTGCACCACCCTTGATTGTTACAGTTGGTGGCCGTAAGATTTTTCTGTACCTTTATCAGATCCCACGAGGAGGTGGGATGCCAATAAGTATTTCCAGTAGTTTCACAGCCCCATTCTGCACAATAATAATGGTCTTTTTCTCCACACCTCCTTGCCTCGTTCCTTGACCTCCCATCCCGGGGGCAGACATAGAAAGGAGTCTGGCTTAAAGTGTCACGGGAGCGTGGGTAGCTACAGCCTGGGTCATACCCCTCGACAAGGCGGTATTCTGCTCCCCCAAAAGGCCTGTCTGAGGGTACCCAAGGGTTGCGAGCCTCCTCGGAGGTCACGGTGGGGATATCCCAATTGTCTAATCCAGCTACTAAGGCGCAAATGTCTGGGGTTAGGGGCGGCCACCAGGCCCAAAGGGGGCTCTCCTTGGTGGTGCTCCATATTACATCTCCAGTCTGGGAGAGGACCTGCCATGTTAGTCGTTGGGGGGCATGAGGGTTAGGACTACTTATCGGCGGGAGGTGCGCCAACAGGAGCAGGAACACGGTGAATGCGGAGCTTGAGGGGGTTGTCCATTTTCTCCACTTTCCACGCTGGGTCTGGTGGTGGCGCGGGCTTGACATGTGAAGCGTGGATCCAGGCGGCGATGCCATCGACCTTCACTGCAGTCGGTGTTGTGAGCAGCACTATGTATGGTCCTTTCCACCTCGGTTCCAAGTTGGCCGCACGGTGGCGCCGAATGTACACCGAGTCTCCGACCTGGAACTGATGAGGTACTTGCAGTTCTCCTGGCTTGTAGGCCTCGGCCAAGCGACTCCACACTTCCCTTTGCACAGTCTCAAGGGCTTTTAATCTGGTGTACAGAGATTGAGAGGAGTAAGATTCTGGGGAAGGGAGGTGCTGGATGGTAATGAGTGGGGGGTGAGTCCCATAAAGAATTTCAAAAGGAGTTAGCTTGAGGGAGCCAGGGGTATTGCGTACCCGAAACAAAGCAAAGGGAAGGAGGACTGTCCAGTCTGTTATGCCAGTCTCTAAGGATAATTTAGTCATGACCTCTTTTAAAGTTCTATTCATTCTCTCTACCTGTCCTGAGCTTTGGGGCCTATAAGCACAATGTAATTTCCAATCAAGCCCCAGGATTTTGGCCAGTCCCTGACTTACCTGGGCAACAAACGCAGGGCCGTTGTCTGACCCGATTACCTTGGGCACCCCGAATCTCGGGAAGATGTCTTCTAGTATTTTCTTGGCCACCACCTGAGCAGTCTCCCTCTTGGTAGGGAAGGCTTCAACCCATCCTGAAAATGTATCTATGAATACTAATAAGTATCTGTATCCATACCTGGCTGGCTTTACCTCAGTGAAGTCTACCTCCCAGTAACTCCCAGGGCGGTCTCCTCGGAGCCGCTTGCCCCGAGATAGCTTGCTGGGCTGGGCGTTCACCATCTGGCAAGGCTTGCATTCTTTTACAGTTGTATCTGCAAGCTCCCCTAGTTTCATGATATAATACGGTGAAGACTGGACTATAGTTTTTAAATGTTTTGGGCCCAGATGAGTTAGCTTATGAAGGTGTCTGAGAAAAATGATAGCCTGTTTTTCAGGGAGGATTCTTTTTCCTTCTGTAGTTTCCCGGATCCCCTCTGGAGTCTCCAGGCGAAATCCTAATCTGTTCATTCCCTCAAGGTCTGATTCTGAATATTCAAAGTTCCTGATAGAGGGATATACCGCATCCTCAGGGTGAGACCTCGGTTTTTCCCCAGACAAAGATAGGACGTTGAGTCCCTGAGCTGCCCGCTTGGCTTCTCTGTCAGCCCTTTGGTTCCCTTCTGCAACCCTGGACCCACCTTTCTGATGTCCGGGGCAGTGAATAATTGCCACTCTCTTAGGAAGGTGAATGGCCTCTAACAGGCGTAGAATTTCTTCTTTATTTTTGATTTCCTTCCCTGCCGAGGTCAGTAGCCCCCGCTGCCGGTAGATGGCCCCGTGGACATGGGCAGTAGCGAAGGCATACCTGCTATCAGTGTAGATGTTAATCTTCTTCCCTTCTGCCAATCGCAGAGCCTGAGTCAGAGCTAGTAACTCGGCCTTCTGAGCCGACGTCCCTTCGGGTAGGCTGCTTGCCCAGATAATTTGCTCATTATCCACTACCGCCGCCCCGGCCACCCTTTTACCTTCTATTATGTAGCTGCTTCCATCAGTGAACCAGGTCAGCTGAGCGTCTGGCAAGGGCTTGTCTCGGAGGTCCCTTCGGGTCCCCGTTTCTTCTGCCAGTATTTCTTGACAGGTATGCAGCACACTCTCCTGGGTGGACGTGTCAGGTAGTAGGGTAGCTGGGTTGAGGATGGCAGGCGGCCCGAACTGGATCCTGTCTTCATTCAGTAGGAGACTCTGGTAGTGTGTCATGCGGGCGTTGGATAGCCACCGATCAGGGGGCTGTCTGATGATGCTCTCCAAGGAGTGGGGGGCAACGACCGTTAGCTTCTGTCCCATAGTTAATTTGTCAGCATCTTTCACTAATACTGCCACTGCCGCCACGGACCTCAGACAGGCAGGCCAACCACTAGCAACGGGATCTAGCTTCTTGGAGAGGTAGGCTACTGGCCTCTTCCATGGCCCTAGAGGCTGGGTCAGCACCCCTCGGGCTACTCCCCTTCTCTCGTCCACAAATAGGACAAAGGGCTTTGCTACGTCCGGCAATGCCAGGGCCGGGGCTGACAGTAAAGCCTTCTTGATGTCATCAAAGGCTTGCTGTTGGCCGTCACCCCACTCAAACGGGGCACCCTCTCTAGTCAGAGGATAGAGGGGAGCTGCCAGGGTAGCGAACCCGGGGATCCACAAGCGGCAAAACCCCGCAGTCCCTAAAAATTCTCGCACCTGGCGGGGTGAGCGAGGAACGGGTATCTGAGTCACAGTTTGTTTTCTGGCCTCCGTTAGCCATCTCTGCCCCCCTTTGAGGGCATACCCCAGGTACGTTACCTCCTTTTGGCAGATCTGGGCCTTCTTGGCGGAGGCCCGATATCCTAAGCGGGCGAGTTCTTCTAGCAGTAGTCCCGTGCCTCGTTGGCACTCTTCCTCAGTGGCCCCGGCCAGTAGTAAGTCATCTACATACTGCAGAAGTGTTACCTGGGGATGGCTGGCACGGAAGTGGGCTAAATCTTGGTGAAGAGCTTCATCGAAGAGGGTCGGAGAATTCTTGAACCCCTGGGGTAGCCGGGTCCAAGTCAGTTGTCCTGTGGTCCCAGAGTCAGGGTCCCTCCACTCGAATGCAAAGATGTTCTGGCTGGAAGGGTGTAGTCGTAGGCAGAAGAAAGCATCCTTTAAATCCAAGACAGTATACCAAATGTGATCCGGGGGGAGAGAGCTCAACAAGCTGTAAGGGTTAGGTACAGTGGGGTGGATGTCCTGTACCCGCTTGTTCACTTCCCTTAAGTCCTGTACTGGGCGATAGTCTCCTGTGCCAGGCTTCTTAACAGGTAACAGGGGAGTGTTCCATGGCGACTGACACTTCACTAGGATGCCCTGCTGAAGGAGGCGCTGGATATGGGGCCTAATTCCTTCCCGGGCCTCCTTTGTCATGGGGTATTGGCGTACAGCCACAGGAGTCGAAGTGGCCTTAAGCTCTATGACTACAGGCGGCCTTTCTGCAGCTAGTCCTGTTCCAGCTGTCTCGGCCCACGCTCCCGGATACCTGTTCAGCCAGTCATTTATGTGACTTTTCTCTGCTCCCTGTTCCTCAAAAAGTCTGTGTTCATCATCTAGGCGTATGGTCAGGGTGGTAGTCATTCTCTTGCTTTGGGTCACCTCCGGGCCATCAGGGGTGAAGGTAATCTGGGCTCCCATTTTGGTTAGGAGATCTCTCCCAAGTAGGGGCGCAGGGCACTCGGGGATGACTAGAAACGAGTGGGTTACCCGTCCCGTTCCTAAGTCTACCGTTCTTCGGGTAGTCCATGAGTACTGTTGGTGCCCTGTGGCTCCTATGACCCACGATTTCTTGTGGGAGACGGGTCCAGACGGTTTGAGTAGGACCGAGTGTTGAGCCCCAGTGTCTACTAGGAACTCAACTGGCTTCCCCTCCACCTTTAGTGTTACCCTAGGCTCGGGGAGGGGTTCCGAGCCCCGTCCCCGCTAGTCTTCTTCTTCCTCCAGAGCTAACACTTTCTTGGAGGACCCGTTCTTCTTCTTCTTAGGGCACTCTCTAGCCCAGTGACCTTTTTCTTTGCAGTAGGCACACTGGTCTTTGTCTAATGGGGTGCGGTTGCCCAGGTTACCTGACTTTTTAGCCCTGCCCTGGGTCTGTTCCTGGCCTCTCTCACCTACTACTGCGGCCAAAATCCGTGTCAGGTTCTTCTCCTGTCTGCGATCCCTTTTGCTTTCTCTTTCCTCTCTTTCCTTTTCTTTTCTTTGTTCTTTTTCCTCCTCAGTTTCCCTCTTATGATATACTTTCTCTGCCTCCTTAACTAAATCCTGCAGGGTATAGTCTTGTAACCCTTCTATTCTCTGCAACTTTCTTTTAATATCTATTGCTGACTGCCCTATGAAAGCCATGGCCACGGAAGCCCTTTGCCCCTCAGAGGTAGGGTCAAACGGGGTGTAGCGCCTGAAAGCTTCCATTAAGCGTTCAAGAAATACTGACGGGGGTTCCGTGGCCCCCTGGATAACCTCTCTTACCTTAGCCAAATTAGTGGGGCGTCTCGCTGCCCCACGGAGGCCGGCCACTAGAGTCTGGCGATAGACTGTCAGTCGCTCCCTACCTTCTGCCGTGTTGAAATCCCAGTCAGGTCTGGAGAGGGGGAAGGCAATCTCGATGATGTTAGGGAGCTGGGTGGGTCGTCCATCTGCTCCTGGTACATTCTTCCTTGCCTCCAATAAAATCCTCTCCCTCTCCTCAGTAGTGAAAAGGGTCTGCAATAGCTGCTGGCAATCATCCCAGGTGGGCTGATGAGAGAACATCAAAGACTCCACCAGCCCGGTTAAGCGCTGGGGGTCCTCTGAAAAGGGAGGATGATTAGTCTTCCAATTATACAGATCTGCGGAGGAAAAAGGCCAGTACTGGAGGGGCTGAAGAGGAGCCGGTCCACCATCCGTTGCCGCCGGCGGGGGCCCGTAAGCCCTCAGGGGGAGGGCGACGGTGGTGTCGGGAGTCATTCCGCGGCGGCTCCTGGTGCCCTGTGCAGGCCCCGGCAGAGACTCGTTAGGGGGAGCAGAGGGGGCAGCTGCAGGAGCCAGCGGTGCTTCTGGCTCTTCCCGACCCCCTACTGGAACCGGGGCAGGAGGATACGGGGGAGGTGAGTCAAGGAGAAGGAGGTCAGACTGGATTTCTGGATAAATCTTCTTGGGGGGGTCCGAGTGACTGGATTTCTCCCCAGAACTGGGAGATTGGATGGCTAGAACTTGAGTGGCCGGCCGGGGCTTGGGTTTTACAACCCAAGGTCGAACCCAGGGGGGTGGATTTTGCACCAGGTCCTGCCAGACCACGATGTAGGGCTGCTGATCCGGATGGGCTCCAGGTTCTTTCTGAAAAACAATTTCCTTAACAGCAAAAATAACAGATAGGTCAAAGGTTCCTTCTGTTGGCCATCCTATATTAAAAGCAGGCCATTCTGAGGAGCAGAAGGTCCGCCATGGACCTTTCTTGATCTCAACTGATAGGTCGCGACCTCTTCCCTTAACTTCAGTCCAATGGTCTAAGGTCAGACTAAGAGGGGTTGTCATAGTCTGTCCCATCGTCAGTTCGTACGTCGTCAGAAACACAAATAACAAAAATATTACAGACACAAGGACCCACTTACTCCACCTTGTCCGCCACAAACACGCAACAGAATCAGACGGGCGTGATTTTGACAATCTCTGATCCAACAGTAGAACCCGATCAGCGCCCTTACAGTAGGAGACTACCAGGCGTCCCTGGCTCTCCTCCACCCTTGGGGCGTCCCCCAGGGCTGCAACCTGTGGCCCTCCAGGCACGTCTACCAACCACTGTTCGGCCACTCTCACGAGTCGCCGAACGGCTGCAAAACCGAAAGCGCGCACACAGGACCAGACTCACTAGCAAAACACAAGACAAAGACAGACAACCTCGGGGTACCCCTTCTTACCTCCAAGGTCGACTCCGCGGATGAGGGGGGGTCGTCAGATCCCGGACGAGCCCCCAAAAATGTAAGACCCCCAAAGGGACCCTTACTCTATCTCACGGATCGGCGGCAACCCCAATCATCCGCAGGAGGCGTCACTTGATGCAAACAGCAAGAGGCTTTATTCCAGCGCGCTGGGGCTCAACTCCTGACTCACGCGAGCGAGGAGTAGCGCCCCGAGCAGACAGTCTTACAAGTATATATAGGCAAAAACTATACATCGGGGGGTTACACATGTGAGGGGGAAGAGAGGACAAAGCCGCCAGGACATTCCAACAGGGCTCGTTAATAACATGTTTAATGACAGGGCCTAAGTTTTCAGTCAACAGTCCCATCCTGTAATCTCCTGTCCTGCTTTTCTTATCTGTCAGAGCACTATTTGCTTTATCTGCTCTTAACTCTGCTATTTTCCTGAGACAGGTCCAAGGGTCTTGTTCCCACCACCGGCGAAGGGGGAAGACCTTGGAGTTTTAAGATAAAACGGACAGCTGTAAGAAAACTTTACTCTTTCAGTTAGGGTTTGCTTTTTTCCTGAAGCTCCATTTTCCATTGTTGCTTTTTAATCTCTGGAGTTAAGAAGTTCAGGATTTGCCCAGATAAGATAAAGTAAACAAAATTCTTTACCTTTCATCCTCTAGTAAAGAAAATGGATTGATCCTCTGTTTTGCAACATTTCATTGTAGAAGACAAATTTTCTATTAAGAACTCTAAAATTAATAAAATGAGTGACACATTTCTTCAGTGTTAAATTAAAAGTTTGATTTAAATCTAGGCTATTTAAATTGCCCTCAAAAAACATAAATTACAAATTATCATTAATGTAAACTTATTTAAGCACCATCTCAAGTATTAAAATAAATATATATTAACTATTATAAAGATTTAGGCTAGGTAGCAAAAGAAAAAAAAAACTGGGTATGTTTTCTCACTATATTGCCTCAAAATATAATATGGAAAATTATACATATAGTAGATATATCATTTGTTTCTATCTTAAAATTGCATTTTATTTTCAGAGAAAATGGTATTTTTCATCTTACTTGGGAACAAAGCTACAGAGGCACCCACGTACACACATGCATCCACATATATTTATATAATGTGAACAATTAGAGAACATTATGGCTTGATGACATCTGGTTTCATCAGTCATTTAGTAAACATGATTCAAAATTGTTGAGATAGAATGATGCTGTATTATTTATCTGTTTTTTTCCTTGCAGTTGAAAATACACAATATAAATAGCGCTGCTTGATTGCTGATGTCTTTCCTCAATTAGCATAGAAGCAAATTGATTTGAATTTTTTTCTTTTACTTTTTTTTTTTATTTTGGCTTGAGGGGACAAAACAACAGAGTTGCATTCTTCTTCCTGCTGCATTTCTATCAAACACATTTTTACTGTGAACTACATTTGGATCTTAGGCAAGTTATTTTTATTCATTTAACTCAGAAGTAATATTCAATTGCAGCTCTATGCTCCCTTAAGGAAATATATTTGTCACCACAAGGTGTTTGAAGTGCACAATTAGCCTTTTCCTCACTCTCTCCACGTTATCCATCCAGGTGGGTGGTCTTTAAACACTCAAGTAATCATTTCTACGGCACTGAACATACACAGGTTGGGCTCTTCCGCTGGGGTCAAAGATGTGTTATTTTCAGTCGTGTTTGGCTTTAGACGAAATGGTTTGAAAACAGTCTGAAAGTTTTAGTTCTTCAATGAGTCATGCTCCACTGAATGGCAAAGTCTGATGAATGGTCACCTGCTTGGAAAAAAGGGTGCTGGTGAAATACACATTCCAATCACCCAGGAGAAGCAGCAGGACAATGACAAAGACTTTCTTTTTCTTAATCCAATTGGGTACTGAAAAGGATAAAAGGACATACATTTTCTTTCATATAGAAATAAAGCCCGGCTACCTTGTAATATAGCAAGTGGTGCACTTTATCTGATTACTTTTGCAGTATAACAGTTACTGGGGGAATTATTGCATTGTTGTAATAAACCACAGTATTCATTAGTTTTAGTAAAAAAAAAACAAACACAAAAAAAAACAGGAAAAAGATTGCTTCTATTATGGACGGGGCTTATAGTAATACTTAACTTGTTTACAATGATATGGACATTAATTTGCAGACTGGAATTCAATTGCTCTAGGTCAAAGCTTCTCTCTCAATTTTTAGGTTATTCTGTTCTCAATCCTAGATGCCTGCAAACCCATATAGCCCATGGATTCACTGATCCCAAGTGTATAATCAGCACCTTTTCAACAAAAACAAGCAGTCCTTGGAACATTCCTGCTACTGAGAAAATCAAAACGGACCATGTGATCATATGTGCAATTCTTCTCAGAGGTGATTGACTCCTCTCCTTACATTCCTAATATTGTTCAATGGACAAGATGTGAAAGCAATAAACCCAATCTCAAGCCCCCTACTCCTCACAAAACTATTTATTAAATCATATCCACACCAAAAGGAGCATGATTTGTTATCATTAAACATGTGCAACAGAGTTAATTACAAGTAGCAATATTAGCATAAGGAAAAGAAGCAATTCCTCTTCCCTAAAGTAAATATCACAATTAGAAAATGATTTTAAAAAATACTTTGAAAAGATAAGCCCAGCCAGTGTTGAGCATAGACCCATAAACCAAGAGGTTACTGGTTCCATTCCCAGTCAGGGCACATGCCCAGGTTGCATGCTCAATCCCCAGTAGCGGCATGCAGGAGGCAGCTGATTGATGATTCTGAACTTCAACAGAATCAGATGTACTCCTTCATTACTTTTCACGCTTAGTTCAGGGGCTTTTATAAGAAAAGACATACTATAGTAATGCTACAAATGATTTGGAGAGTCAAAATCATGACACAGATAAGTATCCAGTGCTAGAAGGCTGTGGCTAGAGTCAGCTGATTGGGTAGAAAAAATAATAATAAAGCACCACACCCTGCAAAAGTACCTGGGAAGTTACACTAAGAGTCCTGAGAGGAGGTCAAAGACTGCCAAAGTGGGAGAAAACAGACTGTCAATGAGAGATCAATGGTCAACTTTTGGCAGGTGTCATTATTCTGGCATATAGTGGTGGTCTCTGCATCAGAATCACAGTCCTTTACTGTGATGGATGTTGCCATGTCCAGTATCAGCAAGAGTGACAATCTGCACGATGCAGGCTCCCAAAGCAACTTGATTCTAGTCAATCTCATTTGAAAATGACCTCTATCATGCACATCTAAAAGTGACACAGATAGTTCAGTCAGAAGCATTGGTCTTTTCCACAGTTTTCACCTCCAAAGGGGAGTGTTTATTCACCCAGCCTGTGGTTTTCCATATAATAGAATAACAAGTAGCAATGGTAACACCTCAGTCAGTAAAATTATAACAGGGTTTGCCTAATGGAGTATTGACCAGGACGAGGAAAAATGATCTTAAGTTCTGCCCTTTTACCAGTACATCCAAATCAATCTTTGGTTCTGACTACTTGGTGGTGAAGTTGAACAGCTGCAACAGTCCCATAGATAACATTGCATTTCAGGTAAGGTAAACCACCAGTCAACCAGACCCAGGTAGTTAGCGGAACCTCTGTGAATCAAGATATCTACTGAGCCAGTGGTTTTAATTCACAAAGCGCAGTGGATATAAAAGTTTCTCTCAACAAGATAGCTGTTACTAGATCAACCAAAGGACTTGTATGCATGTCCATGTGTCCAATGGACATAGACAGTAGTGGGATGAGGGCATGTGCTAGGGGGTGGGAGTGGCCGGGGAGAGATCAAGGGGAGAAAAAGGAGACACATGTAATACTTTAAGCAATAAAGAATTTAAATTTAAAAAAAAAAAGATAGCTGCTGCTTTTTCACATATCTAAATAGCTACAATTCATGGTCACAGACAATAGTGCCATAAGCCTGGATGATGAAGTGGGGGAGGTTCAGGGAGGAGGGAGGCAATGGGGGCGGGGGGGGAAGGGGGACATCTGTGATACTTTCAACAATAAAAATAATTTTAAAAAATAATAAATAATAAATAAATAAATAAATAGCCACAAAGCCCAGGCTTGCCTACCACATCTCTTTTTTTCTTTTAAAGAGCAGTGTAATCAACGGCGTCTATGTCCGATAGGTGGCACTGTTGCACTGGGAAATGGCTCCCAGTACTCCAGCACCCATTAATTTAAACAAAGCTGTGATTCATCTCTTATGTCCTGGAGACTATCTAGTCCTGTCTGACCATTGGAGAGGGAACAGGGAGA
This sequence comes from Plecotus auritus, assembly GCF_963455305.1. Taxonomy (NCBI): domain Eukaryota; kingdom Metazoa; phylum Chordata; class Mammalia; order Chiroptera; family Vespertilionidae; genus Plecotus; species Plecotus auritus. The sequence continues at coordinate 157,294,011 of NC_137774.1, forward strand.
AAGCTGGGGTGTGTGAGCTGCGGGTTGGGGACCAAGGGTGATCGTTCACTAGCCCCTCTATACTAGCGCCAGTCCCTGAATGGGAAAGTCCTCTCTAATCTTAAGTCATGGAAAATCCAAACACTAACATGTTGATACTAACAGTATACTCAGCAGTAGAATTAGAATGACAATAGATCATATTTGCTCTGGAATTCATATTTGCAAAGTCACTTTAGCTTTCCTTCTCCACTGTGCCTTTCATCCAATTCCCCTTGTTTGGATTTGAGTATGACCTGCTTGTATGGTGACGCTGATACCTGTAACTCAATAGAGTTATGACAATTTAAATTTCCCTCTTCAAATTCACTAGTGTACAGGTGGATGTGTATGGCCTTCTGTCTCTTTTGGGGACAATGAGAGCTTGTCCACACTTCAATAATCTTTTTCCTTGAAGAACTGAGAGTGAGTTAGGAAGGAATGGAGCATCAGTGAATATAGGATTAGAAAGGGGCTCCATGCCAATAGACATTGCACATTTTTTTTCAGTTTTTATTTGCCTATACACTACTTATATCTTAACCAAATAGACCTTTAAACTTTTGATCCACTCAAAGTCTATATTAACTAGTAATAACCTTCAATATATATTCCAGTTTGGGAGTCTCTTTGAGTCAGTAGCCATAGTCATTTTGCCTTTGGTTTGGGCCAATGAGCCTGCTAACCCAATGTTACCATAACATGCTTTCTTCCGACTACCCAGAGAAGAATAAACAAAACCAAAGGCACCTTTTGGGCAGCACATTTCAATCATACCTATCATGATCAGCCTCTTTACATTGATTTAACTCTCACTCATTTATAGGTACATCAGTGGAGGAGCCTGCAGGCCACCTCTCCACTGCCCCTCCCACCTTCCACTTAGGTGAGATTATTCACTAACAAGTCCCAGAAAATTGTTTTATACCCCTGAACCCAGGCCTCAGAGACATTACCCTTCTCTTCCTGAAAGCCATGCTCTGTCAGTGTCTCATCCTCATTGACCAAGTCAATCCTGTGAAGGATCTAAGATTTTACCTGTTTTTAGGCTAATAGTGTAGCCCAACACAGCTTCCTGTGTGGAAGACTTTAAGGTGAGAGGCAAAGGTCTATCGTACTCGTGGCACAGAAAGCATCATAAACATTGGCATGTTTGCATCAGATTCCCTTGCCCTGAGACTCATTTAGAGATCTGAAAGGCCCATATAAATGCCTGCATATACACTGGGTTGTAGTAAATGAGAGAAACCCAGAGTTTATGCCTCTTTGGGATATTGATGATGGGGATTATGAACTAGCTCTCCCTGTCCTCAAGAGACAGAGGGCCATTGGAGACCTACGTGAAGCTCTGAAAACCAAATAGAAATTACCATTTGTTAAAATATATTTATATTTTGTAAGGGTGTTTTTCTTAATGTATCAAGCCTGCCTTCACCATCAATGCAGAAGGCAAGATTTAAATCTGCATAACAATGTCCCTTTTACCTTTTCTGGTTGCCTCCCATAACTGACTCTCCTTTCCCAACATCTTTTTTCTTTAGCTGAACATGGCATTGAAGGTGGTAGCTTTACTCATTTTATGGATTTACTCAGTTTTCTTGAGTCTGTCCCATGTATACAGTAGGTATATATATGTTATTAAACTTTGCCTCATGTCAATTTGATTATTAGACCAGCCAGATGGAATTAGAAAAGTAGAGGAAAACTTTGCTTCTCTGACATTGGTTTGATAAAATATGCACAAAAACACACAGCAACAGGCTCAATATTAAAGAAAATAGTTCATCTACCTTAAAATTTTACATATTTGTGGACCATTAGGAGAAAAAAAAAATTAATGAGAAGGAATTTATTTGCTGAGATGAACTCCCCAAGGTCACATGGATACCGTTGTAATTTAACCTGGTTATGAATAACCAGGAGCAAAGGGCATGTCATTTGTGCAACTTTGCCTGGAAGCTGCAATACAGACACATGTCCAGTAAAGTCTGGGTAACATAGGAAAGGTACTTACTTTCATGTCAGTGACACCTGGAAACAGGGCATTGGCCAGAGGAGGCATGGCCACTGCAAAGGCAGGAGGATCTGAGATATTTAATCTCCTAAACAAAAGTGTTTTCTCTCTTGTGCTCTTGCGTTCTTGGTTCGCACTCCTGTCTCGCGGGACTCTCATGCTCCCGCACTCACCCAGGTGGCCCACGGCCATGTGGACCCTACATCATAGACTGATGGACTGAAACTAGCCTAATGCTATCCGGACCCAGCTCCTCCAGGGGATGAAACTTTGGACACTGGCTTTGCTTTTAGCTCTGATGAATCCCCAGCTACACACCTTCGAAGACTGGATTAAGGGAAATGAAACTTTAGCAACCCAGGGATGTAATTCCATGCAAATAAAAATGAGTCATCCTCTCGTGCAAGTTTCAAAAATGTATTTTTATCGAGATATCATAAGGCCTCGGACCCCCAGCACCCAGTGGGGAAAGGGATACCCAACTTCTAGGGCTGGATACCTCATTTTCACTCATAACAAACTGGGCCCAAATTTTGTAAGTAATAAGAGCCTAGTGGCCATTTGATGTCAAGGCTTCTCAGGTATTCTATACCTGAAAGAACCTCAGACTGAACCCTCTTCTTCCCAAATTATGCTCGCTTTTATAAGCCTTCTGAGTCAACCAATTGCAAAAACAAACAAACACACACACACAATAAAAAACAAACAAACAAACAAAAAAAAAAAACACCCTGGTTTCTTCCTTGGACTGAGATCTGCCCTGTCCAATCAGAACTATACAAATTGTATCCTCACTTGTTTCTATACCAACAAATCAGAAGCGCACAATTTGGATACCTAATTTACATAAAACAGACTTAACTGAGAGTCTGGGTGGGAGCTCTTGCTACAAAAGCAGCCTCCGTTTTGTCTTGGTGGAACACAATTTAGGTTGCCACCTAAATCCATGTCTCACTGGATGCAGTTATTTTTGCACATATAAATGCTTTTTACTTTTTACTACAGTCTAAAATTAGTTTTGGCTTACATATTAAAATAAAGTATTAAACTTCCACTTAACTGAGTATCTCCTTTCAGGACTGGCATCACTCAGCTAGCTCAGAGAAAGCTCTCCTTTTGTCCATTTTTAACCATCTAGCACAGTGGTCGGCAAACTCATTAGTCAACAGAGCCAAATATCAACAGTACAATGATGGAAATTTCTTTTGAGAGCCAAATTTTTTAAACTTAAACTTCTTCTAACGCCACTTCTTCAAAATAGACTCACCCAGGCCGTGGTATTTTGTGGAAGAGCCACACTCAGGGGGCCAAAGAGCTGCATGTGGCTCGTGAGCCTCAGTTTGCTGACCACTGATCTAGTACAACATATTTGTATTTGCCATCTCAACATTTTAATGTATGAAAAAGGGTTATTAATCAAACACTTTTCTCCTTAATTGAAAATATGCTATATAGTTTATAGGGAAATGAAAAGGCAAGACATAAATGAATGAGTCAGTTCATGTAATAAAATAACAGTTTCACAATAAAGTAAATATTATAGAGATTGTTGACTGAATGAGATAGAGAAGTAACTATGCTCACTTCCCATTAGTGTCACACCTGCTTAGAGATGAAATTGCATTATTTTATGCTACATTAAAATGGCATTTTCTGGAGTTGTATTTTACATTTCTGATAGGTAGGAGTAAATGCCTTGGTGCACTCAGCAACATTCTGTTTTCTGCAGTGAAGGTTTCTATCAGTGACAATTCATCCATAATTTTATTTAGGAAAAAAAAAAGGCAATGTCAGCCAGGACACAGGTGTATACATCCTTTTTCTAAACCAGAGTGATAAGAAAAATTTAACACTGTTAATAACATAAATCCAGGCAGATGGAACTTCAATTTAATGCTTTCTGAATGCCACTTCCTACAAACATTCATGCTAAATGAAAACCTGTGCTTTGCAGAACGAACACAATTTTTTATCTAGTAATTTAAAAATCGCTTCTTTTTAAAAGCTGACATTATTGACATCATCTGCTATGTGTATGTTTTATTTCTGTTAGAAGGATTTTGATCCCATATATCTATTCTGTGATCATTTTTTCTTTCTTATTTTATTTGTGATTGAAAATCTATTAATATTTAATTAAAATTCTTGAAATTACAATTGCCCAATAATCTAATAAGTTTAAATCTTATTTTTAGCATAAGTAATTTATTTAAACATCATTTTTTTTTTTTTATTTAAAAACTAGAGGCCTTGTGAGCGAATTCATGTACCTATGGGGTCCCTCGGCCTGGCCTGCGGGATTGGGCCGAAACTGGCTCTCCGACATTCCCCGAGGGATCCCAGATTGTGAGAGGACGCAGGCCAGGCTGAGGGACCCCACCGGTGCATGATCGGGCCTGGGGAGAGATGCAGGAGGTTGGCCAGCTGGGGAGGGACCACAGGAGGGCTCCAGGGCAAGTCCGGCCCATCTCACTCAATCCCGATCAGCTGGACCCCAGCAGCAAGCTAACCTACCAGTCAAAGCATTTGCCCCCTGGTGGTCAGTGAACATCATAACGAGTGGTTGAGCAGCCTTAGCATATCATTAGTATATTACACTTTGATTGGTTGAACGGCCGACTGGTTGACCGGACACTTAGCATATTAGGCTTCTATTATATAGGATCATATTTACTGCTTCAGGGGAAAAAACACCAGAACATTCACTAAAATGTTTATGCCCAGATGCAGAAATGGGTCACATGGATGCTCCTGATACATACTATTCTTGTCTCATGTTAAGTCTTCCATTAATGTTTTGTTAATAAACATATGAGCATATACACTTTTATTAAAGACTAAATTATGATAGAAATTGCCATTTATAAAAATGCATCAATCTTAAGCACATTTGTATAATTTGAATAAACAAGTAAAATTATGAGTTATTCATTTTAAAATGACTTATCTACATAGAAAAGGAAGATGGTAAAATATAAAGAACATGAATCAGCATGAAGAGGCTCCTTAGAATTTTCAGGACAACCCTATTTTACCTCACTTGGGATATTTTTATGTACCAATTAAAATATTTAGAAAAGCTATTTACCCATTTAGTAAAATTATTTTATTTGTTACTGGATATTTAAGTTCTGCCCCAGTTGTGGGACATATTTGAAGCATAATTATTGGTAAATCAAATTATTTTCAAACTTTTTATTTCTTTTACAAATAATGATAATGTGATTATTGAAGCAATATGTCCAGTGCATTAAATATTTTATTTTTTAAATATATTTTTATTGATTTCAGAGAGGAAGGGGGAGAGAGAGACACATATCAACAATGAGAGAGAATCACTGACTGGCTGTGTCCTGCACGCTCCACACTAGGGATCAAACCCACAACCCAGGCACATGCCCTCACCAGGAATTGAACCATGACCTCCTGGTTCATAGTTGATGCTCAACCACTGAGCAACACCGGCTGGGCAAAATATTTTATTGATAAAATAATACTAAAATAGTAAATTGATTTTATTTAAGAAAATATGCCACTAGCAAAAGGAAACGAATTACATAAATATGCACCCAGGCATGAACAACACTGCTGTTAGCAAATTAAATGAAGAGATCAAGTTCCTCAATTAGACCAGTTCTTATTTGGAACTTTGAATACACACTACTCAGCTTTTCCTTTGCTGTTTTAAAAGATACATTTAGGAAGTTTGTGTCCATTGAAAGGAGCATTTAGCTATGAGAAATACCAAATCAACTCTTTCATTACATATAAAACTCCCTTTTTAAAAGACAATCTATTAACTATGTTAATCTTCAACAAGTAATGCCACATGTAACTCCAATAATTGCAAGGCTTTAGGTTTTATGCTATATCTAATCTCATAAACTAAACTTATAATGTTATATTTTCAAACATTTGAAAATAATTTTCTTTCTCTACTTTTTTATCCCATCCACCTACCATAGTACTTAAGTTTTACTAGTTAAAACAAAACAGAACAAAAACCTGGCTAAGAAAATTTACATAGAATTTGGATAAATTAAATTGTAAAGATAGGTCTCAGAAATTCAAGTACACCAAAATATCCATTGTGTGTAAGTCATGCCCACAATAGTTATATTAAGAGAAGACAAAAAATCTTAAGTCAATTACTAAGAAACTGAAATAAATATAAGTAACATTTTCTAGAACTATCCAAATAAAGTACTGTGGTCAATGGAAAAAATGGATCTTGGGATAGCTGGATGTCTATTTTCTCTTTGCAATTAATATTAGTTCAGAGATAAGGAATTAAATAAAAATGCATCCATTATCAATACATTCAAACTTTAGATATCAGTATCCTAATTTAGGAAGTATTGATAGAAGGAAAGTTACATAATCTAGCAGCGATTTTTGTACATTCTAATTCTAAAATGTATTTCTACCATATCCTCTAATGTAACCACTACTATTAACATGAACCAAGTTCTGACCATAATTTATTGGATTGATTTTTTAACAGATTTTACTATTTAGACTCTTTTCCATCTCTTATGACAGAGCAGTCTGAGAAATTGCCATAAAATGTAAAAAATGATCCTGTCATAGTTCCCCGTTAAAATCCTCCACTGAGTTTAATTAGATATAAAATAATGCTGAAAATCTTTACAACTATGGTCATATGGCAGAAGAATGAAAGTTAATCTACAGAAATAATAAAATAAAAATTTTAAATTTTAGGGAGGGAGATATAAAATTATTTTTATATCATTCAGCTTATGTTAAGTAGATAGTGAACACTATCAATAGTTTATAAGCACACATTTTAATTTCTCAATGACAACACATGTTCGGGATAACTTGAATTTGGGTACTTTTTATTTATTCTGGTATCCAGCTAATGAGACATTCTCATCTGTGTGTGCCATACCACTGAAGATGCCTAGTACTAAAATCTAAACTATTGAAACCCTTCTGAATGATATTACATTTTAAAATTATGTTTCTTAGGTATATGCTTATCTTTTGACTACATAGTTTGAAGCGTCTTCAACTAATTCTCTTTGTTTTGATCAAAATCCACAAGCTAAAAGTCTCACTATGAATGATTATGTCCCTTAAGGGTAGAATTAGGGACCATCATATCCACACTGTGCTTTATTCATAGTGTTCCCTTTTAGTATACAGGACAACAATACTCCAACCAGGCCAGGGCAATGGTGTAAATTTTAAATCACACAAAATATACTGTAAAATGATGAAATAATGAAAACAGGAATAAGTGCCCTAACCGGTTTGGATCAGTGGATAGAGCGTCGGCCTGCAAACTCAAGGGTCCCAGTTTTAATTCTGGTCAAGGGCATGTACCTTGGTTGCAGGCACATAACCAGCAGGGAGTGTGCAGGAGGCAGCTGATCAATGTTTCTCTCTCATCGATGTTTCTAACTCTCTATCCTTCTCCCTTCCTCTCTGTAAAAAATCAATAAAATACATTTTTTTTTTAAAAAAGAAAATAGGAATAAGTGTCCTAATAGTGTCTCTCAGCTGGAAAATACTGTGCTATAGCATCAGGGAATTCTGGAGGGAATTTGGGAACATAATATCCACAGACCATAAAAAAAAGCAATCTTGTTGATTCAGGTCAATATTGAGAAACTCCATTTTGAACAACTCTTACTGTTTTCAGGATAAGATGCACAGCATAGTAACCCAGTGAGAACAAAGACTGATCTCAGTAAAACTAGATTTGTGAAGAATTACTAGGTAGGCAGTTAGACAGACATGACCAGAACAAGGATGAGGGGCCAGGTATAGGAGGTCACCAGGGCGGCAAGCCCCAGGTGCCTAGCAGTGGGGAAAACAAGGACCTCACACCCAGGGAAACCCTTCCTTCCCAAGCATACCGCTGGCCATGTGGTTTAGAAACCCCCGACACTTCATATCCCTGGTCATGCTGTTCAGACTCTCCCCTGACCTTCCCTCCCCTGGCATATTGCTAGTCATATGGGTTTGACCCACTTAGAGGGGGAACAAATAAGGCGGTGCAGAGAACAACCCTTAAGCAGTAAGCCTCCAGGACAATGAGGTTCTGACCTGCATCTAATACATCCAGATATCAGTTGCTATTCAGCTCCAGACCCAGAAAAACAATAAAATCTAACAAGCAACACCACAGCTGACAGCAGCACCGGCTGTATTGGATAATGGACCCCTGTCTGGCATTAACCTATCAGTGGAGACCATGACCCTGAAGGACACACCTAGAAAGGTAATACATATTCTTTTGAGGTCCTCCCCTGGGATCTCCCCTAAAATCCCCATCCTTAAAAGCCAAGTGGCTCTCTCTCTGGAGCACACCCTCACCTTTCCCCACCCCCTTCCCTCAGGCATGTTTTCCTTGCTTCCCCCTTTCTACTAAGTTCCAAGGGCCCTGCTTTTGCCTCTATAATTAGTTTCCTGAGCCCATTTCTTCTATGGTTCACTTTTACCTCTCTGACTTTCTAAATAAACTTTTTTTTTTTTTTTTTTTTTTTTTTTTTTTTTTTTTTTGCTTTTGAGTCTTGCCTCTGAATTCTTTCTTTGCCAGAACTCAAGAACTGAGATTGTTGAACCAAGGTCAATTTGCTGATAACAACTGGTGCCAACATTGTAACAGTATCACGTTTATTCTCTTCAATATTCTTCCTTACTGTATGATTCATGTCATACAGGTATACATTCAAAAAGGTGAAAATATTAATCTTTTTATATATTTCGCAGTGAGCTTCAAGGATGTCCTCTGATGGTTGAGGGAAATGACACAGAAAAAAGCTGGAGTCAGTGTTAATATGTCTTCTCATTAGAATGCATGGATCTCTTTCCCATTGTAGGTTTTGCTTCTGGCTATACAAATTAGATATACTTTTATTCAGTGCACTTGTAGGATATGTCTTAGTGGACTTTTTTTTTTTTTTTTTTTTTTTTGGAAGATCACATTCTGATGAATCACTGTGTGGAAAAGTGTAATTTGTTTTGTTCAGTATGAATTTTGTCTATGAAATAATACTTTCTTATTTTTATGCTGAAGGCATAAAACTGGTACATTTGATCTTTACCTACATAGTTTTGTGGTTGCTAAATTTAATTTGTATAGAAAATATAATTTTTACAGGTGAATACATATTATTTTTTAAAAATTCTATTTAGCGCTCAGGATAAGTCTCTGATATAAACTCAAAGTAAAGATAAATGTCAAGTTGTATATTCTATAAAATGCTCAATGCTCAATGAAATATAATCTTGGTACCTATATATATCCTCAGTCATTAGAAGAATGTATTTTTGGTACTATATCTTAGAATTCAGTGTAAACTGTGAATGTGACAGGGGAGTTTTGAAAAGCAGTCAGGGAGAGGTGATTTGGGACTGCTCTCAGAAAGAGTGATTAGAGTGAATTCAGTAGAATTTTACATCATACAGGTATTGCTTATATCATTAAGGGGGACAAAGCTGGTGGGGTGTGAAATAAAAAGAGAGGGGCAAATAAAGACAAGACCATTGACAACATGAAGTTCACTAATAACAGTTGCTAATTCAAGAATGCTTTTTTCTTTGAATTATTTATCAAAATAATAATTATCAAAAACTTGTTTTCAGGCATTTCGGATACAATAATATGTCAGGTATGGCTTTCTTCAAGGGATTCACACCGCAATTCTAGGTATAAAAAGTCAACTGCTGATTTTCCTAGAATAAAATAAGTTCTGAGGTGGATGCAAATATAGAGTATTATGGGATGACCTAATACAGTCCCCAACCATCTCAGAAAAGATGGCATATCCCTGAGTGCTGGAAGTCAAGTAGAAGCTAATTAAAGAATGAACTCAGAAAAGCCGCTTCCGGCAGAGGCAATACAGTGTGTAAAGTTGAGAGTCACAAGGAACTTAACAAAAAGTAAACATAGGAGGTTTGATAAGCAAAGCAGCAAGATCACGGGCAGCAATGCACGCATGCTTATTAGTCTGGAGGCAATTGGCAACCCTTGACGAGATGTATCCTCCTTGAAGATTAATTTCCTAACTAGAGAAGCACAAATTGGTGGGCATAGCCACGGTCCCTGAAGATGATACGGGGAATTTTGGACTAGAACTGCGGGGTGTCCCCTGGGCAGGATGGCTTTTCCTGGGCTCTTTGTCTGTTGGAGTCAAAGAATAAAGCCACGGACGGAAGATGGTATAGTGAAGGTGGGAAAAGCACAGACTCAAATGTGGGGAAGAGTCCCACTGAGTCCCTTTCCCCTACAGTTTGTAAAGGCTGCAGATCTTTGTGCTTTGATATCCCCTCTGATTGGTCACTATTCCTTTAGATTGGTTACTATAGCAACTCCTGAGCTTAAGCCTCACTGGAAGTACATGAAGTTCCTTCCTTCCTCTCCCTTATTGTTCTCCTGTTTCCTTTGGGCTTTCTTCCTCCTTCTTTATTTTGTAAATATAGACCTTTTGCTACTCCCAGCTCCCTTGTCTTATGGAAATGTACCCTTTTGCAGCTCTGTAGCCCTGTGCTTTTTCCATGGACCTGTTAATTTTTTAAAATTTCCTAAGCCTGCCTATTTCACACCTAAAAACTCCTTTCAAAGATAAAAGCTTTAGTTTACCACTGGTATTTCATCAGGTTTCTTCCTTCTTCTTTGAAATTTTGCAAGATTATATTTAAGTGATGGCTCATAAGAATAAAACAAATGAAAAGAAACCTATATAGAGAAAGCAAAAAAAATAACATCTGGATCTCAGTCTTTGGTTTTTAGCTTCACTATTAACATTTGAATATATTCCAGCTTCAAAGCTGCGATTTATTTTGGGGATTTGAAGTTGCTAATTATACCACTATTCTCTATGTTTTGTGTTCCATTTGAGGAATTGAAGCTTGAACTAAAATGATAATTTTATTTACTGGAAAAAAATCTAGATTTGCTAAATTTCAAGGTCAAGGCTAACAAGAGCTCTCAGGAACTGTACCCCCAAATCAAACTTGCCTATGTACCCAAAGGCATAGTAATGTCTGAGTTACCGTACTCACACTACAACAAAGGCCTTCTCAGGTAGGCTTCTCTGAAGAAAATACTTAGTGGAGCATGTTGTTTGTGTATGGACATTGTTCATCTACAAATATTTGTGTTTAATGACTGATAGTGAAAATTGGTAATTCATTATGTTCATTTAATCATAGCGGGTGCCTTTGTCTACCAAGGTTCTGGGTGGGTAAAAGATGATATACAGGTACAATATAGAATAGGTTAAATTGAAGTTATTTTATCCTAAGTTGTATTTGGAAATATTAGTATAAATTGACAAATCTTTTTGTGTAATCCATTTCCTGTAACTGTCCATGGAAATGCTTAGAAACAATGAAAGAATCCCCTTCTAAGAAATATACAGTGTCAAAGATCACTGCTAGTGTCCAGATTATGGTCTGGATATATCATTTTCAACCAAAAAAATAAAAAAGAAACACGAAAACAGAGCTTCCCATAAAAACCATGTATTTATTCTATGTTTGGGACAGAACATGAATAAAATGAGTCTGGACCATTTTGATTACCAGTGAAGTTATAGGCACTATGAAGGTCTTACCAGGAAGACTCAGGAGAAAACTTGAAGCAGCAGTCATTGGGAAAAGATGGAAATTTGCACATCAAAAATTTGAGTTGTCAGCTGAGGCTTAATCAACCAAGCTCCCTGAGACCGGTCCTTCTGAAGATTTGAGCAGTATATTTCCATGACCGCCAAAAAAAACAAGTTTGGCTTATTTTAAGAATATAAAGTTAGTTTAAAATTTAAAACTTATGGAATGAATTTCATTGTATTAACAGAAGGAAAATATAGAAATACATAATTTTATATATATATATATACTTTTTGAAAATTACTACATTTTCTTTGTTCACAGAAGATATCATTGCATGTATAAAATATCATGAGAAATCTATAAAAGGTATTGGAAAATATAATTGTGTTTAACAAATTCATAAGATAACAGATCGATAGAGCAAATCAAATGCAGTTTGTAGACAATAGCCATAAACAAATAGAAAATAAAAATCAATGCAATTGACAATATCACCCAGAAATATGGCCTATATAAAGTTATCAGTATTTATGCTAATACTGTATACATAAAACTAAGAAACATTGCTGAGAGTAACGAAATATGACCTAAATAAATGGAGTGATAAACCTTTTTTCAAGAATTATAATCTTCAATCTTGTTAAGATGTCAATTCTTTTCAAGTGAATTTACATAGATTCAATGCAATCTAAGCAAAAGCTCAGCAGGATTATTATTGGAAAAGTTGACACTAATTCTAAAATTTATAGTTAAGTGTAAAGGACCTAAACTACATAAACAATTTTGAAAAAGGAATTTGGAGGAATTACAGTGCCTGATTTTAAAACTTCCTGTTAAGTTATACTAACTATGTAAAGAATATGTAAGAATAGAAATAAAATCCATGGTGTGGAATACAGAGACCATGAATATAGGAAAGATAGGAAGAATATAGAAAAACATAAGGAATATATTTGTGGGGGGAAAAAAGGAAAGCTTAGAAAAACATCTTTGTAATGCTAAGTTGGACAAGGATTTTGTAGATACGACCCAAAAACTATTGTGTTCAAAACTATGATATAATTTATCTAACCTTATTAGTCATCCTCTATAAGACACCTTTTAAAAACAAAATGTAAATATTATATGGAGAGAAAATAGTTGACTAGATTATTAGACAAAGGACTTGGATATACACTTCATAAGACCTCTACAACTTCAAGATGGTTAATGATCCAGTAAAAAGGGGGCAAATATTTGAATAAACACTCGCCCAAAGAAAATATATGAATATCTTGTAATCATATGAAGAGACACAACATTAACAGTCATCAGGGGAATGCAAATTAAAACCACAATGAGCCCTAGCTGGTTCGGCTCAATGAATAGAGCATAGGCCTTCAGACTGAAGGGTCCCAGGTTCAATTCCGGTCAAGGGCAGTACCTCAGTTATAGGCTTCAGCTGGGCCGGGCCCTGGTATGGGTGCATGCAGGAGGCAACCAAGCGATGTGTTTCTCTCACATTGATATTTCTTTCTGTCTTTCCCTCTCTCTTCCACTCTCTCTCAAAATCAATGAGAAAATGTGCTCAGGTAAGTATTAAAAAACAAAACAAAAACCACAATGAAATGCCAATACACCACCACTGGAATGGTTAAAATCAAGACTTGTCAAGTATTGGTGAAGATGTGGAGTAGTTTATTATCTCATACATTGCTAGTTAGAGCATAAAAGAGTTTGGAAATTTATAAACTTAAATTGCTCACATAATGAAGTAGTTTCACTTTTGGGTATTTACCAAGAGAAATTCAAACTGTATATATACAGTGACTTGTACACAAATGGTCATATTGGTTTTATTTATAAAAGTTCCAACTAGAAACAATACCAATACCTATCAATCAAGTGAATGAATAAGCATTGTGATGTATACTTAGTAATCCTATCTAATAAAGAGGGAATATACAAATTGACTGTCACACCGTCACAAAGATGGCAGTGCCCATAGCCACAAGATGGCGGCGACCAGTCCCCTCAGCCCCGCCAGAGTCCCATAGTCCTTTCAGCCCAGCCAGGGGGGTGGTAGGCACATGGTGTGGCCGGACCCGCCCTCAGGCCCCCAGCTGACCCGAGGTGCAGCAAGCCTCAGTTTGGCCCGAGGTGCAGCAAGCCTCAGATGTCAGATGCCCATCCACCCAGGGCGGGCCCGAGGAGCAGGCAAGCCTCGGATGGAAGCTGCCCAGCCACCCAGGGCTGCCTGAGGCTCAGGTAACCAGGGCTGGCCGAAGCTTGCGTTGCCAGCAGTGGCTGCAACAGAGGTGTGATGGAGGCGTCACCTCCCCCTGATTGCCAGGTCGCCTCCCACCCCTGAGGGCTCCCAGACTGTGAGAGGGGGCAGACCGGGCTGAGGGACCCCCCTCTCCAGTGCATGAATTTTCATGTACTGGGCCTCTAGTATAAAGTAATAAAATGTTATTAAACACACAAAAAAGATGAATCTCATAAATGGCCTGTTGAGTGAAAAAAGCCAGATATGAGTATAACCTCTATAATTTTACTCATATGAATTTTTAGATGGGCAAAACTAATATTTAATCAGATAAAGTAGAACAGTTGTTACCTCAGGCTGAAGAATAGGATGCAAAGCATGAGGATAATTAAAAAAAATCCTTCCGGGGTAACAGAAATATGTTATAATATTTATTAAAACGGTAGCTCTAAAATTAAATGTTTTGATACTTCAAAGTATATAAAGAGACTAAAAACACCAGAAACAAAAGGATGTATACTGAAATCAGTTGGAATATAATTGACTGTTACACACGCATACACACACAGTGGTTGTTTCTGAAACCCTACTTGACACCCATACCAACAGGAATTACAGATGAATTGGGTAGCGATACAACCCATTTCGATAATTTCATCAGCCATATCATTCAACTACCTGCAATCAGGAAGAAATATGGTAACTTTAAATCTAAAAAACAAGTGCCAATTTATCCTTAGAGAAGGCATTTAAATAATCCCTTAAACTTAAAAAGTAAGTTAAAATAAGGACTATAATGCCAAATGCATGCATATTTCTTCAGGTTTAAAGAAAATTTAATTCCACTTCTTTCAGGTGCCAGCTATTACTAGTCCTGCTAGTATTCAAACCCATCTCCTTTCTCAGAGTTCTAAGATAAAACACTGAGATTCCTGCACTATTACTGATACATCAATAGAAAATGTTGAGAAGCACGGACAAAGGTCAAAGTTAAATTACATGTGGAGTGGATAAGACTCAGTTCATCATACAAAGCAAAATAGATGAATTTGACTCCAAAAAAAAATTAAAGAACTATATATCAACATCACTTAGAACAAATAAAACAAATAACACACTAGAGGGAAAATTCCCTTGGGCTCTCCTGTTGCTTCTTCTATGCCCTTCCTTGTTTCACTGTCCTACGTGTGTTTTTTGCTGTGGTCAATAAATTCTGGCTTGCTTTGTTGCACGTTTTCTCCTGACTGAAATCTTCCTTCAAGAAGGCAAGAACAGAGGTCTCATCCTCTTGCCGGTAACACTAACAATAAAATGAACATATAAATCACTACACAGTAAGTCCATATATTAGTGATATAATGGATGCAACTATCTGCTGCACAGCAGGTAAAAATACCCTAATATTGGGATTAAAAAAGTACAATAAAAATAATGAGTCAGAGTATAATGTCTACAATTATCAGCATTAATATATAAATAAATATATATATATTTAATTTTACAATTTCTTTAACATTTTAAAAAATTGATTGTATAGTAATATATGTTCAATTTCAACTTTCAGACAACTTGTGAGTTAAGCACATTTGAGAAAATGCCTTTTCTGATCAGTAAATAAATTCAACCTGACTACTGGAAAGAACTGTACTTAGTAACGTTAGTCAATGCCATAAACAGCAAATATTTAATGGTTAAAACAAAGAGGGTTATTTCTTAATGTTGAAAATAGGTTTGCTTTCCTATATATCACTACCTCCTATTGGTGATTCAGAAATTAAACATCTTTTTATACTGGGGCCTTGCCATAGTCAACACATGCCTTGAAATTCACGATGTGCATCTATTAAGTTGACAGGAGGGGACATAGTAAAGTGATTAATGTGGGAAGGTTTGATGGCCAAGGTCTAAAAGTTGTGCATGTATTTTCTGTTCATTCATGATTGATTATATTAGCCACATGGCTGTATTTAATGTCAAGTATGGATAATTTATTGCACAATGTGTCATTGAAGAAAATAAAACAGGCTTTGGTGGGCATCTAGCAATCTCTCCCACCAGATTTTTAAATCCATCTATCCTTACATTAAAATTTGTATCTATAAACAAATGAAATTAAATAATTAAATGAAATTCTAGTATAAAACAATACAATAAAAAATAGAAGAAAATGTTAAACCAGCCCGGCTGGCATGGCTTGGGGGTTGAGCGTTAAACTATGAACCAGGAGGTCACAGCTGGATTCCAAGTCAGGACACGTGCCTGAGTTGTGGGCTCAATCCCCAGTAGGGGGTATGCAGGAGGCAGCTGATCAATGATTCACTCTCATCATTGATATTTCTATCTCTCCCTCTCATTTCCTCTCTGAAATAAATAACAATATTTTTAAAAATTCTAAACCACAAGGCATGCATACAGGTTATCTGTAATGAAATAATAAACAGTAGATTTCTAATCCAGAAAAATAAGTGGCAGAGATCAGTAGAATGATACATTCAAAATAATAAGGTAACTGTTCAATAGGAAATCTAAGGATGACTAAACTAACATTCTAAAGTAATGACGAAGTAAAGATAATAAAAACAAAGATACTAATGGCTTCCAGATCCTCCTAGAAAGAAGGGCTAAACATGCACTTCACCAAAATGAAGAAAACAAGAATGGAATGTGAGCAAATGATTTAGTAAATCTAAATTATAATTAACTGCAGCAGTAGTTGAATATGTGATGCATGTATTTTGAGACCATATTATTATGATTCCTCAATTTAAAGAGAAATTACAATAAATGTAGGTTAATACAAACCTAATATGATAAAGAATCTCTCCCTATATTATTTGATTTTGACAAATGCTGACTATACTTTAGATCTCTTACACATACAAAGTGTCTTCCTACCCAATAAAACCCTAATATGAAATAGACCGAATGACGAAACAACTGAACAACTGGTCGCTATGACTTGTGTTGACCAAGTTCTGGTGATCCCAGGCATTCCTTGGGCTTTATAGCAGTATAATGGCAACCTCTGCCTCCAACTTCAAACTGTCTTCCTGTGTGTCTTTTTGTATACTACATGCTTCTTATAAGGACACCACTCATAAGACTTAGAGCCCATATGCTGTTGCTTCAAGCCATTGACCTGAAATGAGATGCTGAAAGTTCTACTTTGGCTTCCAAACAAAATATAAATAATTTATAAAAGCTATGCACTGCCTGGGCCTCCTTTAATCTGTTAGTCTTAGGTAGCAGAAATAACCCCTTTTGATTTCTTCAATGTTGAGTAAAAGGGAAAAAGATGGATTGTATTTTCAATGATCATAAAGAAGTCAAGGACACTTTAACTTTCTTAGTTGCTTTCAATAAGATAGAATATAGATGAAAAAAATTAAAGGTAATTAAAGTGATTGAATTGCATACTGGTATGCCTTTCCATGACTATAAGAAATGTTAAAATTTGCAATTAGAATTTTCTC
The DNA here is from genome assembly GCF_963455305.1 of Plecotus auritus. Taxonomy (NCBI): domain Eukaryota; kingdom Metazoa; phylum Chordata; class Mammalia; order Chiroptera; family Vespertilionidae; genus Plecotus; species Plecotus auritus. The sequence goes on from NC_137774.1 coordinate 157,311,349, forward strand.
TCTGAAAAGATATTATCACTAAGGGCAAATGTGTATTGGGTCATTTTCAGCTGTACTGCTGAGTTTCAGTTATATTGGCATCCATCTTCAATGTGTGATCATAGCCCTAAAGCATAAATCCAGACCTTAAGATTTCAGATCAATTTAAAACCTCTTTTCTTTTCTAATGCTGCTAAACTATATGCGAAATCTGGCATCTTTTCCTTTGCTAAATTCCTATATTCATTAGTAGAGAAAAATGTTCCTGTAATAAAAACTACTGAATACCTTATTTTCCATAGATGTTTCCAAATCATTATTCTCTTTATGGGGTGATTCAGTTTTGTTAATGTTCCATGGGGCAGTAGAAATAATATAATAGTATACTTTTTTCTATATGAGATGGAGACTAACCTTCAATTCCTGTTCTCATCAAGATTCTTTATTGTCTATTTTAAGCAGGTTTTTAAAATACCCCGAGACACCATGCCCTTTGCAGCTGTCTAAAACCGTAACCATATCCTTCATCTCATTTATCTTGGACATATTGCTCTAGTCTATTGAATTTATTATCTCATGACATAAATGTCCAGAGATAAAGATCCCAACATATTCAAGCAAGAATAAAGTAAACAAAAATTGGATCAATGTTTGCCAAAATTAGCACAAAGTGTAAAAAATAGTATAGATGTGTAATTTCAAAGTTTATTGCCATGTAATCCTTATTAATTATAAAGGGGAAAACAACTTTACAGTTGAGAAATCTGTCATTCATCAACTTAACCAAGCATACAAAGTTAATATGACTAGTAATGACTCAAATTAACAACATCCACCTATCTAATAAAACCCTAATATGTAAATAGACCAAACAATGGAACAACCAAACAACTGAACAACCGGTCGCTATGAAGTGTGCTGACCAAGTTCTGATGATCCCAAGCATTCCTGTGGTAAACCATCACATCTACTGTATTCTTATGAAAAATACATAACACAGTCAGGAGAAAACACAACATAACACAATACATAACACAATCGGGAGAAAACATAACATGCATCTTCATTAAAGGACATTCTAAAGTTTTCAGGTCAGGAAAAGCAAAGAAACAATGAGGAACTGTGTTGGAAGAGATTAGGGAGACATGACAACTAAATGCATTATTTGATTCTAAATAAGATTCTGGACCAGGAAAAGGAAATTATTTGGACAATTCAAATAATTTGAATAAGATTGACAGATTAGTTATTTGCATTATGCCAATTGAATTTTCAGGGGTTTAGAATTGGCTATATGACATTAAGTTTTAAAGAAAGTGAATGAAAGATATATGAAAATTCTTTGAAATATTTTGTACATCTGATTTTATTTTAAAGTAAAAACTTTAAAAAAGCATTGATAACATAAAGTTTGTGATAGATATTAGACTTTTTAAATAAAACTGGGGATAAGCATAAACAAAATTGTAGTACTTTTTCATTTTAAAACCATTATCTTAAAATATAAAATCAGCCCTAACGGGTTTGGTTTAGAGCAGTGGTAGTCAACCGATGGTCCGTGGACCACTGGTGGTTCGTGAGGTCTGAAAGGTTGGCAACCACTGGCTTAGTGTATAGAGCTTCAGCCTATGAACTGAAAGGTCCTGGGTTCGATTCCAGTCAAAGGCATGTACCTCAGTTGTAGGTTTTTCCCTGTCTGGGCCATGGTCAGGGCACATGCGGGAGGCAACCAATCAATGTGTTTATCTTACATCGATATTTCTCTCTGTCTTTTCCTCTCTATTCCACTCTCTCTAAAAAATCAATGGAAAAATATCCTCAGGTGGGGATTAATATATATACAAATCCAGATATTCACCTTCTGTGAGCAACTGTGATACCCTCAATGAAGTGTAAGGTTTAGCTCAATAATTTAGGGATTTAGGATTGCAAACTTTGTAATTATTAATATACTAGAAGCCTGGTGCACAAAATTCATGCACAGGGGAGGGGTCCCCGTACCCCAGCCTGGACCCTCTCCAATCCAGGACCCCTCGGGGGATGTCCGATTGCCAGTTTAGGCCCAATCCCAGGTATCAGGCCTAAACCAACTGTCAGACATCCCTCTCACAATCCGGGACCTCTGGATCCTAACTGTTCACCTGCTTGCCTGCCTGACCACCCCTAACTGCCTCCCTGCCGGCCTGATCACCCCTAACCACCTCTGTCTGCCGGCCTGATAGCCCCTAACCGCCCCCCCCCCCCCGACCTGGTCATCCCAACTGCCCACTCTGCCAGCCTGGTCGCCTCATGCAGCCTGTTGTTCAGTCATTAGGTCATCCCTCACTAACCCCCCTGCCGGCCTGGTTGCCCCACACAGACTGCTGTTCGGTCGTCCGTCTGGTCGTTTAGGTCATGATGGCCCCTTGTTTTTTATATATTAGCATTATACATACATATATGTATATTTGTACATGTGTGTATGTTATTCTGGAGCAAGTAAAAGATAGAGGTTTGATGAGAGCTTTAGAGAAAATGAAGATTCAGTTACAAAAAAGGCAATAAAGGAATAAAGAATGTGATGACTACGCTATAGCCTCAAGGTTTGCTGAAATGACTATGAGTATTACTCAAAATAAAAATGAATAGCTACAGCAGTATAGATGACTCTTCTCAGAGATGGAAGAGCAAACTTGGCATCAAAATCCTTCCACTGAAAGACTAACAGAGAAAAGTGCATTGATTGTTTAGCTAGTGTGACAGACATCACATTCTAAGAGTGACTCTAAAAATTATCCAGAAGTTTCAGAACCAGAATTGTAAATGAAGGTGAGATTACAAAGACCAATCAAAGCTACAACACTAGGAAAAGATAAACTGAATTTAAACAATTTCTAAATTATATAAATGAGGAGAGATGATGGAAGTGGTTTACTTGCTAAATTATTCATTAAAATTATATTAAGATATTCAATTATTTGCTTTAACAAAATTCTTCTCTCTTTTTCTCTCCTCACTCCCTTCTTCCTTCCATCCTATCCCTCATTGTAGTCAAGTAAGTTTATAAATCTAATACATTTTTATATGAAAAATAAGAAAAGAAATAAACTGTAGTAAATCTTAAAGAACAAAATTTATTTCTGGAAGATATTCAAGCAAGAAGCAGTAATTAAGTTTTGTTCTCTAAAACATGAAAACAATGTCTTATAAAGTTGTGGTTGATTATTTAACACAGGACTAGGTGATAGATAACTTCATTTGTATGCCAGTTATATATTTTGCTTGTCTTCACCTGAGGAATCCCATAACAATTTGGCTTCTTATAAATAAATAGCTTACAAGATTTTATATTTTCAGTGATTTAGGAAGTTCAAACACAGTCAACCTTAAATATTGGAAAGTCAGTCTTTCAAACAAAGTAATTGAATTATTTTAAATTACAAAGTGCATAGATTCTTTGAACTGCTGAAAACTAATCTGGCCAAAATTCTGCCTTGTTTTTCTCTTTCAATTTGTTTTCTTTTCAAGTGCTATTATATAAAGTAACTGGAAATATATTTGAAAAAAATTATATATTCATGCAAACAGTTTATTTTATCAAATAGCTATATGTATAACTCAAATTATCTTTTATTTTAAACTTTCTTCTGATCTCAAGATTTATAGGCTATTACCAGACCTAAACAAGGTGTATATGTATTTTCCTCTAAGTTGATGTACTTTTAGCATTCTCATTTGTTCTATTGCCTGAAGTGAAGTTATAAACACCTGAACTTAATTTTATTTTAAAGAAAGTGTTATCTCAATAGAGTTTGAATTTGTCAATCAAATCTATCTTTTTCTTCACTTGTTCTTGAAATAACATTTCTTCTCTAAACTTCTACATTGAGCCAAAATATACAATCACTATGCAAAAGCTTACCATTTATGTAATAAGCGAAAAAGCAGAAGAAACATTCAATGTTATAATTAATTTTATTATAAGACAAATATTCTGAAATGCATTTTTAAAGAACAGCTTTACATTGTTGTTTTTTTAAATTTAAAATTAGAGTAGAATAATAAAATAAAATATTTGGCATAAATGTGAAAACTATAAGTTCTTATAATGTACACAATAATAATTTTTTAAAATATATTTTTATTGATTTCAGAAAGAAAGGGAGAGAGAGATAGAAACATCAATGATGAGAGAGGATTATTGATTGGCTGCCTCCCACACGCCCCCCACTGGGGATCGAGCCCCAAACCTGGGCATGTGCCCCAACTGGAATCAAACCTGGGACCCCCTCAGTCCACAGGCTGATGCTCTATCCATTGAGCAAAACCAGATAGGGCCACAATAATAATTTTTTAAAATATATTTTATTGATTTTTTACAGAGAGGAAGGGATAGGGAAAGAGAGTTAGAAACATTGATGAGAGAGAAACATCAATCAGCTGCCTCCTGCACACCTCCTACTGGGGATGTGTCCTTGACCAGAATCGAACCTGGAACCCTTGTGTCCGCAGGCTGACGCTGTATCCACTGAGCCAAACTGGTTAGGGCCACAATAATAATTTTTTAAGAAATCTGTGCCTCAGCATGTTTTGCTTCTTAATTTAATGGCCAGAATCATCCACAGTTAAATAATTTTCTACATAAACATCTATTTTTTCATATATAAATAAATCTTCTATATAAATCTATAACTATACACACATGCATAGAAAATTATAGTAATAACATAAAATATGCTCTTCATAGGTTTCAGAAGCTATTTCTCCCTTTGAGCAGTATGCAATGAATGTATTTCAGATCGCTAATACATATATGTATCTAATTCTTTGGAATTATTATTTTTATTGTAATGAGTATAATTAACTTTATTTTCATATTTTATATAAATTCTACTCCAAAATATTTTAAAATCCTCCCCCAGTCAGTTGTGCATGAGTGTAGCTGTTTATCATCACAGTAATATATTCTATAAGTTACCAAACTCTGTAATACTTGCTGATCTGATAGAAAACTGTTCTGTGCTTTTGTCTTAACCTACACTCTATGATTACAATAAATATGAGCATCTTTGTTATAAGTTTATTTGCCACATATCTTTCTTCTTTTGTGAAATGACTTTCCATGACCCATCTTTGGATATTTTGTTACTAATTCATATTAGCTCTTTAGAGATTCAGGTTCATTAATTTTTGTTTTCAAAATTATTATCAATATTTTCTCTAATGTTTTAATTTTAAAAATTCATTATATAGTAGTTTATAAATAGCTTTTAGATGTTCTATGTTACAAAAACAATGTGCCCTAATCAAACACACAAACAAAATAATTCTGATGTTTTTGAAAATGACTTTGGCAGATAGTCTTTATGTTTTAAAATAACTTATCTTTCTTATAAACAGAACATGGAGAAAGTTAGATGGCAAGAAAAGGCCAAAATACGCCATGCTCACAGTTGTATTTGGGCAGAGGAAACCAGCTGTACCTTCAAAATTCTTGAACATGCATAACTGTGAAATATACACATAGTATCTCACCTAATACACAGATTTGGAAATACTTATTCTATATAAATAACCTAAAATTAAATACACCTAGAATGCATCAAATTTTTGTTTATAACTGTAAAAACTTATTCTTTAGCTCAAGAATTCATATTGGTTCTTTGAGACTATGGCAAGTATTACCTGTATTCTGTGCTCTAGCCATGAGAACAGGGTCTAAAATAAAGCCAGATAACCTAGATGGTCCATATTCAATGCCCAGGTAAATACTGATGGCTGCCCCAGGGCACATTCCTGATCCTGTATCCACTACTACCAAACTGTGTGCATTTGAAACTGACCCTTTCTTTCTATGTTTCCTTTGCTGTGCATGATTTACAGAGTGATTTCCTACATAGATCTGGGCATAGTGTTTCCTATTGCTGCATAACAAGTTGTCATATACTGAGCAACTTTAAGCTTTAAAACATCCATTTATCATCTCACAAGCCTGAGTATGTTGGACTGGGTTCTCAGCTTAGGTACTCACAAGGCTGAAATACATGTGTTAGCTAGGTTATATTCTTTCTGGAGGAGCCAGCTTCCAACCCCATTCAATGGTTGGCAGCATGTGGTTGTGTGAGGTTTGGGACTGAGGCCTCCATTTCCTCACTGAACATCAGTGTGGTCATTCTCAGTTTCGAGGGATCACCATATTCCTTGAGTCATGACCCTCTCCATCTTCAAACCCAGTAATGGTACCATGAATTGTTCTTATGCTTCAAATTTCTCTGACCCTGTCTTCTGCCACCAGCAGGAGAAAATTCACTGCAATTTTTAGGGCTCCAGTTATTGCAATGGGCCCACCAAAGATAATCTATTTTATGTCCAACTATGTCATATCTATATATACTAAAAGGCTAATATGCAAAGGGAGTTCAACCGGGAGACTGGGAGTTTGGTTGCTCAATGTGACGAGCGCTGACCACCAGCGGGTGGTGCAAAAATGAAGGAAGCCCCAGAAAGTGGCCAGCAGCCAGCAGCCAGGGAAGGAAGTCGCAGCTGGTGGCCAGCAGCCTTCAGCCAGGGAAGGAAGGCCCCGGCCAGCAGCCAGAAAGCCCTGATAGGCCCTGATTGCCAACCAGGCCTAGGGACCCTACCTGTGCTCTAATTTTGTGCACTGGGCCTCTAGTAACATAATAACACAAATCATGGGAGTTGTACCTCATCACATTCATAGATTCTGGGGATTAGGATGGACAATCTTTGCACTGACAATTTAGAAATTTGACTGACCACACTAATCTACTGTGCTTTCTGACTTCCAGAGATTTTTCAGAATTCTGATTTACTACCAGAGTCATTCATGTTTTTTGATGTTGTTATTGTTTTGGCATTGATCTGGATATATTTCTTGACACACCTATATTATGTGTATGTGTTTATAAATATTTATAATAATTTCTAAACATTTGAGGTAGAAACAGAAATCTATAGAACCATTCACATATTCAAAATTTTATTAATGCTAAATTATAGAAGGGTCCAGAGATATGAGATGACACATGAAGTTTTTTGGTTTTTTTTTTATGGATATTTCTATGGTGATAGGCATGTAGTTCATCAATTAACAAATATGGCAAAAATGAAAAAAAAATATTTGCCTCTTCTTCACCCCATTGGTGTGGTAGGGATTTCCACTACATGGTTATGAGGATGGCCAAACACTGGGTAGATGAGAACCATGGCAGTTTATTGGTCACAGATACAACCATATGACACCTCATGCCATGTGGAGTCACACAGAGAGGTTGTGCTCAGAAACAGAGTGAACAAGGAACCATAGAAGGCCAGATTTGTATTATCACAAAGGGGAAGGAGGTGCCTCCTGATTTCTATGGGAGAATGTGACTGTCTTGTTTGAATAATTCTGTAGGCAGTGGGGAAATAAAACCCACTGCTCAAGATTCAGCTGAAACAGTCCGGGTCTCCTCAATAAGAAAATTGTTTGGCAGAGGGACCTTTTCCTTGGAAGCAGAATGGGGGAAGGAACTTGCAATTGGGTCATTCAAAGCACTCCTGGTTTTACCAGATGTCAAAGCAGCTCATGAACCTTCATTTGATGTCTTACACCACATGGTAAAATTCTTAGCAGATAATTAAAACCATTAGGATGCTAATCAACTTGGAAGTCATAGGAGAGAGGAGGGTGAGGGAAGGCTTTATTGTGGAGCTGGCATTTAAACTGAGATCGGGATGATAAGGAGGAGATAGGAATGTGAAGGTCAGGAAAGGCACACTTTATTTATTTATTTATTTATTTATTTATTTATTTATTTATTTATTTATAAGGCACATTTTTAAGAAGTAGATCCAATGTGGAGGACCTTAGGTAGAAATAAATTTTTCTTGATGAAGAAAGAAAGAATTGCAATGAGATTATAATGTCATGAAGAGTGAGGGAGTGATGAAAGTTGAACCTGAAAGCTAAATGATTTTCAGGTTTGTGCAATAATTTTTAAACCAGCACAAGGAGTCATTGGTTTATATTCTGTGTGAGTTTGCAAGTTACTGGTGCGATTTAAACAGGGACGTCATGGTCCGCATAAATTTTTTAATTAGGAGAGGATGAGAAGGGCTAGTAACAATGTACATTTAGAGAAGAGAAAGGGCTAATTACCCAGGTTAACAAAGGCACTCTGACCTTCAGTGAGGAGGGACCAGCAAAATAAAATGTGCCCAATCTGCCACAGGCACACGAACATTAAATTACTTCTTTAGGCTTACAATTGTGAAATGTAAATTTGGTATCATCCTAATATATAAAAACCCTGGGTCCGCAATGACCGGGAGGCACAACCAACCGGAAGTCAGTCCTACAGTCAGTGCTGGGTGACCCAGCACTGAATGCTCAGGGGCTGCGAATCAGGCCCAGAGAGAGGCCTGAAGAGAGAAGCAGGGTCTGATCTTTTGATCAGTATTTGCCTCTCTAACTCTGGGCCTGGTCAGCAGCCATGCCTCCATTTCTCTCCAGGCCTCCACCAAGGCTGCTGATCAGCCCTGACCTTCTAATCAGGCCCCGTTGATAGGCCCAGAGATGCTGATTGGCATAGAAACTGACCAATCAGAACCAAATCTGGGTCAACTGTGAGGAGCCAATGACTGCCAAGGAGGTGAAAATTTTGATGCTGACTGGCATAGAAACTAACCAATCAGAACCAAATTGGCCAGCAGAGGAGGATAGTTGGGGGTGAGATCAGGCCTGCAGGAGAGGACAGTTAGGGGTGATCAGGCTTGCAGGGGAGGACAGTTGGGGGCGACTAGGCCGGCAGCAGAGCAGTTAGGTGTTAATCAGGTTGGCAGGGGAGTGGTTAGGGGCAATCAGGCAGGCAGGCAGGCGAGCAGTTAGGAGCCAGCAGTCCCGGATTGTGAGAGGGATGTTCGACAGGGATCAGGCCCAAACCAGCAGTCAGAGATCTTCTGAGGGGTCTCAGATTGTAGAGGGTGCAGGCTGGGCTGAGGAGGGACACCCCCCCCCCAGTGCATGAATTTTGTGCACCAGGCCTCTAGTCTATAATAATAAAGGCCTAAGTGACCATCGCAACCGAACAGACGACCAAACAGGCTGCATGGGGCAACCAGGCTGGCAGGGGTGTTAGTGAGGGTCGACCAAACAACTGAGCAGCAGGCTATATGGGGCAACCAGGCTGGCAGGAGGGTTAGTGAAGGGCAACCAAATGACTGAGCAGCAGGCTACATGGGTTGACCAGGCCAACCAGGGGGGTTACTGAGGGGCAACAGAACAGCAGGCTGCATGGGGTGACCAGACTCGCAGGGGGGAAAGTTGGGGGCGACTAAGCAGTGGGGGGGGGCAGTTAGGGGCAATCAGGCAGGCAGGTGAGCAGTTAGGAACTAGTGGTCCTGGATCGTGAGAGGGATGTCCGATGGATCGGGCCTAAACCGGCAGTCAGATATCCCCTGAGGGGTCTCAGATCAGAGAGGGTGCAGACTGGCAGACTGGGCTGAGGGGACCCCCCCTGTGCATGAATTTTGTGCACTGGGCCTCTAGTTTATATTATACTAGTGACCCAGTGCACAAAATTCGTGCACATTAAAAGGGATTAAATAGAGGAAATAATTTAATATTACTATTTGCCCTGTCTCAATAATAGAAGTGTCAGAGATGAAAGAAAATTAGTAAAATGTATATGAAAACCTTCCTCTTGTCAGAGTCTGGGGCTCACCATGGGACCCAGAGTCAAGTCCCTGTCCACCCACATGCACCTCAATATCGCGTGAGACCCAGACCCGGCTGGGTCCCCTGCCCCGCATTGGGCTAAATCCAGACCCAGCCAATCCCACCTTTGTCAAGCCCTGCTGGGCAGGGGGCATAGCCTCAGGTCCCCTGGCCCAGTGCCAGGATGGGGGGCATAGCCTGAGTTCTCCCAGCCCAGACTGGGGCAAGGGGCATGCCTTGAGATCCCCTTTCAAGCCCCGCTGAGTGGGGGGCATGGCCTGAGGTCCCCCATCAAGCCCTGCCAGGCGGGGGGGCACAGCCTCAGGTCCCCTGGCCCAGCACCAGGAGGGGGACGCAGCCTCAGGTCACTCATCAAGCCCCACTGGGTGGGGGTGCAGCCTGAGTTCCCCTGACCCAGCACTGGGGGTGCACCTTGAGGTCCCCTGTCAAACCCTGTTGGGCGGGGGGCACAGCCTGAGGTCCCCCTGCCTGGCACTGGGGAGGGGGGAGCAGCCTAAGGTCCCCTAGCCCAGCACCAGGATGGGAAGAGCATCTTGAGGTCCCCTGTCAGGCCCCATGGGGGCAGGGGGGGCATAGCCTCAGGTCCCTGCTGATTGCTTGTTAAGGCTCCTTAAGGGAACTTGGCCTCAGCTGTGGGTGCATCCATCTTTGTGACGGAGTGATGGTCAATTAACATATTCCCTCTTTATTAGATAGGATGCTTGATAACAAAAGGTAAAAGAAAATTATTATACTGAAGAAGGGACACTAATAACCAATAACTTTAAAATTCATAGAAATTGCCCTAACCTATTCTTCTCACCGGCTAGAGTGTCGACCTTCAGACTGGATGGTCACGGGTTCAATTCCAGTCAAGGGCAAGTACTTTTCTTGCAGGCTTGTAGACTCCATCTCTGATTGAAGCAGGAGGCAACCAATCCTGTGTGTCTCCACATCAATGTTTCTCTCTGTCTTCTTCCCCTGCCTTACAAGCTCTCTAAGAATCAATGGAACAAAAAATATATATATCCTCAGGTGAGGACTAACAACAACAAAAAATTCATAGAAATTAATGTATTTATTTTTAATATTAGAAAAGTTAATATTACATAATGCTTAAATACATTTGTCATGGGAATGCTTTTGTATACGTTTTTGTTGGTTTTTTTTTTTTTTTTTTTTTTTTTTTTTTTTTTGTTAGTTAAATGGCCATGCTGTTTTGTTATAACCTACCAAAACTTCCAGAGGAATGTTCTAATAACTAAAATTCAGGCAGGCACACACACACACAACATACACAGAGGACAAATACAGTTTATGTTTCTCTACCATTCTACACCATCCCTTGTTCTTTCTACAGGCTATTTTGAGTAATTATTTTTTAACATTTTATTTTATTTTTAGTTAAATTTATCGGTTAATAAGATTACTTAGGTTTCAGAGCAATTATCTTTTAAATATTGCATTTTCTCTGCTATGATTCTATTAGGCTAATTTAGGAATTGCATTTATACAGTAGTATATAATGCTTTGAAGTTATTGTCCTCTTTGTTTCATTTTTTAAAAAACGTAATAAATATAATCAAACTGATTTGATAATGAAGAAAAATGTGCAAACAGTAAATCTACTTTATTGAAAATTTATTTCAAAGCCACATAGGTGACAACTAATTAAAGCACATTTAAAAAGCTATTTGAAATTCTTGCCACCTTAATATAGTAAGAATATTACAAAAATTAAGAAAGCCCAGGAAATACCAATCTCCTTGAAAAATAATCTCTTTGAAATACTGAAGGAAATGTGTTTATAAACCCAGTAATAGCAAATTATGTGAATATCTCAGTGAATGTGGCAGAATAGTAAAAATAATTATCAATAAAAGTCTATAACAGTTCCAAATCTTCACTGATAAAAAATAAAAATCTGGTTATTATTATATTATTGACCATGAGTACATATCATTTAAATGCTATTTATGCTAATATAAATAAATATAGGTATTGGCAGATTATTAAATTATCTTTATTGTGGAAAAGGAAACAAACTAGTTAAGTTTCAAATTCTTGAAAACTGGAGTAGGGGAGAGAAGATGCTCAGACTTACACACGAATTATAAATTGCCAATTAGAGAAATAAAAGTTCAGTTGATAGAGGATAATAGAAACCTTGTGAGAGATTAAATGAACTGCAAAAATTGCAAAGCACACACAGAGAAAGACACTCCTTTCCGGGGAACTATGAACTAATCAGTTGGTGGCACAACAGATGAACTGAAAATAAAACCTTCAATAACACAATCACCACACCTGGGTACTGCAAACTTCAGCTGGAGGATTTCTGCTTAATAATGCATTTCAGAACTTCCTTTGGCTTTTATCATAAAGTTATTGAAAATGTTGTTGTGCCAGTGGTGGTAGTGATTATGGGTGTGTGATGGTATTTTAATACATCATCTGTTTGACCAAGGTGTCTGAAGAAAAGCACAATCTTCTATTTAGAATAATATTCTTTTGAACAAGATCCCATCCTCATCCCTAGTCTTTTCCTATCACACAGCAACTATATAAGCATTTACATTTTTCTTGACATTTTATTCAAATTTTGGAATGAAGTGGATTATGCTGATCAACCCAACATAGTTCTATTTAATTGTGGTCCTCACCGTACTTACTACTGTTGGTTGAACTGTGAGTGTAAAGACTGTGAGCTCCTGTGTTCCTCTGATGTTTTTCACCTCTCACAGGACTCAGAAGTGAGAGCTGTTCACAATTTCATCTGCTTGGTTTTATGAAACTTTTAATATGGCTAATTTTACACAAGCTTATTCATAGTTTCCAACTTGATATAAATAACCTACAGGGGTCAATTTGCTTTATCACATCATATTATGTATTTCTGTTCACACTTTTGTATGTTTCAGCTTTAGTCTATTCCTTTGAATAATTTTGTTACTTTTTAAAGTTGTTTTCATGTTTTTGTTATTATAGAAATTGATATAATAAAGAGTTTGTGTATCAGAAATCTTGATTTCTTGTATCAAAAATGTGAACAAATTCACCTTCACCAAATTTTGATGATAGGTCTCCTATGTTGTACATATTTATGCTTTAATCAATATATGATAATTCACATTGCTACAGGCTTACTGCTGGGACTGACCAGCAGACCCTGAGTGATGGATAAATGGATTACTCTGACACACGTTTCAGAGAGGGCTAAGAGACTGCTTGGCTAAAGGAACTGGACAGACCCGTTTGCCTGCCTCCTTAAGCTTTTATTGCAGCAACAGCTTGAACTAAAATTAATCTCTAGATACTATTAGCAGGGTAAGTATCCTTGAAAAAGCACATGCTTCTACAAGCTCGGGTCTAAAGACTAAACAGAGATTCCGGCAAAACACCCAGGGGCTCAGACTTGTTTGGAAAAGTCAAGGCAGGGGCTGCCACCTTCAGCAAGGTCCCCCTAGAGGCCCCTGACTTTTTGGAGAATCTTCCTTACACTTTCCTACCAAGTCCCGTGCTTCCCCACAGCTTACAAAAACTTTCTTGTGGCTGACTTTTACATTTTTGTATAGCTGATGTGGAATGATATCTCATTTTCAAGGTTGACATTTTACTGATTACTGATCAAGTTGGAAATTTGTTTATGTGTTTATTAGAAATTCAGGTTTCCATGTATATAAACTTTATTTTTATAATTCTTCTCTTTTTTGTTAGATAGTTTTTATTTTTTAAATCAGCTTGAGTTGTTTATAAAATAGAGGCCCGGTGCAGGAATTTGTGCATGTGTGGGGTCCGGCCAACCCGCCTCGATCCGGGCCAATCGAGGGCAGGGCCGGCCGGGGGAGGGGCTGCAGGCAGTTGGCTGGTCACCCTGTCCCCTGGTCGAACTCCTGGGTGAGGGGACAATTTGCATATTAGCCTTTTATTATATAGGATGGTTATATGTGTTAAAAATATATTTTGTTCTTGTCCTAGTTGGTTTTCTGTGATTAAAGTGTCAAGTTCAGTAGTATTCTGATTAGTCAACCAGAGACCTTATCACCACATTACTGACAGCTGCAATAAGAATGCATATAGTAAAAATTTTACTATAAGAATGCATATAGTAAAAATTTTTAAATACATAAAAATATTTATGAAATGAAAATACATAAGGAAGATATAAATTCAACAGTCTTACCAGGCTAATTTCCTGAATCTTAAAAACGTATTTAACATCCAAGAATATTGAATATGCAATTTCAGAATTTTTAAATTTATGCTGACATAAGCACACAAATTTAACCACCTGATAAATATTTACTGAACCCTGGACCCAATGTCAGTCATGCATGAAGCACACCCAATTCCTTTCCTCAGGAAGCTAGGAGCCTAAGATAGCCTAATAGAATAATCTCAGAAGTAGGTAAATATAAACTGAAGGGGCTGTAAAAATCTACAGCTAACATGAGCTCTAACTTTATATCCACCATGATTTGAAGGCAACAATTAAATTTAAACATTATAAAAAATAAAAAGAAATAAATCATAGAAAGGTTACACAACATTCTGTCTTTAAATCATATGGACCTTTGTAGGAAATCATCAATTGTATATTGATTCTGCATAAAATGTGCTTTTGTAGCTTTAATTTTATGCTTTAGCTTAGCTCTTGTCTTTCTGCATCTTTCTTAAAAAAACAAAACAAACCCAGGTTGTTGCAAATTTCTGAGTGAGTGTATCATGGGGAACTCTTAAAATCCAATAAATACCTATTAGTAAAAATAAATTCCTGTTGCTATAAGCCACTGAGATTTGTGTTTTTTTGTGAAGCATAATAATGCAGAAACCTAAAAAAATATGTCAATTATATCATCGATGTCAGATAATTCTGAAAGATGAAAATTCTAAAATAAGCAATGTGAACCCTGTCTGGTGTGCCTCCATTGGTTTGGCATTATCCTGTGCATCAAGAGGTTACTGGTTTGATTCCCAGTCAGGTCACATACCCAGGTATCTGGCTAGATCCCAAAAGGGGAGACACAGGAGGCAGCCTATCCATGTTTCTCTCTCACATTTATGTTTCTCTCTCTCTCCCTTCTTCTCTCTAAAATCAATAATAATAATAATATTAATAAAATTTGAAAAAAGCAATGTAAGAAATTTTGAACATTTAAAGTGTGAAAGAGAAAAATAAAATCCCAAGGTCTACCATACATATTATAAGAAAAAAATAGTTGTTTTTTTATTCAATATTTGCCATATGCTAATTCAGTGTACATCTATATATCACTAAGTAAGATCTATTTTGATTAGTGATTTCATTTTGTAAACTTTTTTGATCCTATTCAATGTCATATGGACATTGTCATGGTTATAAGCAGCACACTATTGCTTTCTTTTTAAATCCATTATTACATCTTCTTTTAACTGGTTGCTCAATTTATTTATAATTACTTTAATTACTGATATATTTGTGTTAAAACACATTATCTTATTACATGTCTTATAATTTGTCTCCTTTCCTTCATTCTTACAGATTTGTGTGTTTTTTCTTTCTGATAACTTGTTAGCTATTCATTGTTTTACTTTCAGTTGAGTATTCATGTCAAAATTTATAAGATAATCTTTTGACTTATTAAAGGTAAAATAAAATTAGAATGTTTCCACAATGCAAGAATCTTAGAATTTTTAGAATGCTTTGTCTGCAATCCTTTTCCCATACCTTCGGCTTTACTGTGTGTGTGTGTGTGTGTGTGTGTGTGTGTGTGTGTGTATGTATATATATATACACACACACACACATATATATATATATACACACGCATATGTATATATATATTTATATGCTTTAATTAATCTCTCTGTATATATGTATTTAATGTGTTATATATAAAGCTCCACAATTTCATTTAAACTATCCTCACAATTATTTACCCGTGGCATTGCATCTCATGCCTTCCTTTATCCTCACAGTTCTATCTGTAATTGTTTCCAATGTCGGAAAAAATTCCTATACATTTTCTTTAATCAGAGGCTTACACAGCTGACTTCCAGTTATTGTCTTTCTGAAAATTCACATTGTCTTCATTTACAAATGATATTTTCACAGGGTATTGAAGTCTAGATCGGCATTTCAAAGATTCCAGTCCATTGTCTGCTGGCCTCTATTGTTCTTTTGAAGAGTCTTTCTTTGAAGGGAATATGCCATTTTTTTCTGGCTTCTTTTATTTTCTTTCCTGGCTGCGTCCATAATTTTCCTCTTTGTCTTTGTTTTTGGCAGTTTTACTATGATGTTTCTGTTTTTCCTTTCTTTTTCTTTTAGCTATTTTCTTGTTGCATGCCTGATTATTTTTGCATTAGAACCCAGAATTATGCATGAAGCATTACAGAGCAATTTAAAGTCCTAATTGTTTTTTCTTCCAAAAATGTTTGCTTTAGAGTCAATTAAACTGAGGCAGATAACCTGAACTGCAGCTGACCGCGTCGGGACCTGGCTTCCATTATTGTGCGTGCTGGACTATTTTCTGTTCACCCGATTTAAGGCATATCTCTTCAGGGTCCCAAATGAAAATTTGGTGTGTAATCCCAGCTGCTCCTCTCAGAATTCTTATTCGTATCCTCTCTTCAACTCTATGCAAGTGTCCAAAACTCCAGTAAATTAATCAGTCTCTCAATGCAGGGAGGGAACTTCTCAGAGAAAATTCTTGAATGGAAAAATGTTGTCAGGAGGCTGCCTCAACTCCCCTGTTCCCCTTCCCTCCAAGAAATGGGTCGGTAGGCTTTTAGAGACACAAAAGCACGCTGACAGCTTCAAACTGAGGTGTGGTTAACAGAGTATGGTATTTTTTAGCTGCTCCATTGGAGGTTATCTCATCGCTGCAAGTCAAATGTATAGAATTATAATATAGAGATAAGATAATATATACATGGTTTCTATATTTTGATCTGGGGAACATAATAAAGTATTAAGAAAGAGACAGTCTTTTTTCATTATACAATCAAATTAATAATATAATACAGGACTTACCAGTGTGGTTTTAATATAAGCTACATTTAAAATTCTGGAATATATAATAGGTATTTAAAGAATGACTGTTGAAATAATGTAATTTTTGACTGAAACCATACTAGAGCTATATCTGAACACATTAATTTCATAGTCATTAATTTCTAGATTATCCCTTAACATTAAATGCCATTTCTACACATAAATTGTGTTGTCACAAAAGTGTAAATTAAATATATAACTGAAACAAAATAGGGGTTTAGTAATTATTTGTTAATATAATTACTTCATGTTGATTAGTTAAATGCAATCTCTCCTATTGCAAGTTTCTTGCATATTAGTCTTATACCTTCCTCTATTTATAGATTTAAGCTGAGTTTCTGCTTTATAGTTTTGTCTATATAGTAAGTGCTCAACAAGCATCAGTTGAAGAATTTTGAGGTCGATTAAAGTGAAAATAAAAAGATTGTGTGCTCTATGGCATGTTGTGTCAGTTGGGATGCTATGGGTTTAAGTAATAGAAAATATGTGGGTTTTTTTTAGAGGAAAATAATATATTGGAATGACAGAGAATAGGAAAACCTTCAAAGACTGTAGATAAATTGTATTGTACCATGTCTCAGGGAGGATATAAAAACTGTGTGAGGAGTAAATTAGTGTCCATGCACTTGCTGCAGTTAGAGTGACTCATCATTGACTGCCTTCCATTCATGGTCAATTTAATTGTGGATTCCTAAGAGAGAGACTGAATCTATTTGAAGCACATTGAGTCATGTGACTTAGCCTATATAATATGGGCTATCTTATGTATTGTACTGAAATTCAGTCTTAGGTTATTGTGCAGGCAGTATATCTGAATATACATAGCCATTGTCTTAGTTCTAGCTGCTCTAACAATGTGCTATACACTGAGTAACTTATTAAAAACAGAAATGTATTTCTCATAGTTCTGGAGGCTCAATGTCTAAGATCAGAATGCCAGCATGGTTGGTTTCTGGTCAGAATTCTTTTTTGGATTGGAGAATTCTATCTTTTCAATTTATCCTCACATAGGGGAAGGGGAGGGAGAGCCTTCTGGAATTCCTTTTAAAAGGTACTAATTCCATTTATGAGGGTTCCATCCTCATGATCTAATTACCTTCTGAGGATTTCACATCAGGCATTAGGACTTCAATATAGGAATTTTGAAAGACACAAACATTCAGACCACAACCTAATTGATACATATAGATATATATAACAAGATGATTAGCATACATGTCGGTTCCGTGGAGTGTATGTAAAACAAGGATCTCTAGAATGCTTGTTTTTATAGGTTCTGACATTCCGTAAGTGTTATAAAATTTTATTATACAACTAGAGGCCCAGTTGCACTGGGGGGGGGGGTGTCCAGCAGCCCGGCCTGCCCCCTCTCACAGTCCAGGAGCCCTCAGGGGTGGGAGGCAACCCGGTGATCAGGGGAAGGTGACGCCCCATCACACCTCTGCTGCTGCCACTGCCGGCAGCGCAAGCGTCGGCCAGCCCTGGTTACCTGAGCCTCGGGCGACCTTGGGCAGCTGGGCAGCCACCATCCAAGGCTTGCCTGCACCTTGGGCTGGCCCTGGGCAGCTGAACAGCCAACATCTGAGGCTTGCCTGAACCTCGGGCCTGCCCTGGACGGCTGGGGGGCTGAGGGGACTGGCACCTGCTGCCCTGGCAGGACTGAGGGGACTGGGCACTGCCATTTTGTGGCTGTGGGCACCGCCATCTTGAGGGCATGCAGTCAATTAGCATATTCCCTCCTTATTGGCTGTGGGTGCCGCCATCTTTGTGAGGGTGTGATGGTCAATTAACATATTCCCTCTTTATTAGATAGGATATTTATGAGTAAAAAGTATCAAAATAAAAAAGCATCAAAATTATAAAAAATATAACTATAATATATTAGAGATTTGATAAGTATGAATGAAACTATAAACAGCTATTTTAATACATTTGTGCTTCAAAACCAGGGTAGTTTGGATGAATTTATTGTCTGCCTTAACCTAATGATCTATTGTGCATACTTAGGTACACTATTTTTACAACTTCTGTTTAAATACAAACTTTTTTTTTATAAAATAACCTATTACTGAATTTTATCCCAATATAGCTTTAAACTATTTACAATTAGGTCACATACATTGTTTTTTTTCAAACTCATATGCTATAGAAATATTTCTGGTAACTGATAGAATAAATAACGTATAATTAGATCTTACTAGAGTATTCTAAGAAGTACTGGAAATACAATCAATCTGTTTTAGAGGCCATATAGTGTAACTGGAAACCTGAAACCACAATTTATCAGATGCATGACCACTAAAGACCAATTCTTCTTTTCTTCATCTGTAAAATGTTAACAGTAATAATAGTAACAAAACTTACACCATATAATTATATAAAAAAATAACTAAAATAATGCTTGCAATCTGCATAATGGCTGGCATACAAGAAGGACATATTAAATCACTATAGACAGCTAAGTGAAATATTTAATTTAATCACAATATAATTCAAATTAATTATTTAAAAATTAAATATACTGAAATTAATATGTGTTACTGGTATTGGTTAATTCACTAGTGCTGATAGTTGCTCTGATCACTTAGTGAGGCCATTGAACTGTCTTCTAATGGGAGCTGCAGCCTAACACACCTTTATGTTCTAAATTTTATGCTCACACGTTAGCACTATGTAGTTTTGGACAGAGATAGAATTCTGCAGCACAGACCATTAAGCAAAGATGTTTGATTCTCTCATAAATGTGCATAGAGCTCACATACAAAATCATATTTTCCTAATTTCTCTGAGTGGACAATGCTATCCCATCATTGTCATCATCAGCCACTAATAGACTTTTCTACTTAATGAATGTATAGCCCTAGCAAGTCAGTTTGACCCATGTTACTGGTGAAATAGATAGAAATAAATTCACTAGTAAATATCTAGAGTAGTTGCTTCTACAATGTTTAACGCAGAGAAAGTCGTCAGCTTTAGTACAAAACTAGTGTTTGAACACACATTTACATTCTAAATGCCAGTAACTCATTGAATCAGGTGAACCATTTGGTATCTGACAACTTTAAGGTGGTACTAAAGCACAGGAAATTGAAACATTAAGCTTTCTGGTCAGTACAAGCCATGATATCCCTAACAAATCACCACAGGATATTTCAGATGACATAGCTCCTAATCCACATACCTGAAAGTAGAAAGAGGCAAGGCTTTTGTTGTTGCTTGTGCTTTAATGGCCTCAATGTTTTCTCATCCTTTTGCACTAGTACATAGAAATAAATGTAGCCAGAAGGTGTTTATTGCATGTTGAGGGAGATTTTGAGAAAGTATTACACTGTGAGCCAAATTTGCTTTGTAATGCAGGTAATCTTAGATGAAAAATTATGCATATAATTTTTATTTTTATAGTTCTCGGTGGATCTAATATAAACTGGGTGCCTTCTAAACTCACACAATAACCCAAAAAAAAAGTGCATTTCCTAAAAGTAGGTTCACAGATCTATAAATAAATGTGTCAGAAAACAATTTTTGCACATGGAACAGTCATTTTAAAATGGAAAAAGATATTATATGCATCATTACCTTCTTCTACAGAAACATTCCTTCATCTGAATACTATATTATTGTTGTTAACATTAATGTGATTATTATCAGCATCTTATACAACTTGAAATATTTTAATATAAATTGTATAATTTATTTAATATTAATTACAAAAATGATTATGTACTGCATCTCATAATCTAATGTTACAAAATTTCAGTAAACATGACAGATTCAAATGCAAATGATGCCTGAAACTTAAGGACACTTTTCAGTTCAAATTATATGTTATATCCTTTTTAAACCATTTTTACTCCTTTCATTCTGTTGCTTTTTTCTATCATTCAAGATTTTGGATATATAGTGTTATGTATGTACTAGTGGCCCGGGGCACAAAATTCGTGCACAGTGGGGGCTGTCCCTCAGCCCAGCCTGCACCCTCTCCAATCTGGGACCCCTCAGGGGATGTCCGACTGCTGGTTTAGGCCTGATTCCACAGGGATCAGACATCCCTCTTGCAATCTGGACCACTGGCTCCTAACCGGTCACCTGCCTGCCTGCCTGATCACCCCTAACTACTCTGCCTGCTGGCCTGATCACCCCCAAATGCCCCCCCTCACCAGCTTGGTCATCCCCAACTGCCCCCCTGCTGGCCTGCTCACCCCCAACTGCCCCCCCCCTGCTGGCCTGCTTGTCTCCAACTGCCCTCCCCTGCTGGCCTGATCACCCCTAACCACCCCTGCCTTGGCCCCGCCATCATGGCTTTGTCCAGAAAGATGCCTGGAAGGTCTCCTAGTCTAATTAGCATATTACCCTTTTATTAGTATAGATTATTAGTATAGATGTATGTGTGTACATATGTATTTATAATTAGCCCACATTTAACCATTTAGGATCAATATAGTCATAGAAAACATCATCTGATTTAGGAACCTTAGGGTTTTAGAGCACTGGTGTTGGATAAATTGGCATCTGTTCTTTTTTTCTGGTATTTAATCTGCAATATAACAAAAATTTAAAAAAAGAGAGAAACAAAGAGGCTTTTTTTTCAGAAAATGTTTTGAAAGAATACAGCAATAAATTAATAACAGGGAATATTATTGTTTCATAGTTAGAAGTTTATAAAATACTTTCTATCAAAACAGCAATGTATTGAACTTAAAGAATAGTATTTGCAATGTATTCACTTATAACAGAGATGATTTTAGACTACTTTTTAAAATATATTTTTTATTGGTTTCAGAGAGGAAGGGAGAACGAGAGAGAGAGAGAGAGAGGGAGAGAGAGAGAGAGAGAGAGAGAGAGAGAGAGAGAGAGAGGTGAGAGAGAATCATTGACAGGCTGCCTCATGCACGCCCCCTTCAGGGGATCGAGCCCAGCAACCCAGGCATATGCCCTGTCTGGTAATCAAACTGTGACCTTCCGGTTCACAGGTGGACTCTCAGCCTCTGAGTCACACGGGCAATGCTTCAAAGGGAATTTTTGAAAAAAAAAAAAAAAAAGACATTATTCTTTATACCAATTTCAGTAATGGTACTTTTAAATATCTGATTTGCTTGAGGATCAAGGCCATTTTGAAAAATTAAAATTATATACTGTTCCTCCAAATTTGCTAACTTATTTGTTCCTTTATAATTATTCCAAACTTTATCCTCCATATTCATTTGCAGTTGCATCTCAGCTTTTGATAAACTGCTCACTTCCTTTGAAGAAACACTACTGGTAATTTTCGGCCATTGCACCTTTCATATTTAGTTAGATCAGAGGAATTTAAAGTAATCCCTACAGGATTTTCTGGTTCTTCTAGCTGTATCTAGGTAAAACCTAAACAAAAAGGTATAGACTCTATTAATAGCCACAAGAGTGTCCCTACTGGTATATGTCCACAGTTTAAAAATGATACTGTCAAAGGAACTTTGGCAGCTTAAAGATATAAGATCCACTGAAGTTTCTTGAGAAATCACTTTGTGACCTTTTAGAGGTGTGTTGATAATAGAATTACCAAACCAATCTTTCATTCTTGCCTTTCTTGCCAATGGAACTGTATTTAACTCTGACTCTTCTGGAATGCTTCTAAGTTCATGCTCTACGCTACAGGTATTTTCATTTAGTGCTGCTTCTACTTTTCCAGTGGACGGTGCCAGGGAAGAATATGCTGAATCACCAGGTTGAGGAGAAATGCTCTCTTTTCCATTAGTCTTGTCCTGTCATCATCGTCATCACTGGACAAAGTGATTGGATCGGACAGGTTTGTTTGTCTTTCTTTTGGGTTTGTGATTTGGGCTCCTGTTGTCCTAGGTCAGTCAATTCTCTCTACTGTCATCAAAATTCACCATGGTATCAATTGGGACCTTTCCCACACAGTTGCCATAAAATGTTTTGAGTGTTGATACTAAGTTCTGTGACTTCTGTCCTCCAGAATTTTGATGAATTGACATTCAATGTTGTAGCTTGTCTGCAATTTCTTTGTGAATCCTTTAAATCGGTTAAACATTTCTTTGAAGCAGCAGACAGAGGAGGGGTAGACTGATATGTACTGCGATATTTGATCATTGCACTTTGATCATTTCTACTGAAGGTTTATTTTTGCAGATCTATTTAGTACCTTTCTTAAACAGCAATTAAGTTGAATCAACAACCGGTTTGCTTTTAAATGAAAGAATGGGCTAATTGGTAGGTCTCCATTGGAATGGCTTCCTTCCCTCCACATGCAGCGGCTGTGTCTGGAATCCTACAACTGGCACTTTCTGCCTTCCTGCTTTATATGTCACAATAAATTGTACTGTTTAAAGTAAATTAAGTTTGTTTTTCCTATTGACCAATACAAATGCTGGTGATGTGTTTGATTTATTGTTTATTATGACTTCATCATGATGATCTCATATGATAACTGTGGAGGCTGCTTTAAGAAGGTTCTGTGTAAATAGCATGTATTTTGTTAAAATATTTCTCATTTTTAAACACTTGGTTTACATTAAAAACACTATTTTTATATTTATACTAGGTAATGTTTTTCTTGTGTTTCTATGTTTTTGGTATGCTAATTAAAGCTTTTTTTTAAAAAAAAAAAGCATGATGTTATACATTTTATACATGTTGTATATAATTTTCTGGTGAGCAGTATAAGTGAATTATTCAGGTACAATTTGGAAAAACAATGCCTTGAACTCAGATGAGAGAACATTTGCATAGAGATGATGATTGAAGTTTTGAGAACAGAGGAAATACAGCAATTAGAAAATATTTACAGTAAAATAAGACTATTAATATAAGTATCTTCCTTGTATTCACCCATTCTTTTCAAATGATAATTAATATAGCCAAATCTTATGACCATAAGAATGGTTATAGGTTACCTATTAATCAAAATTCAATTAAATATGATAATTTTCCATTCCCTTTTTAGCCACTATGCATAGATCATCACATGATTATAAAAAAGGACTCTACAAATCTACCATATTATTAAAATTCCAAGTCTAATACTATTTATTAAAACCTCAATAGTGAAAAATATTACCACCAATAATAACAAAAAGCATTTCATTTGCTGTCATTCGTAGAAAAACATCAAACTGAATGTATTCCCTTTTTTTTTTTTTTTTTTTTTTTGAGGCACTTGTAGCACCTGGGACTGATTTATGCATTCATAGAACAGGCAGCCACTCTATTAATGTGATTTAAAGGACTCTAAGAAGTCTCCCTTGAATACATTAACTCCCAGTTGGATCTTTTTAAATGTCCAGCATTAGTGTGCTTTTTATAGGAGATGTATAAAGAGAGTTAGGCATTGCATTTCCAGGGAGAGGTAGCACATTATCTGGCTAATGAATTAACAGAAGACAATTGATTGCATTTACTACCACTAACCATATTTGTACATTAGATAGCCAGACTCTGAAGGGAATTGGAAAGTAGAAAAAGTGCACATCATTAGCAAAAGGAAAAAAGCAGGAAAGCAGAGAACTAAAACATGAACTTTTAAAATCTGGGTTTTGGGGTTGTGGCACGAAAGGCAATTTAAAGAGAAATAAAACTCCGCATGTGTTCATGTGTCTGTGAATACACAAGACACATACATATATGTTTTTTATAATATTTGCATCATGGTGTGTGTACTGTAATAAACTTGGACTTATTCTCCCAATATATTAGAAACATTTATGATTTTAATTTTTACCTAAAACTGCTGTGTCTGCATGCAAGTAAATTAGGTTTAATTTTCAAGCATCTAGAGGTGGTGCAATATATTGTAATTAAAAAAATAATGATGTTATTATTTTATCAGTATGCAATTATACAAAATTTTTCTTGTAAAATTTCTCTTGATTAACTCTATTGTGTTATCATTTTTTAAAATTTAAATTTTTTTTATATATTTTATTGATTTTTTACAGAGAGGAAGGAAGAGTGATAGATAGTCAGAAACATCGATGAGAGAGAAACATCGATCAGCTGCCTCCTGCACACCTCCCACTGGGGATGTGCCTGCAACCAAGCTACATGCCCTTGACCGGAATCGAACCTGGGACCCTTCAGTCCGCAGGCTGATGCTCTATCCACTGAGCCAAACTGGTTTTGGCTAAAATTTAAATTTAGTGAAGCTTTCCAGCTCCAGTCAAATGCATCTCTACAGATTTATTCCATAATGGAGCTACTATATATATAAAAGCCTGATATGCAAAGTGTTCCCTCCAGAGTCAACCGACCAGGAGTTCGATCGCTCACTCTGACATGCACTGACCAACAGGGGGCAGTGCAGAACAAAGGAAGGCCCCGGCCGGCAGCCTGCAGCCACTAGGGACATTATCCCTGCATGAGTTTTGTGCACTGGGTCTTGTGTTTTAATAATGCATTGCTCAGAGGAAATAGGTATCAACTATTCTTTGAAAGGATTATCACTTTTGCTTACAGGAGTATTATAATTTTTAAATTTTATATCTAATAGAAAACACCCATTTTACTGACTATAAGAGATTTTCTCTTTGTATATCCCAGAACAGCTACTTTTAAAACAAAACAAAATATTTGTTTTAACACCATATTTTCCTACTCTTCCAATGGCTATTTATTATAACTTTTTTTTTTCTATTTCTTCCTTCTTTGGTAGAACTTATACTTTTGAAGGACTGGGTTTTGGGCTTAGTTCACTACTCTTCTATGCTTTCCTCCTACAAATTCTCATAAAGGCCAATGGTCAGAGATCTCTATTGGTCATAGCTCTTAAATTTACATGCCTACTCTTGAATGGCCCCTTCTCCACTATGTTCTATGTGAAACAAAAATGTCCCCTTTCCAAATATCATACATTTTTATCAATTTTATTACCCATGTCAATTATCAGGAGTTTTATACAGAAAAGCAATCTTGCTTTCAGAAATCCTGAATAAGACAGGTAGCAATGGGTACATAAAAGAGGTAAATGGAGGGATAAGCATTATCTCAGGGTTTCAGTATAGACAGTTTTATATAAACAGAATGTTTAACTGAAATAGATGACTCACAAAGCATTCCTGAAGCTCTGTTGCCCTGGCCAACTGCATCAGAATTAGGACAAGTAATAAGCTGGCAGAGCCTGGGTCTCAGGACAAAATAGAATCTTTGGAGTTGGATCCTGGGGATCTCCATTTATAAGAATTCCTGATTTATATTTGCTCTTATTATGGTTTAAAACCACCATTTGGCAGATACTTTACCCACATCTTTTTCAAGGTTTCTTAAAGGTTCAGTTCATCATGCTATGTTGACATCAAGTCTTTTTCATTCCTGAGTTGGATGAATTTTATATCCTTTTGATGATTCTGGCTTTTCACTTAATTGTAATATGGCTTGTTTCTGACAGTGATGAAACGGTAGAAGTCTAAAAATGATTAATAAGACATTTTCAAAAGTAGAAGCTTAAAATGCTGGACTCAGATCTCATTCTGTAATTCATTAGCTGTCTGGAGCGGGACACTCACGGAGCTTCAAAAGGGATTTCAGGGCCTGGGTCTATCAACACTCTGATGCAAATGTATTGTGCTTAGGTAGGAGACATCTGAGAAAGCTTTCCACATTATATGCTAATGCAAATCTTGGCTTGTACACAGGGATTCTAGCATCTGTCCCTCGTAGTCTTCTTCAGACTTTTCGAGTGGAGCATTTACAATTGCTAGAACAAATGGCACTCACTGTGATTCAGAAGTCCTGTGCCCATCTTCCAGCATGATTACAAATAGCATGTTATTGGCACCCTAATTTGTCTTTAATCCAGTTTTAATGTCATCCATCATAAGGAAAACTTTGCACAGACGGCATTTTTAGCCCTGTAATTCTAGCATATCAAAGTTTTCTGTAAGATATAGAAGAGGTTCTATTAAGTATAACTGATTAACAATGACAACCCAAGAAAATGTCTGTACAGCTATAGTTAATAATTTAAATGTTAATTTGTTATAAATCATTCACATTTATGTTTTTAAGTAAAAACAATAATCTAAAGTATGTTTAATTTTTTAAATGGCTGAAGTTTCTACATATCTATATAGAGTTACAAATAATAATTAGTATATTAAAACAGGCACTTCAATTAAACCAATAATATTGTACTGAAATGGTCAACGTCTTAAAATTAAAATATATTGGATACAGTTACTCTATTAAAAGAATACAAAAATTGTTGCTAAATATTATCTTCTCTTTCCCAGTATTTATCTATTCAGAACACATTGCGTAAGGAAATAATAAATTATAATGGGGGGGGGGAGGAGGAGGTGCCATTTATCTGTCCCAACAGTTCTTGTTTGAATGTTGCTTTTCTTTGTGAGAACATTGCCATCAAACTTGTGAACCAGAATATGCACAGTGCATGAAACAAAAGTCCTTTCAGAAGAAAATCCCTCTAATGCAGTATTGGTCCTTGAGTTGCAATGGTGACTGCTCTTGAATAACATATTCACCCACGGTGCAAATGTTTAGCATTCTGAAGATGTTTTAGAATTTCAGTTACTGCCCTAAATGTGTGTGTGTTTAATATATTTTTATTGAATTCAGAGAGAAAGAGAGAGGGAGAGATAGAAACATCAATAATGAGAGAGAATCATTGATTGGCTGTTTTTTGCACACCACCTACTGGGGATCGAGCCCACAACCGGGGCATGTGCCCTCGACTGGAATCGAACCCGGGACCTTTCGGTCCTCAGATCGATGCTCTATCCACTGAGCCAAACCAGCTAGAGCAATATGAAGTGTGCTTGATGGGCTCTTTAACCTATAAATAATATAAGCTACTCTTTGGAAATGTTTTCATTTTATTCATTATGATTGATGACTAAAACCCATTAAACTTTGTTTAAAGTATATTATCACCATGTTTCTTTCCTCTATATGTTGAATAAATATTAACTTTCAAGACAAGTTGACTATGTTTAAACTTTGGATTTGGTTGACATCTGAGTTGAATTTATTAAGTTATATATTGCCTGTTTTACTTTGCCTTAAGACAAATTTCTGAATTCCCTTGCCTTTCCAGCCATGACAACAGTGAATTCTCTAAACTGAAAGCATTCTAAATATTGAAATAATGTTTGCATTAAAATCTCTTAAAATCTAATGAAATAGCTGAATTATATGCCTGCCTCATATATTATTAATTTGAATTTTTATAAAAGGAGATCTTGTATATAACATCAATAACATTTAAAAGAATATTTACAAGTAGAGAACACTCAAACTGTCTTTAGCAATTATTGGCATTATAGAAAACTCATGTAGTGTTATAAGAAAAATTATACACAAATACAAAATATCTGACTCCATTTCCATAACTATTAGGAATGACCACATTTCTTATAAGTTGGATAACATAGTAATCATGTAAAAAAAGCAGTTCAGTATAAAAGATGCAGGATTAATAAGAGACAATATTTTTTTGAATCATATAATATGCTTAGGTTGCCTATATGCAATAGTTTTCTATAATATATATATATATATATGTATATATATATATATGTATATATATATATGTGTATATATATATATATACATATATATATATTATATATAGGCAACCTAAGCATATTATATGATATGCACATATATGTATGTATGTATGTGTATATATATGTATGTATATATATATATATTTCTTTAATGCTGCCGTGGCTTTTGGCTGACTGGAGCTCCCCCTGTGGGAGCACACTGACTACCAGGGGGCAGCTCCTGCGCTGAGCTTCTGCCCCCTGGTGGTCAGTGCGCGTCATAGTGACTGGTCTTTCGCTGTTTGGTCGATTTGCATATTAGGTTTTATTATATAGGATATGCATTTTAACCTCTCCACAACAATTTCAGGCAAAAATCCATCAGTTTTTGTGCTGTGTTACAAATGGCCTTCAGTAATTCATTGAATATCTATGTCACTGTTCCTAAGCATGCTTATTTCCACAGCTACAGCCACTAATGGGATTTAGTCTCTTTGGGATTCTAAGCTTTCTAAGACTTCTGGGTACCCAGCATTACCACAAATCCAAGTATCAGAAATTAAGTGATTCCTAAATATGGAAGTATTTACTTTATTTAAAATAATGCATATTTAAAATAATAAGATAACAAATTTGCTAAAGCAGTAGCATTACGTAGTAGACTTAAGATTACTAGGACAGCCCTAGCCAATTTGGTTCAGTGAATAGAGTGTTGGCTGGCAGACTGAAGAGTCCCAGGTTCAATTCTGGTCAAGGGCATGTACTTCTGCTGCAGGCTCCCAGCCCTGGTCAGGGCACGTGGGAAGCAACCAATTGAAGTGTCTCTCTCAATTCAGTGTTTCTCTCTATCTCTTTCTCTCCCTTCCACTCTCTCTCTGAAAAAAAAAAAAAATCAATGGGAAAAATATCCTCGGTTGAGGATTAAAAAAAAAAAAAGATTACTAGGTCATAGACTCTATATAGTCCATGCCAAAGCTAGTCAAGGAAATGGTAATTGTGCTGCACTAGAATTCTGGGTGAAAACTGCAGATAATCACCTCTAAGTACTTTCAGGAGAGCTAATATAGTCACAAGACCTTTCACAAAATAAACTTTTGAATCCCAAATTGATCAGGGTGACCAGAATACATGTTAGATGAAAATGAGGACAAATGCTTAAAAGGAATGAATCCAGTAAACCAAACTGGAACCTCAGAAAATGGCTTCCCAGGTCTTCTCCCACAGTTGAGAAGCAGGCAGCTGAAAAGCCCTTCCAAATTCTACATTTGTTGAACAATGTTTACGTATTCTTCCAAATCATAAATATGATGAAACATGTATTAAATCAGATTGTTCACACAATCATCAAGGAGAACTACAGCACCACCTTTTACAAAAGAGCTAATCATTCTGTATCATGCAAGTCTATCAAATGTACATTTTATTTATATATATATATATTTTTAAATATATTTTTTATTGATTTTGAAGAGGAAAGAGAGGGAGAGACAGAAACATCAATAATGAGAGAGAATCATTGATTGGCTGCCTCCTGCACACCCCCTCCTGGGGATCAAGCCCAAAACCCAGACATGTGCCCTTGACCAGAATCAAACCCGGGACCTTTCAGTTCATAGGCCAATGCTCTATCCAATGAGCCAAACCGGCTAGGGCTCAAATCTACATTTTAATAGTTTTCACATTAAATGTACACAATGTTATATGTCAATTATCCTATATAATAAAAGCGTAGGTGGTGTCACGCCTTTGTGCAATGTCATCACAAGATGGCTGCCACAAGATGGCCACCACAAGATGGCCGCACGCACAGCAGAAGCGGGGCCCAGTGGCCGCTCCACAAGGTGAGCTCTGTGTGACACGGAGGAGGCCGGTCCTGGCATCACTGCCGCCTTATGCAGAGGAGGTGGGTCTTGGTAGAGGAGGCGGGTTGTGGCAGGAAAAGGCAGTTGTGGGTGATCAGACTAGCAGGAAAGGGCAGTTAGGGGTGACCAGGCGGGCAGGGGAGGGCAGTTAGGGGTGACCATGCCTGAAGGGGAGGGCAGTTGAGGGCGACCAGGCCAGCAGGGGAGGGTAGTTGGGGGCGATCAGGACAGCAGGGGAGGGCAGTTGGGGACAATTGGGTTGGCAAAGGGAAGGGCAGTTGGGGGTCATCAGGCTGCCAGAAAAGCAGTTAGGTATCAATCAGGCTGGCAGGGGAGTGGTTAGGGGGTGATCAGGCTGGCAGGCAGGCGAGTGGTTGGGGAGCTAGCAGTCCCAGATTGTGAGAGGGATGTCTGACTGCTGGTTTAGGCCTGATCCCTGGGCTAAACCAGCAGTTGGACATCCCCCGAGGGGTCCCAGATTGGAGAGGGTGCAGGCTGGCCTGAGGGACACCCCCCCAGTGCACGAATTTCATGCGCTGGGCCTCTAGTATAAAATAAGTGGAATATATTTTATTATTAAACACTGTACATTTATAACAGTCAGTTTATAAAACCTGACTCCAGACTTACCATTGGGCCATTACTGTACAGCCACAACGTGCCTTGAATGGATAAAGCCCAGGCCTACTCGAATAGCTTCAGCTTTTGAAAATGTCTTTTTCGATGGGTAGAAACTGTACTATGGACCTCATCCAGTCTTTGCAACTTGGCATCCATAGTTTTATTACAAAGATGTTTATTTTCTCTCTGTTATGTCTAATTTTTCAAATGTGTAAGTTCAAATTTCTTAACATGGTAGTTATTGTTTTGTTACTACGAAAGAAAGTCAGTACCAGAAACAGCTACATTTTATTGTACTTTGAGACCCAATAAAGAGAAAATCTGAGCCATGCAATTTTAGCCTTGGATTTTAACATTATTTGCATAGTCACAATAAAGTCAGCACTATTTATTTTTTCAACCTCTGTCATAAACCTATGTGCAAATCCAGGAAGGCTTATTGAAGATGTCAAAAAGAAACCCCCGTTCCCAGTGGATTCATGGGAGATTTGCAACAGACCTTCTGCATTGAGCACCAGAATCGCTGCCTAATCACATTACAGCTGCTCCTGAACCCAGCTATCACTACAATGATGACGAGTCTTCTCACTATTTTTGCTCCTCTTTGGTTAGAACAGCTGACTTCCGGGAGAAAACTTGGGAAGCTTTGAATCCTGTAATCTTCCCACAAGTAAGAATATCTGCATTTCAATAATGAAATATTTATGGGGGAAATGCAGACAAACCTACCTTTCAACCATCTCCCTTTTATGTAAAAAACGGTCTTTGTCACTAACCAAGACCATAGGAATGAAAAACAAAATCAAAGACATAAGCTCTACATAAAAGTAGTTCTTCTTTTTAATTGACCTAAAACACGAATGTGCTTTTTTAAAAATATATTTTTATTGATTTCAGAGAGAAAGGGAGAGGGAGATAGAAACATCAGTGATGAGAAAGAATCATTGATCGGCTGCCTCCTGCACGCCCCAAGCCCGCAACCCGGTCATGTCCCCTGAAAGGGAATTGAACTGTGACTTCCTGGTTCATAGGTCGAAGTTCAACCACTTTGACCGGGCAGCACAAATGAACTTTTAAAGATATTTTAAAATACAAAGCAATAATTGATAAAATTAAATACAAGGCTTAAAAATAATGCCCCCTAAGGTTATAGAACTGTTGTGGTTATATTAGAATTGGAAGAAACTGAATGAGCCTTGCATATCCTGAATAGAAAAAGAAAAAGAATTATGACTTGTTCTATGACATCTATAGAAATAAAAATAACCTAATCGGTATAATGACTCAATGAGACCATTTTATGCAATATGTATGATTTGAAACATTTTTAAGAATAATTTGAGGGTTCAAAAATGTGCCTTCAAAATAACAAGGATTACAAACAGTGGGATCACACTACTGGTTTCAAATTACTATGCAGTAGAAGCAACTTGTCTTGATGTGACTCAGCATGAATTTTTTTCCAATTGGTAATAAGTTGATTTTTCCCTGCCCTTTTGTTTGTGGTTATATATTGTATTAACCCAGGGTCCAAGTTGTGGAACTGAAAAATACTTTCATTGTTTTCAATCTCAATTTCTCTATAAGCTATTTGTTTCTGCTTTGTTTCAAAGATACTTAAACTCCTAAACTAAAATTTTAAATTGCTTTTCTGTAATTACCAGTACTCTTTTCTTATAAGCCAAGGTAATATTGACAGTAATTGAAAATGTTTCTTTACCTAAATATAATTGTATCTATTTTTATGAACTATTAAAAAAACTTAGATGTTAGAATTAGCTAATTATAAAATGATAGAAAACAGATATTACACAATTATTTTGAATGCATTTGAGGAAACTCAAATAACATTTTTAAGTATATTAAAATATAATGACCCTTATACTGTTTTTGTTCAGGGGAAATAAAAATTCATGTTGGATACAAATTAGTAGTAAATTTTTAGATTAACAACCTAAAATGAAAATTTAATTATCCATGTTAATGTCTATTTTAATAAGAAAAAACAGATTAGTC
Organism: Plecotus auritus; assembly: GCF_963455305.1. NCBI lineage: Eukaryota > Metazoa > Chordata > Mammalia > Chiroptera > Vespertilionidae > Plecotus > Plecotus auritus. Next base: position 157,344,055 of record NC_137774.1, read on the forward strand.
ATCCTATCTAATAAAGAGGGAATATGCTAATTGACCCTCACATCATCACAAAGATGACAGCCCCCACAGTCAATAAGGAGGGAATATGCTAATTGACTGCCATGCTGTCAAAGATGGTGGCACCCACAGCCAATAAGGAGGGAATATGCTAATTGACTGCCATGCCCTCAAAGATGGCAGCACCCACAGCCACAAGATGGTGACGCCCAGTCCCCTCAGCCCCGCCGGGGCAGCAGGTGTTCCACATGCCTGCCTCCGGAGTCCCCCAGTCCCCTCAGTCCACCAGCCACCCAGGGCCGGCCCAAGGCACAGGTAAGCCTTGGATGTTGGCTACCCAGCCTCCCAGGGCTGGCCCAAGGTGCAGGCAAGCCTCGGATGGTGGCTGCCCAGCCACCCAGGGCCGCCCGAGGCTCAGGTAACCAGGGCTGGCCGAGGCTTGTGCTGCTGGCAGTGGCAGCAGCAGAGGTGTGATGGGGGCGTCACCTTCCCCTGTTCGCTGGGTCACCTCCCACCCCTGAGGGCTCCAGGACTGTGAGAGGGGGCAGGCCAGGCTGAGGGACTCCCCTCAAGTGCATGAATTTTCATGCACTGGGCCTCTAGTAAAATAATAATAGGAGACAATGAGGAAATGTACATGGTATATCTGTCAGTGGTCTCAAATGTTAGCATTGATGCAGGATCATCTGAGCTTGTTTAAAAATTATTGTTAGCCCTAACTGGTTTGGCTCAGTGGATGGAGCGTTGGCTTGTGGACTGAAAGGTCCCAGGTTCGATTCCAGTCAAGGGCATGTACCTTGGTTGCAGGCACATCCCCAGTAGGAGGTGTGCAGGAGGCAGCTGACCGATGTTTCTCTCTTATTGATGTTTCTAATTCTCTATCCCTCTCCCTTCCTCTCTTTAAAAAAAAAAGCAATAAAATATATATTTTTTAAAAAATTATTGTTAGGCCCCATCCTTAGAATTTGATTCAGTATCTCTGACATGCTGCCATGAATTTGTATTTTCAATACCTCCCAGGTGATACTGATGCTGCCCACACCTGGAGAACAATTAGTTGATAGACTACTATAGAGATTATTTGTGATCAATAAAAATAAAAAACAAAAACAATATCAAGCTGTATAAAATATTATTATTTGCTTTATATTTCTACCGAAGCAATGACAATTCTAAACAATGTCAATGTTCAATTAACTCTTCCCATGGTGTGTGCAACCCATTTGAGAGACACAGAGATAGATTAGAGGTAGAAATAGAGATAGAGATAGTGAAAGAGAGAGAGAGAAAGAGAGAGGTAGAGGTAGAGATAGAAATGATAAAGATAGACAAAGACAAAGACAGAGGGAGGGAGGGAAGGTGGGAGACAAGGATGGAGAGGTAGAAGAGGGGAGGGGGGAGAAAGCAGATCTTGGGGAGACTATGTTTGGACTTGTAGTTCAGAAGCCTCTGTGTTTCCTTCAAGCAAAGAGAGACTGCTATGCTCTGAAAAGAAGGAAGGAGCCAATACTTGAGATTCTGCGGAGTCACCAATAATTGGGGGATTGAAAAATATCGAATGTATTAACTCATATCTCTCCATCTCTTATGACAGGGTTTTATTCTTTTTTTTATTTAAGCCCCGAACCTCAGCATAACATTTATACTTAGGTTGAGATTTAAAGTTCTCAAGAACTCAACTCCTCCCAGGATTAATTTGTGATCCTGGAACTAAACTTTGCTCTCTAGCTGATGGAGATGAATGTCTCTTAATAAGCTGCCAACTTTATCATTGGCTATTATATAAGCCTTCAGTTAATGATTAATCATTCACAGCCTTTTCTGTAGTTCTGCTCCAATGGCCCATTTCCACTGTCCTTATAATTACTAGCCCCCCTGTATTTCTCAAATGACTGATAGGTACCCTTGCTAGTGCATGTTCTTCCAATGGCATACAACCACATTTCACACTCATGAAAATGTTAACAAATACATTACTAACGTATGCTAGGGATAAGCACTTGACCCACCAGTAATGGGGTCCTTATTACCAACCTGCATGTAGTGATTCAGCTGCAACATCCTCCCTTAGTGTCTTTTCTCAGTCCACTTCTGGAACCATCATGACTATTTGTTTCCATAAAAAGCACACTGTGAGATGAAAATGAGCTTATGGTGCTCTAAAGATCAACTTCTGTGTGGAAAAAGAGAAAGCATGATTGGACAGAAAGAAAAAATAAATTGCAATGCACTTTAAATAAAATTTCAGCTGAGTCAGATGGGATCTGGAAAGCTAGATGATGCTTCAGGGATGTGTTGTGTGTTGCAAGAAGCCAGATCTCTGGACTTTTACAATGCATAAATGGGTGGGAAAGTGGAAAAATCACTTTTTTTCCCCCCAGAAGGTCAATACATAAAGAGGGCTGGAAGCCAAAGCCTGTGATCCAGCTTCATTCCCAGCAGTTGGGAATAATTCTTCCATCCTAAAGAATCTGGATGGTGCATTGTACATGCAGGACTTAAAGGGGCTTCAAATTTCTTAAGAACACAACTGAATTATAGAACATCAAGGAAAATAAGCCTTTACAGGTCTGAGAGATAAGCTTTATTAGGAATAAAAAGGCCCTAGCCGGTTTGGCACAGTAGATAGAGCACTGGCCTGTGGACCAAAGGGTCCCGGGTTCAATTCCAGTCAAGGGCACGTACCTTGGTTGCAGGTTCCTCCCCATTCTGGACTCTTGCAGGAGACAACTAGTCAATGTGTTTCTCCCACTTCGATGTTTCTCTCTGTCTTTTCCTCTCTCTTCCACTGTCCCTAAAAATCAATGGAAAAATATCCTCCAGTGAGTATTAACAACAACAACAAAAGTAATAAAAAACATATCAGTCTCTCTTTTCTTAAAAAACAACACAGAGGCTTCTGAAATCAAAATCAAAACATAGTCTCCTAGTAATAATTTTCCTTGTCTTTACAATTTCAGATTTTACAATGATATGTCTTAATGTGGGGATCTAAATTTATTTTTTCCCTTTACTCTTGAATAGTTATTGTATTTCAATATAAAGTAATTTGTATTTCTAAATTTAGGAAAGTTACCTTATTTAATTTATTCAGTTTTCATTTCCTCATATTTTTTTATTATTTCCTGCAACTCATATTATGATGTTGGAGAATGCTAATATTCATAGTGTTACTCTTACATTTCAAATAATCTTTACCTATATTTTTTCTAGTCTGTTGGAAATTTCCTCAACTTATATCTTATATTTTAAATATCTTCTTTTTTATCCTTTCTTATATTTAATTTTAAAATATATACTCATTGTTCTTTATTTTAGTGTCCATCACTTCTGTATACTCTTTAGGACTCTAAGAAAATTGCTATTTTGATAAAGCTATTCCTCAAAGTATATGTGTGTGTGTGTTTTGTTTTTTTTTTATCTAAATTATTTGTTTCTCTTTTATTTGCTTTGAAATACGTCTTTTATTAGAGACTTTGCTCAAATATCTTGGGAATTTTTTTTTGTTATACCAGTAAGGATAACTATATTATACTGAAATAAAAAAGTGTCTCCACAATCTTGCCAATAAAGTAAAGTTTAAATTATGACTCCTTCTATCTATTCATCAAAGTTTGCTTTGGGGATCTGTTCTGTGTCACCATAATGTTCACTTCGTGACCCTGGCTGATGGAGTGACAGTTGTGGGTCATATCCAATACTATGACAGAAATAAGCCGTTGATGTTTCTGTCCAGATATGGAAAAATAAAAAAAATCCACTTCTACTCACATTCTATTGACCAAAGCAAAGGTTATGCCTAAATTAATCAACAGGAAAATACAATCCCACCACGTACCAGGAGAGAAGAAAAAAACAAAACAAAAACAGTTTATGAAAACATTAAACATCGCACCCTTACACCTTCATAGTTAATAATGAGAGACTAAAATGCTAATTGCACACTTTGAGAGCCTAGGGGGATTTACTTTTTTAATAGAGGACTCCAAATGTAATATTCTGGAGTTCTTTCCCTTTGGCAAGTCAGCTTTCACAGAAAGAAATTCTTTAATCTCTTGCCTTGGGAAATGTAGGTAGAGCATAAATCTATTTGCAGACATCCTGGTAATGAAGCTTGGGCACAGTGCAGAGTTCTCATTTTCTTTGTGTGGATCCTGGTTTCATGAGGAGACCACCACCCCCCTGCCTTTTAGTGTATCTGTTTCAGGTGAGTCCAGAATATGTCGGAATCAATAACTCCATAGGGTTTAAAATTCAATTGTGTTAAGTCTACAACCAACAGAATCTATAACTTTTAATTTAATGCTTGGGGCTTTGCTGTTGAGGCAGGGAAGAGCATCTGTACTAGTAAATTCTCCCTTTTAAAACCTTTAAGCAAGCTTACTTTTTCAGCCTCTAGGTTATCTAATAAGTTCCCTTTCTATGGAACCCTCTAGCATTTCTGCTTTCAGCACTTTTTTCTTCCCCTCCTTATTTACATATGATTACATATTTTGATGCTTACTTTATGTATTAGTTTGCTTGGGCTGCTGAAACAAAGCACCATAGACAGGGTGGCTTATATAACAGAAATGTATTTCACACAGTCTGGTAGGTGGAAAGTTCAAGATGAAGGGTATCAAAGTGCCGTTTCATTCAGTTCTTAGTGAAAACTCCCTTTCTGGCTTGCAGATGGCCAATTTCTTGCTATGTGTCCTCACATGGTGGAAAGACACTAAGCTCTTTGGTGTCTCTTCTTATAAGGGCACTAATCCCATCATGAGGTCCCCATCCTTATAACCTCATCTAGCCTTAAGCCCCATCTCCAAATTAGTTCCTTAAGCCCCATCTCCAAATACCTTCACCGTAGGAGTTAGGACTTCAAGATAGTTATTTTTAGGAAACACAAACATTTATTCCATAACACGTGTCAACCTTATTAGGCCACAGGCTGCCCAGATATTGGGTCAAACTTTATGTCTGGGTGTGTATGCCAGAGTGTTTCTAGAAGAAATTAGCATTTGAAGTAGTAGATAAGAGTGGCTCTTATCCAATCAGTTGAAGACCTAAATAGAAATAATAGTCTGACTCACTAATAAGAGGGACCTCCTCCTGTCCCAACTGCATGACCTGGATGTTGATCTTTCCTGGACTTTTGATGTGAACTGAAACATTAGCTCTTCTTGGGTCTGGAACCTGTTGATTTTTAGACCAGAATTAAACCACGAGTTCTCCCTGGTCTTCAGCTTGCAGACTGTACATCTTGGGACTCTTTAGCCTCCATAACACATAACCCAATTCCTTATAATAAATCTGGTTCTATATCCCATTGGTTCTTTAAAGAAACTGACTAATGTACAGATAAAATTATGTAGTTCTTTGATTTATCCACTTAGATTTGGGAGGAAATTCCATATTTGGAAGTGTTTATTTTGGACCAAACATAAGAGGTAAAATAAAATGACACTATGTCAATTTTTTGGAAAATGATTACATGAACTTATGAGAGCAGTCATGGCAAATGAAGACATTTAATACATTTAATGCATTCATTAGAACATTAATATAATTTTATTGCCTAAAATAATCAAATACTACATCTTAAAATATATATTTCCTATGGGCATACTACTGATAGGCTTAAAAATGCTGATTATACAGTAATAAAAAATGTTAAAATTTGCCGAGAGTTGTTTAGATGGTAAATCTAGATATCTCCAGTAAGGACACAGGTTTAATTGTTGATACACATACTGTTGGAATAATTTTTAAAACCTGATTTCAATTGTAACTGTAATGCAGTTTCTTGGACCATTCAAACTGATGGAGTCAAGATAATCAAGTTGTATAGAGAGTTATTTTAGGGGGCAACTGAACTTAAAGAATACTCACAAAATAGCATGAAAAATATACTATGCATTTAAGTCAATTTGTCAATCAGCAGCTAACATGAACATGTAATCCTATATAATAAAAGCCTAATATGCTAGGTGTCTAGTCGTCAAGTTGGCCATTCAACCAATCAAAGTGTAATATCCTAATGATATGCTAAGGCTGCTCAACAGCTCACTATGACATGCACTGAGCACCAGGGGTCAGACATTCCAACCAGTAGGTTAGCTTGCTGCTGGGGTCCTGCCAATCGGGACTGAGCAAGACAGGCCAGACACTCCCTGGAGCCCTCCTGTGGTCCCTCCCCTGCTGGCCAACCTTCTGCGTCCCTCTTTGGCCCCAACTGTGCACCGGTGGGGTCCCTCAGCCTGGCATGCACCCTCTCGCAATCCTGGCTGAGGGACCCCCTCCCTCCCCAGTGCACACATTTTGTGCACCGGGCCTCTAGTTATTATCTATAATTTTTAAAAATTTTGTAATGTTTCTAAAAATAGAGGTTTAATCAAAATATTGTATTTGGCATTGTAGGTTGTGTTTCTAAGCAATAATAAAAATTTAAATACATAGGCAATAAATAATTCAGTGTGAATATTCCTGGTGTGTTGAAAGCTTAATGAGTGTACAGGTTATATAGCAACATTCTCATAGCTGTAAAATCACCTTTCTATACTGTTTTGGGATACTATGCCTGGAACTCACCATATCACATTTATCCTCTGTCAACTGACTCAACCAAAGGTTCTTCTAAAAGGGGGTGATACTAGGAACTAGAAGGCTCTTTGCTCCCTGTTTCTTTCAGCATTAACCAAACTAATGTTTTTTACCCTGACAATGGCTGCTATTTCCAGTAGTAGTTGTCAATATAAGAAATGTCTAAACCTATAAGAATTTTTGTGAGTTTATTTGAGCCAAAGTGACAACAATTGCTAGGAAGCAAAATCTCAATGGATTGAGAAAATGCTCCAGAGAATGGCAGTTTTGCACTGTATTTTACACATTACTATCAAAGGAGGAGGCATAAAGGGGGTGATATATTAGGGGGGATGGGAGAAAGCAAAGCAAGGAAATCTTTGGGACTGGGTGAAGTGTAAAATGAAGAGATAAAATGCTTCTTTTACATAGATGGGTATAGGATAGTTAACGATTAACATTTATAGCACATAGAGATGGTATGTAGGGGAACAAAATAACAATGAGAGGTTCCGTGGTTTTGGACACTGGTGGGAGACCATGCCCTGAGGGTTCTGGTAAGGGAATTACTCAGGTGCACGGGGAGACACTCAACCAAATGAGCTACCCCAGCCAGGGCAGATACCTTGTATTTATTCATTTTTTATCTTCATCAGAGGTCATTTTTCCATTGATTTTTAGAGAGTGGAAGGGAGGGGGAGAGACACAGAGAGTGAAACATTGACGTGAGAGAGACACATCTATTGGTTGCCTTCTACATGTGCCCGGACAGGGGCCACGCCTGCAACCAAGGTACGTGCCCTTGACTGGAATTGAACACGAGACCCTTCAGTCTGCGTGTTGACACTCTATCCACTGAGCCAAACAAGCCAGGGCCAGCGTCAGATACCTCTCAATTGATATATTATACTATAATATAAGATGGCTAGACCAAGAGCAAGATTTGTATAAATATGGAAAAAATCCTTCACTTCTGAATTTTGTTGGGTCTATGGCTGTGGTTTGAGAAAGTGTGACTCTAGGATATTTGAGGATATTGAAGTAAAAAGATATTGGGGATATATTATCTATGGAGATTGAAAGAATCCCAAGTGTCAAAAGTGACTTTATTACTTTAGCCTGAAAGTGGAATTGCAGTACTACTCACAGAAATGAGATATTAAGTTGAATAGCGATTTCTGGAAGACAGGAGATGGGAGAGACTATGTTGAGTTAGCAGTAATGACACTCTCTAAAAGGAGATATCATGTAGTTGGGTAGAAATATATTCCTCTTTGGTCATAAGAGAGAAATAGACATGTAAGAATACCACACTAGAAGCTGAATGTATAAAGCAAGTGCAGTAAAATATGAAAATCACTTTGAAAGGAATCATTTTCTAGGAAAATCTAAGAATATAGTTTCCCTAGAGTTGAAAATTTAGAGAAATCTAACATTCATTAACATGAAAAATGTATAAAAAACACAGAAAAACAATGGTGTGACATTGTTTATAAATATAAAATCCCGTTCTGTCTTACTGAGGTCTCTTAGCTTATGTGATTATATATTGATTTTATATTTCTCAGGTTACTAATTTTAACTGTGTTTTGTAGAATCTCAGTCTCTCTCTCTCTCATTTTTATTTATTTTTTGGCCACTCATTCTCTTGGCAGTTTCAATAGCATCATAGTAAGTTTTGTTTATGAAATGTACTCTCTGGTACTCTCCGGACAGAGTTGATTTGTGGACAAGGTGTCTAAAGGGCATTGAAGGGTATGGTCTGTGCTTTCACTCCTCACACTCCAGGATTTTGCCAAGCAGAAGACAGCATGTTTTCTCTAAAGGGGATTTCCTCCCCCTTGTTCACTGGTTTAAGCATTTCCAGTGTGAAGGGGCAGGAAGGTAGGAAAAGGGAGGCAGACATTTTCTTATGTAAGGTAGTCACAGCCAGGGGAGGGGAGTCCAGGCCTCATAGGATTTATTCTGTCTGCTGCCGGTTGCTGAGGCTGTTTAGATGTTCTCAACAGTGTGGGTGTGTGGTTTTGGGGGGTCATGTTCACCTTGTCCCAGCTGCTCCTCTCACTGTCGGCACACAATACAGGATGTCTTCAACTCACCATCAGCACGTAACTGCTCTCCTGGTGGGCTTGGTGCATCTTTGTCCAAAGTCTCTTGAGCAATGCTCCCTGTCTGCTTTCTTCTTTAGTTTCCTGGCTCCTTCACATGTGGACACTGGTAAAGCTGAGCCTTTTTCATGCCCTCAATTAACCACAGAGTGGCTTGGAAGTTTGGGAACATGGGGTTAGTCACGCTTTTTTCCTCAGGTTCTTATGCCCCATAATGTAAGTGTCTCCTTAAACCTACAGGCAACAAATCGGGCACCAACTCTTTGGTATATGCACACAGTTTCCAGGGATCACATGCTTTTCCTCCCTCAGTGTCTTCACTGGGGAGGGTGTATAGTTTCTGTGAAAAGGTACCATACGTGTGGCCATTTTCAACTAGAGTTGTGGCTACCATTCCAGAGGAAATTCTTGCCTACAGTGAGTGGCCAGATTATTATGATATATATATTAGAGGTCCAGTGCACGAATTTGTGAATGGGTGGGGTCCGGCCAGCCTGGCCAGGGGGAGGCAATATGGGAGGTTGGCCGGCCTGCCTGATGGTCGAACTCCTGGTCGAGGGGACAATTTGCATATTAGCCTTTTATTATATAGGATATACATTGAGTGGCCAGATTATTATGTGTTCAGAGATCATAATAATCTGGCCACTCAGTGTATCTCACTCCTCAAACTTTGGAATGTCTGAATTGCACAAAAATGAACCTTTGGACTTATCCAAACCAACATTGTGTTCCAAATAACTGTTTGCAAATCTAACAGGAAAGTACATATCTCGACTAGAATACCTTTGCCTATTAGCATCAAGAGAGATTTTTCTATTCATATATTTCCTTTAATTTCCCCTAAATAACAAACAAACCAAACTTTGCCTTTACCCCATAATCAGAGCACTATTTGGGTTTCTGCCTGAATCACTGCTTCCCAAATAGTTATTCTTTGATCTCAAATAAACACTTGATGCCTCTCAGGTTGACTTTTTAGTTTTAGGTTAATGGTTCTGAAACCCCGGAAGGCTTGGGCCAGGGAGCAATGTGCCAGGCTCTGCTGCACACAAGGATGGCTGCCCCTGTCTGCCAATGATTCTCTTTAACAGTCAGTTCTTATCGTTTAATAGGAACACATCGAATCTCTTACACCATAAGTACAAATGGTTAAAAATTTTAAATGAAGAAAATGACTGTGAAATCTATTATGTTCTCTCCTCCTGCTGTGATAAATATGTCTTCACAAAGACAAAATAAAACATCGTGTGGAAAGCAACAGACTGCACCACAAGCTCCCTCAGTCTCCTTTCCAAACACTTAGAAAAACCCTGGGATAAACACTCCTTGTCTCTCACTCTGGTGGGTGGGGGATCTTTCCATTTCTACTTATTACCTTCCTGTATCCTCACCATTCAAGGACATCAATGCTCAGAGGCAGAAATCACTGTGTTGGTTTCTCCTCACCTCAAGTCACAGGCCAGACAACATCTGACTACTAGATGCCCTGTGGGAACCTTTCCTTGGTTTTTATAGGAATTTGAAACTATAAGGTTGAGTTTGGATTTAGAGTTCTCCTGCAGTAGGAATTGGAACATGGCAGGGGGCAGAGAGCCACGTCTGGGCCAAGCAATGGTCCACCATCCTTTTTTGTTTTTTAACATTTTTTAAAATTATTATTATTGATTTCAGAGAGGAAGTGAGAGGGAGAGAGAGATAGAAACACTGATGATGAGAGAGAATCATTGATCTGCTGCTGCCTGCGTACCCTACACTGGGATTGAGCCTGCAAACTGGGAATGTGCCCAGACCAGGAATCAAACAGTGAACTCCTGGTTCATATGTCAATGCTCAACCACTGAGCCATGTCGGCTGGGCCAACCTCCTTTTTTTAAACCCAGGTTACTTCCAGCAGTTGGAGGTTTCTCATGAGTATAAGAAAATGCTTGCATGTGCACAAATGCTCCCAAATAGACAAGCTTTGGACACCCAACATTTTTAGGATAGTGCAACCTTCTCTGTGATCTGCCCTCAGATCAGATCCCTGGAACTGACCTGTTCATGCTGTTGTATGGGTCTGGGGACTTTGTGCTGAAAATTATATGGTTCCAGCTTCTTAAAATACGGTCAAAAAAAGGGTCAGTTGGATGTTTGAAAAATATTAAAAGCAAAATCCCCTCCCAACTCAGAAAACATGGTCACAACGGTAGAAGAGGAAGATAAGTTTAAATGTTGAATAGACATTAAACTGAGATGTGATGCACACGACAATCCCCTGAGAGATTGTAGAGACATATTCTCAAAATAAACCTTAACCAGCTCCCAAATAAGACAACTTGACACCATTTGTCACATACAGTTTATCTTCAACTCACTTGGTAGTTAGCTAATTGGCTCTTGCCAAAGGAGAAACACATTTTTCATAGCTTTGTGATAGGAGGGAGTTTTGTTCCTGTAGTTACTATAGTTAGTTACACATTAGAAGGAAGAAAGTAAGGGAAGGCAGATATTGGTAAGCTGGGAGTAGAGGTCCTTTTGCTTCATGGGGAAGCTATAGCTTCACACTCACCCCAGGGAGCCACCAGTCCATTCCAAGCAGATCACTGAAGGGGTCCAACAAAAAGGGAGGTGAACACAAGATCAATAGAAGTGAAAATGCTGCAGAGGAGGTGCTTGGCCATAGAGGCCTGTCAGTCAAACCTGGGAAGAAGATCATTGATTAGAGCAGCCGTGGGCAAACTATGGCCTGCAGGCCGGATCCGGCCCGTTCGGCAGTTCTATCCGGCCCACGGAGCCGAAAGAGCGGAGGGTTCTCTTGCTCTCCCCTCTGCTCCTTTACTTTGAATTTATATTAGTTCACACAAACACTCCATCCATGCTTTTGTTCTGGCCCTCCAGTCCAGTTTAAGAACCCATTGTGGCCCTCGAGTCAAAAAGTTTGCCCACCCCTGGCTAGAGGGTCAGTGCAATCCTAAGAAAGCTTGGAAAGATGGTTATTTTGAAAAGCTCCTGGGTAAAACCCCAGGGAAACAAAGATCTCTCTCTCTCTCTCTCCTCTCTCTCTCTCTCTCTCTCTCTCTCTCTCTCTCTCTCTCTCTCTCTCTTTCTCCCTTGCCCATCTTGTAACAGATTCGCCCATTAGTTTGCTTGCTCTCCCACCCAAGAACACCAACCATGCGGGTCTAGCAGCTACCACACCCACAGCAGGCCACAAGCGCTCCAAAGGACTAAGCTTTACTATGAAACAGACACTTTGGACACTGACTGGGTTCTCTGGTGGGAGAAGTCTTCTCTTTGGCACTGTGGTCCACCAAGTGACTGACCCCGGGGCTTAAAGACCATAAACAAAAATACTTAAACTCTATCCTTTGGAGATACCAGGGGAGCAGTGACTGTTGACTCTATTGCTTGGTTCCCTGACCCATTCAATCTTGCTATGGAGAAATGAGGCCATCAATTGAACACTAGCTTAGAGCATATTTTATAAATTCTAAGGCTCACACTCATAACAATATGTCCTAGTACTACAACTAAACTTTCTACAGACCCCTGGTAGATTGAATTCTTTTAGCAAATGTTCAATATTCTCTCCAATGTTTTCTCTAATCTCTCTCTCCATGACCGGGCTCAATGTACTTTTCTGCCTGTCTTACTTTAGGCTTAACTCAGTGACTTGCTTTAATGTGTAGAATAGAGCTGAGTGTGCCAATTTTGAGCAGAACGGAGGCTTTGAAAGGTATTGTGTGTTTTCTCTCAGTTTCTTATATTCCTGTCACGAGAAGTAACTTCTGCACAAAGTAACTTCTGTTCCTCCATCCTGTGTTTTTATATGAGAAACATGGGGAGCGGTTCAATACAAGAGCCCAGCTAAGCCCAAAAAAACCAACAAAGATTTGCAGATACACAGGTAATCAGATGCTGATGCAAAAATAATGTTGTGTTTTTTTGTTTAGGCCACTGGGGATTTGTAGTCATTTATTGCTTTAATGGCATTGCATTTCCAATTCCATCAAAAAAGGCAGCTGCCTCTTTGTGATGGGGCATATGATATTACTGGCCAAGCAGTCACTGTGCCACAGCTTTCCCTTTAAACAACTGTCAAGTGTTATTTTGAGAGAAATGCCAGGGTACTCCACAAATGTTGGGGTTAACAAAAGCACTGCATGGTGGAGAGGGAAATGCACATGAGCCTTAGTTGTCTGATCTTCAAAGAGAAAGCACTGCTTGCTCCATGATGGGAAGGGACAGGGCACCAGGTTGCTGAATGTTTCCTTTAGGATAGGGTTTGGCAACAAGACCACAACTCTTGGGTCTATTCTCTGTTCTATAACTACGTTTTATTGAATTACAGCTACACTCATTTGTTTACTAACTTCCTATCTTCAGGTTATGATGGCAAGCAGAGTTCAGTAGCTACAACAGAGACAATATGGCCCACAAAGCCCAAGATATTTACTAATTGGCTGTTTACAGAAAAAGGTTTCAGATTCCCACCCTAGCAGGTATCTGCAGTGTCAATATCTACAGCTTAGATTTGATTTCTGCTGTTGGGAGATCAATCAATCAGCACTTGGCTGAAGGCAGATCAATTTCAATGAGGAAATGGACAATTTGGTTGGATCTATAGCCTCCATCCCCTTCCAGCCAAGCCATATTGGGTATAAGGGTCCTTTGAGCTAGCACTAAATTAGTTAAGGAAAGATGCTTACTAACATCTACAGCAAGTATGTCAAACTCATGGCCCAAGGGCCACATGCCTCATTTATCTGGCCCATATTAGCCTTTGAGTTTGACATGCTTGATCAACAGGATAAACTTACTCTCTCCCACGCACCTCCTGGTCAATTTTTCCAATGATATTCTTTTGAATTCCTGATCTATTGGACCTTTCAGCTATCACTATTGGATCAGTATAGAGCCACAAATCAAGCCATCTTTTCTTATAATAATACCAATAATATGCATATTTATTTATTTATTTATTTATTGACATGGGGAGAGAGAGGGAGAAAGAGGGTTTCAGGTTCCAACAGAGGTTGGAACCCAAAACCCAGGCATGTGCTCTGACCAGGAATCTAACCCTCAACCTTGCAGTATACTCAGCCACCTGGCCAGGGCCAGGCCATCTCTTCTAAGTGGACATTTAGTTGCATTACCTGAAGTTGTGATCACTGGGGGACATTTTCTACCAGCCCTCTCTTTCTGGGTCAACTCCGATTTAGGATGGTGAATAGCAGTAGCCCATTCCTAGTTAATGTTTTTTTGTTTGTTTGTTTGTTTTACCATGAAAATACATGCAGGAAGTAATAACCAGGTGATAATGGCACAGAAGGGCAGGCAGTGCTTCTGGGGGGATCTCCTGTCTGCTCTCAGAGGAATAAGTCTCCCTGGTGGCTGTCCCCTGGCGTGTGTGAATAAGTCTGTAGCTTCCTGGTGAAGGTAAGAAGCTCATGTCCCCCAGCCCATTAGGTTCAACAATGTCGGATTCCCCTTTCTTCCTTCCTTCATCAGTATCTATGCTAACAGACCTGCTCCGCCATGGGTACTGGCAGACCTGATTTTATTCTTTGTTAGGGCAGGCCCATTTTGGTTGTAATGTTGCTACAGTTGTCCTGTTATATGGCCTTATTGGACCTCACCTGAGTACCTGAGGTATTAGGTTAAATCTCTCACAACAGCTGGGATAGAAATGTAATAGCCTCAGGTATGTTCCATCTCTGTTTTCACTATTTAGGTTTCAATGCCATAGTGGGTGATTTCTTCTGTGCTTCACAGTCTTATCTTGTGCATGCTGAGCCCAGCCATCAGCCAAGTAGCTGAGGCGATGTCACACAGACTTCTGGAATGCCGGAACGCCTTGCTTCTTCCTATCCGCTCCCTGTGCAGTCCTATCATTTAAGTTACGGTGCCTTGCAAATTACAGCTCCTTGACTAGGCAGTGCCGGCTATCTCTGCCTGATCAACCAAGTGAGACTCTGGCATTGATTAGACCCCTCCAAATACAGGCTACTAGGGAGCTATTCCCCTGTGTTTTCCTGCTGTGCCTGTGCTATTGAAAGCCTGTGCCCCAGAGAACCTTAACAGTGCCCTCAGCTTGACTACATTTCAGACAGGTTTCTTTCCGCCTCCAGGGTCCTGTGCTTTCTTTTCTTAGAGCATTTGCTTTAGAATCTTAGATTTGTTATCCTACATCTTTCATCTGCTCCTTTGAGATGTAAATCCTTTTAAAAAGCCTCTTGTCAGTTTTATAAGCCAGGAATGTCTTTCTCCAGGACCTGGGAGCCTTTTCTTTCAAATGCTAGCAGCAAGGAAGATAGTGCCCCTATCTCTCTGTCTCTGTGGGGAGAAGCCACATTTTTGTGGGGTATGGCAGGCACCTTGCTCCTAGTTGTAAAAGTAGACAAAGTTTGTCTTTCCTTTGGGTAAAGTCTGTTGGCAAAAACAAAGGACCTCAGATCACCCCCTCACCCTCTTAATAACTCTATGGCCTTTTGTAAATAGAGTTGAGCTCAGACTGTTTTCTGCTGTTTCTCTCCTATTGCAATAGCCTTGGATAATAAAGTTTTCCTCTTCAGTTTCACTCTGTCCAGTGTAATCTTTACTTTGGCACTTGAAAACATTTGTCCCATGTGTTTTTCCTGTTTCGGTTGTTTTCTGCGGTAAGAGTTATTCTATCATGCTTGAAGCAAAAGTCTAGAGAGGATCTCAGAGGAATTTTGCTCTCAAAGAGGCCATAACATTTTGATTGATAGCTAAAAGACGTAAGTTCAAAGAAGGTGTTTTTCTTTTAAGCTGGGTATGTAGGTATTACAACATCTGTGAATGGTTATGGAAGAGATACATAAAAGAAGAGAAAATCAGTCCTCAAGAGAAGGATAATGTGGCCTCTAAGGTGTCAAGCATAGAAGTGCTAGGTTCCATACACAGTGAGAAGTTGGGGTCTTAGAGAACACAGGTGTCAGTTCCACCAAGTGCCATATATTGATGCAGATGCAGGTATGTCAGTGACTTTGGTGGTGGAAAGCTGATGAGGTTCCTTCAAATAGATTTGTATTTCCTCAGTAAATAGGAAGAAAAGTCTCTCATCCAGGGACCAAGGATGAGGCTGTTGGAGAGCTGAAGAGTTTGCAGGCACCAGAGGCATTGAGAGTTGGGCTTAATCAGGCGTAGATTTTCACTAGGTAAGGATAATCTAGGAACACAATGACACATTAGTAAAGGTATCTTTAGAGAAAACACAAGGAAGTCAAAAGACGGCAGAATATATGAAGGGTAGCAGTGATATAGTGAAATTGTATGTAAATCATAGGGAGGGGAGGGGATAAGTCACTTTGTGAGATAAGGAAAGAAATAATTTGCTGGTGAAAATAATGTGGTGTAGAGAGCGCCTGGGAAAGCACATGGGCATTTCTTTAAATTGTCAGCTGAATCCAGGGCGGTAGGCAAAGCCATGTGCTAGAAACACATTCTGCCAAAAGGCAGAAGTGTTGTCAGCTTGACCTTCATTTCAGCCCAGGTGCCAGGGCGTGGGTTTTGTTATTTAAATTCAGTCAAGCACCAGGAATGAGTAGGACTCAGGCCCACCTAAGAATGGGAATAATCTCCTTTGTCTTTACTTTTAGTAAAACTTCCTGGTATTTGGGGTATAAAATAAACACGCTGCATTGGCTCTGGGTCACTGTCTCTCCATCAGAAGAGGGCAGCGGTCCCACCTGGTCCCAGCTTTTCCTTCCATCTCTGTGTCTGTCTCTTTCTTTCATTTTCTCAATCCCCAGCAGCCCCTACTCAAAGAACCAGACCACTCTTTAGTTATACTGGACGTGGAAAAGAAAGAACCCTCCATAATGTGGTGATATAACAATCCTACCTCCAGACCCTGCATTATGGCATTATGTGTGTCACAAGAGGAAAAATGAGAGAAAATACAAGAAAACGATGAAGAGTATAGCATCATGGACATACTATATGCCTGAGTTTGTAGCTTGGCCTCATCATACAGTGTGACAGTGTCTGTATTACATAAGCTGTGGCTCAGATTTCTCATATGTAAATTGGAAATAATAGTTATACCTATCACATAAACTTTTTGTGAACAGTAAGTTCCCTGATACATGCAAAGTGCTTACTTAGTACACTGTGTAGTATATACTACACATTCATTAATTGAGAAATAAATGAGAAAGCTAGATGGGACATGGCCAACTGGCCATCTGTTCAAGAGATACAGGGAGATTCAGAGAGGAGTTTGACATTACAGAAGGTTGTTCTAAATGGTAAGCAATGGGATCCAGAATGTATCTTGAAAGACTTATGGAGAAGGAGCTGAGGAGGAATTGAATCTTATCCAATGAGATGTGGGCTGAAGGCGAATGACCTGAGAAGCTAGGACTTCTTGGGCATGGGAATAAGTGTGATTACACCTCTGTGTCAGGGGCTGGAAAACTGTTTTCTGTAAATAGACAGATAAAAATATTTTAGGGCCACAGTCTCATTCACAACTTATCAATTCTCCTATTTGATAGCCACAGGCAATATGTCAATCAATTTCTGTGGCTATGTTTCAATAAAGCTATTTGCAAATGCAGGTAGTGGGTCAGATTCAGCATGTAGGCTGTACATTGCGATCTTGGTTTGCTAGGGCTGCTGTGTAGCAAAGTACCACAACCTAGAGAGCTTGAGTAACAGAAGTCTACTTTCTCCCAGTTGTGGAACTAGCAGTCTGAGATCAAGGTGTAGGTAGGTTCGGTTTCTCCTCAGGGCTGTGGGGAAAGGATCTGTTGTCTACAGGCTTCACTTCTTGGCTTGTGGATGCTGTCTGTTCCTTGTGTTTCTGTCCATAGTGTTCTTCTGGTGTGCATTTCTGCCTGCAAATTTCCCCTTTATATAAGAACACCACTCATATCAAACAGGTAGGGTCTGTCCTACTGGCCTCATTTTAACTTGAAAAGTAAATGATTAGCAAATGCATAAAGACCCTGTCTCCAAATAAAGTCACATTCTGAGATACTTGACATTAGGACTTCAACATATGAATTTGGGGAGACAAAATTCAATCCTAGTATATAAAAACCCAGGGTCCATAATATCCAAAAGGACTGAAGGCTCAACCTACCGGAACTGCTGAGGGGGCTGTGGATCAGGCCTGAAGAGAAGCCTAGAGAGAGAAGCAGGATCTGATCCGTAGCCTCTGTGGCAGCTGTCGATCACCCCTTGCCTCTCTCTTTCTCTGGGGGCCTGGCCAGAAGCCACACCTCTCTTTCTCTCGGGCCTCAGCTGGGACTGTTGATAAGACCCGCCTCTCTGATCAGGCCTGTTGATAGGCCCGGAGATGCTGACTGGCATAGAAACTGACCAATCAGAACCAAATCTGGGTGAAGTGTGAGAAGCCAATGGCTGCCTAGGTGGCGGAGCTTTTGACACTGACTGGCATAGAAACTAACCAATCAGAACCTAATCTGGGTGAACTGCGAAGGCAGAACCTAAGTTGGGGCCTGAGGAGGGGTTTTAAGGGCAACAGCTGTTTGGTGTAAGGTGTAAGAAAGCAGTTCAATTTTTTAATGACCGGTTTGGCAGTATAGAGCATATGGCTGGCTATGAGTCCAGATATAGGGATTATGTATTTTAGTCTGCCAAGAGCATCTCCTTTTGATGCAAAAGGCTTTCTCCACCCATTTAAGCAATCCTATCCTATATAATATATCTATACTACTAAAAGGATAATATGCTAATTAGACCAGGTCAACCAGCCATCTTCCGGATGCCCGACTTCCTTCCGGGCAAAGCCATGGTGGTGAGGGACAAGGCAGAGGCCATTAGGGGCGATCAGGCCAGCAGGGGAGGGCAGTTGGGGGTGAGATCAGGCTGGCAAGTGAGGGCAGTTAGGGGGCAGGCAGGCAGAGGCAGTTAGGGGCAATCAGGCAGGCAGTCAGAGAGTTTGGGGCAATCAGGTAGGCAGGCAGAGGGCTTAGGGGCAGTCAGGCAGGCAGGCAGAGGCACTTAGGGGCGATCAGGCAGGCAGGCAGGTGAGCAGTTAGGAGCCAGCAGTCCCAGATTGCGAGAGGGATATCCGACGACCGGTTGTATATCCCCGAAGGGGTTCCGGATTGGAGTGGGTGCAGGCTGGGCTGAGGGAACCCCCCCACCCCGCCGCCCCGTGCATGAATTTCATGCACTGGGCCACTAGTTCACAATAATTGCTGACCCTTGCTCTAAGATGAAGATCTTTATTCAATCCTAACCATCACCTTCTCCTTGTGAATTGTCTCTCCTGGGCCATGTGGGCAACAATTATTGGTTATTTCTTCATAACATCATTTAAAAAAAAATACATGAAACAGAAAGTTGATCTCTGTCTGTGCACTGATATCCCGGCTTTGATGCCGCTGCTTTACCTAGATGCAAATGAAGCTCTGCCTTATGCTCTTATTCTGACAGGTGCTACTGGAAAACCATGCCTCAACTCCAAGGAGTGGTTAGTTCTAAAAATCAAAGTCACTGACGGTGTCTGGAGACTCAGGCCTGCAACACTTCATTGCTTTGGCGACAGCTGTCTAAAGAACACCTACAGAGCACCACAAGCTTCTGGGTTGAAAACACCCTGGTTTCTTCTGCAGGCAGCCGCCTGCTGTCATCGCCTCAGTGTGATGTAAGTGCAGCCCACGGAGCTCCATTGATCCTCTACCACCTCCCCACTTTCTTCCTCCTCCCAAGATGCAACCACACCCACCTCCTCACTTTAATACCACCAGCAAGAAGGGCAGAATCTATTTTGGGGGTAGGAGAGTGATGGATATTAAAAATGGAATATAAAGCGAGGTATGAAGGTGGCATGAAGGTATTTTCATGAGGCATTGTTTAGTGAGAAATTTCAAATAAGTGAAACACATACACACAAATGTGTGTCCGTCTATGCATAAATACATTCATATATATATATATATATATATATATATATATATATGCATAAATTACATTTCTTAATAAAATGTATCATAGGCATAGCTTGAACACATTTGTAGAACCATGGTGTGTGTGTGTGCACAGAAAGCACATCAGCTGTTTTGTGGTTGCAGGTGAACATGAGGTTGAGGAGGGTGAAGTCATTTAGGGGAGATGGCGAAGCGAAAGAGAGAGAAAATAAAGACCCCAAACTGAAAGAGCTAAATTAGACTGCAATGAAAGCAAGTATATTTTTATCATATTTATGCAAAGATTTAAATTATGCAATTGTGTGGGAATATATATATATATATATATATATATATATATATATATATATAGTCATGAGTGTGTGTGTGTGTGTGTGTGTGTGTGTGCATTTTAAAGCTTTAAGAGGTGGTGAGGGAAATGAGGAGGCCTGGAAACTAAAGGAGCAGCTTTGCCTACTTCACAGTTTGCACTGGGCATGTGCTTACTTTGGAGAGTTCCTGGAAGCTTGTAAGAGGCAAAAATAGTTTTTCTACTTAACATTAAACTTGCAGCCAAACTTCTACACAGTGTATTATAAATGATTTAAGAGTTACGATTATTTTCTTATATAACTGAAAAACTGCTATATCCTGGTGCCCCAAACTAGAATTATTAGGATACAAATGCAAATGTTTGCAAAGTTACTACAATCGTATGCAATAAGACCCAGGCTTCACTTAGCTCTTACTATGTGCCAGCACTTGTAAAATCACTGTAATGCATATTTACTGCTTATCTCCTTCTAGGGAACCTATAAGGTAAATACTGTTTTTAACCACATTTCAGACTACAAACAAGACATTGCATTTGTTTTCAATGCAGTGCAACAAACTTAGCAGTTTAAAATAATACAAATTATTTTATCTCCCATTTCCTGAGAGCTAGAGTTTAGCAGGGTTTGGCAGGATCCGCTGCTCAGAGACTCACATGCCTAAAATCAAGGTGTCGCCATCCTGTAGAGCTTGTTCAGGGGTTGACAGAGTTCTGTTGCTTGTGGTTGCAGGGCTGAGGCCCTGAGGTCTTAGAGATCATTCCTCTCCATAGACATAGTTTAGAACTAACTGTGTTTGTCCTCCAAAGGAAATGGCTGCTGCTGCTCTATTTTCTTTCTTTCTTCTTTCTTTCTTTCTTTCTTTCTTTCTTTCTTTCTTTCTTTCTTTCTTTCTTTCTTTTTATAAGTCATTAATTCTTATTTCTGCTGCTGCTCTGTCAGAATTCTTATTCTGACTTCTTGGCCATCTGTAAAAAGGCTCGCCTTAGCCAGTTTTGCTCAATGGATAGAGCCTTGGCCTGCGGACCAAAGGGTCCTGGGTTAGGTCGCAGGCTCCTTCCCAGCCTGGGTCCTGGTTGTGCAGGAAACAACCAATCAATATGTTTCTTTCACATTGATATTTCTTTCTGTCTTTCCCTCCCTCTCCCACTCTCCCTAAAAATCAATGGAAAAATATGCTTGGGTGAGGATTAACAAAACAAAAAAACTAAAAATAAAAAAAAATAGGCTTACCTCCTTAGATCAGGATGATTCATGTTTTGATTAATTTAAAGACAACTGATTAGTGACCTAATCATGAGAATACAATCTCATGATACTGAAGAGTCATGGAGGAGATTTTACAGAACGCACATACCAGGAGCAGAAGTCTTCTTGGGGTCCATCTTAGATCCCTGAATACCACAAAATCTAAGGCAAAGAAAGGAGGTTTAACTTTCCCCACATCACAGAGTTAATAAGAAATCAGAATTGGGCATCTATATTTAAATTCCATGTTGGTAACCACTATGCTCTTCTAAAAGGTGAAGGAGGAGAGTGTCAGCTCACACTGTGTAGATATTATAAGAACTGTGAAGGGTGTGAGATTTTATCCTACTTGCAAGTTAACTAGTTAGCCTTCCACAGTTTCTTGGCAGCTGGAAGAAGACACAAGAATCTTGAGTCAGAAACAAAGTACAATCTATTACTCAAAGAAATAATAGTAGCCACAGTATCAGCATTTGCACTGGTTGTCTGAGCCTCAGTTCTTATGGAGTGAAACTAAGAGGGCCATGTGGTATTTATACATCCACTGGGTGTGTCAGAAGGGAAGAAACTCTAGTTTAGGGAACCAGATGTTTTACACCAGACATAAGTCTGTCTGACATTTGCCCCAAGGGGAGGTATTATCTTTATTATGCTAGACAGCAAGCAAACCTGCCTTTTTTAAAAAAAATAGAAAACTACTGTGTCTATTTTCCAGGCCAGTTTTCTATACAGCCAACCTTGAAAAGATAGTCTTCGACACAGGCAGACAAAGTTTTATTCGTGCAAAGTGTATGGAAACATGAGAAATCCATGAAAAAGTACTGCCCAACACTACCCAACTCTTGTTTGTATACCATCTTTGTTTCTATTGAATTTTCCCACAATTACATTGGTCTCTCTGATTAATCTTAATAACAGAGTTGTGGGAAAATTCATTCACATTGTCTCATTATTTAATTAAATTTATCACCAGTAACATTGCAAAGAGTAAAAAGGAGGACAATGCACGCTATTGACCTCAAACATGTCCTCCAAGGAACTGAATCCAACCAACTGAATAAATATCACAAATCATGAGGGTCTACCTAAATAAACCAGGTAACTTCCTCCTTAAGGTTTTGTATTGATTTTTTCACTTGGCCCAACTTATTGAGCAGGATGTATTAGTGATTATATAGACTCTACCCTGCCCAGCAATCAGGATGTCTAAGATAATTCCATCATCTATAACAACACTGGTCAATGAGTTGAAGATGACCTGCACACCTTCCAGGGACAAGGTAGTGTCTTAAATCTTTTGAGCTAGTCAAGAAAATAATTTCATTCAATCTTTTCTGATTGTCTGACTCCCTTTCAGGGAAGACTTTCCATGACATGTGCATAAATAGAGTCAGTTATCCCTCTGGAAGCTCCCCTGAGTAAGTGAAAGTAGTCTGATTTTGAATAAATTTATGTATTTTTCTTGAGGGCTACATGATCTATTGGTAGTATTTTCTTTAAAATGTGTAGGTCTTTTATATTTACCCTTAAGGTGCAAGTCACAGTGTTTTTAGAAGGGAGCCAAGTTAATACCTGCCTACTACACAAGAAGTATAATCCCAGGAATATAGACTCTGACAAAAAAAGAAAAGAAAAAAAGAAACAAGTATTATTTAAAAGTATTAAGTGATTCAGAGTGGTGATATATTTTTAAGAAGTTCACATTAATCCAGGATATTTGCTGCCCTATTTATGTCTTATTTTAAGAGCTAGTAGATTTTTCCAAAGCTGTGGAGTTCACCCCAAATCTTAGCTAGGATTCTTTGGCCCAGTTGTTCATTTCCCAGTAGCTCACTGGAGAGTAAGAGACATTAATTTTTCTTTATGACTTTCCACAGGGGACTCACTGTTTCAGGGAATTCGCCTTTCAAAGGTAACTCTCCCTCACAACAGCTGGATCCGATGACAAAACCTCAGACTTTTTACTGCCATATTTGAGTACATTTAAAGTTGGAATGAAAGATTGAAGGAGGAGCGGGGTTTTAAGATAACCCAGTTGTGGCCATTTCTCCTTAACAAGTATCACATGTCCCAGCCCCTCAACTTTTATATAAACCAGCCAAAGTTGTAATGAATTGCTTGTTTTTGCCCTCAAAAGCCACAAGTTTTCCTTCTTTAGTAGTCAGCAGAGGTGTGTGACTCTGTAACTCCTGATTGCAAGAGGGACCTTAGTAATAGTTTTTGTAGAGGGATAGACCTGACGCTGACCACCACATTGGCTAATTCCCACCTCCAAAGGAGCTTTAGCAAGAACCAGGGCCCATTCCAACAGCTGTCTTTGAGCTCACTTCTTAGTGTGGCCTGCGAGCGTCTACTCAATTCTTCCTCATTCACAGGCAAGAGTGTAAGTCCATTTATTGTGTAGCAGTTGTCTGTAAAATTTAGTTAACCTATTTACTATGTAGTCCCATGGACTTCCCCAAAATCCTGATAATTGGCCCCAAATTACCATCCTTCCTAGCACAGAAACCCATGTTTCTATTATTTTGTTAAACTGTCAAAAACTGTGAAGGATCTGAGACTATCTACTTGAAAGCTAACAAGTTAGCATATTATGGTTTCATGGCTGCTGGCAGAAAGCATGAAACCTCTGAATCAGAGGCAAAGAGCAGTTTATTACACATACAAGCAGCAGTAGCAGAAAATTGGCATTCCTCAAGCTCTAAAGCAGTGGGTGGAACTATAGGGGAGGAAACCCAAACATAAATGGGTGAATTTTTTAATAATGGTTGATGAGCCTATTCAACTTTTGTTCTGAAAAACATCATTACTTTTATTATACTAGACAATAAACAAACCTGCTTTTTGCTGTTGATGGAGATACTATTCTATCTTGCAAGGCTATTTACTATACAAAATCCTTGAAAGACAATCTTACCTAATAATAGAGAAACATGTAAATTGACCATACCTCCTCTATGCCCACAGCAAATCAGAGTGAGTATGCAAATTAACCCAACAAAGATGGCAGTTAATTTGCATACATACCTGGGTCCCGGAAACCTCCTTGGCATCCAGGTCACTCCCAGCTGGCCATTGGGCAGAGGCTTTAGGCTTGGGAAGGGGCCGAGCCTGTGATCAGAGGTGCTGGGGGGGGACCCCTTCCCAAGCCTAAAGCCTGGGGCGGAGGTTTTAAGCTTGGGCAGGGACTGAGCCTGCGATTGGAGGTGTCGGGGGGAACCCCTTCCCAAGCCTAAAGCCTGGGGTGGAGGCTGTAGGCTTGGGAAGGGGCCGAGCCTGGGATCGGAGGGAAGGGGATAAAATCAATAGAAACATATCCTCAGGTGAGGATAAAAAGAAAAATAAAGAAAGGAATGTCATATCCTATGAAAGACACATCTTGAAAATGCTTAAAGGAAGTTGTCATTTTTTCATGGTGAAGGGACTGGAGTCTGTGTTGATGAAAATACCTTGGCAGCTGCGGTGACTGGCAGTGGCTGCAGCAGCAGGTGATGGGGCTGGCACCTTCCCCTGATCAGCCCGGTCACCTCCCGCAAACAGAGGCCAGACTGCGGCTTAGGTCCACTCCCAATGGGGAGCGGGCCTAAGCCATCAGTAGGACATCCCCTGAGGGCTCCCAATATGTGAGAGGGGGCAGGCTGGGCTGAGAGACCCCCCACACCCAGTGCATGAATTTTGTGCACCAGGCCCCTAGTATGGAATAAAAAGCCTTTGTTCATAAGATGTGGAATGGGGAGACTCATGGAGAATTGTGGCCAATATGTATTTACCTCCTTCTTTTAAATAGTAATTACTAATTTTCTTTAAGAGGACATACATTTTCACATACTATATATTTTGTAATCACAAAAATTGCTAATATTTACTAGTTATTAGGCAGGCATTGATTTACACATTTTTACATGTATTAGCTCTCTTAACCTTCACATCCCTATGAGGTATTGTTATTCTTACCCTATTTTGAAGATGTGCGTTCTAAGATCCAGAGACTAAACTGAAATGTCCCAGTTCACAGCTAATGATGTTAAGACCAGCACCTGGGGGATTGTCATCCCTCAAACTCTGACTTGAGAGTCCATGCTCTTGGCCTCCAAACTGGGGCAACAGGAGGATCCCATGGACTTATGGCTGACTCGGCAATACGTGAAGCCCTCAGCATTGGGCTGGACACGTGATGGTCCCTTCAAGCATGAGGATTAATATTAGGTTTTCCTTTGATCTCTTACAATCATTTTATAAATAAAGAAATTGAGACTACCAAGATAGCAGCATAGGTAATCAGCTGAACTTGCTGCCGCGCACAACCACATCAAAATATACAACTAAAAGACAAAATTAATATCATCCATAACCACAGGAAGGCTGGCTGAGTGGAAATTCTACAACTAGAAGGAAAGAGAAAAGCGCATTGAGTCTGGTAGGAGGTACAGAGGTATGGAAGTGTGGAGGTACAGAGGTGTGCACGAAAGGGGCTGGCAACTGAGTACACTGTTGTCTTTTTCTATCAGGAGGGAGATATAAGCTCCTGACTACTCTGAACTCCAGTTCTGGGCGAGACTCTGGGGACCCAGACTCATATGGGGAGAAACTGGACTGTCTGACATTGGGCTGGAATGTGAGGGCGGCTTTCTCTCAGAGGTTCTTCGCATTGATTCTGCATGGTGCCGCGGGCCACAGACACCTGAGGGCCTCTTCGGGGCAGATCTGATGGGCAGCCATTGCTGGTTTCTCTGCCCTGGTGATTCCCTGAGGCCCTGCCCCACCCAATTTACAACCCAACCCAAGCTGTGCACAGAGGCTTTTGCATATGAATGGCCTGGCCTTTTGCAATCTAAAACCTAACAAACTGCAGCTGGGTCAGAGAGCCCCAGAGCTTCCAAAAGAAGGCCCAAGGCTCGACAGCAGCTTGCATTGCTTCACAGCTGGGCCTCATCTGGGCACCTCCAAACCCCAAACAAAGAGAAGGAATCTGTAGATCTCTCTGTAGCTCCTGCTGGGTGGCCTCAGGCAGTGGCTGAATTTGCACCTCCTTGGAGATCCAAGAGCCAGTGTACACAGTGGTCAGAGTGAGACCATCCAGATTACAACTCTCCATATCCATAAGAGACACACTAAGGGGACAGACTCAGTGAGCACCAAAGCCCCACTGAAGCAAGTCCTGCCACATAAGGGTGTCTCCAGCACAGAAGTTCTCCCATTGTAGACACAACTGGTCCTCACAGCCAATTGGCCTAGAGGTCAATTCCTCCCAGTGATACCAACAGCAACCAAGGCATAACTACAACAAGACTGTGCACACAGCCCACAAAGGGGTGCTCCAAGAATGTCCACCTCAGGTAATTAGGGAGGCTGAGCCACTGGGCTCTATAGGACACCTACCACACAAAGCCACTATATCAACACAGGGAAGCAGCCAAAATGCGGAGACAAAAAACAGGTCACAAATAAAAAAAATGGAGGAAAGCAAACGACTGGATATAGAGTTCAAAACCACAGTTATAAGGTTACTCAAAAATCTTCTAGAAACCTCCGAGAAATATAGTGAGACCCTCAAGGATATGAAAAAGGGACAATTAGAAATTAAGCATAAACTGACTGAAATAAAGAATAATATACAGAGATCCAACAGCAGACTAGAGGATCCCAAGAATCAAGTCAAAGATTTGAAATACAAGAAGCAAAAACCACCCAACCAGATAAGCAAAAAGCAAAAAGAATCCAAAAATATAAAGATAGTGTAAGGAGCCTCTAGGACAACTTCAAGCATACCAACATCCGAATTATAGGGGTGCCAGAAGAAGAGAGAGAGCAAGATATTGAAAACCTATTTGAAGAAATAATGACAGAAAACTTCCCCTACCTGGTGAAAGAAATAGACTTACAAGTCCAGGAAGTGCAGAGAACCCCAAACAAAAGGAATCCAAAGAGGACCACACCCAGACACATAATAATTAAAATGCCAAGGGCAAAAGACAAAGAGAGAATATTAAAGGCAGCAAGAGAAAAACAGTTAGTTACCTACAAGAGAGTACCTATACGACTGACAGCTGATTTCTCAACAGAAACTATGCAGGCCAGAAGGGAGTGGCAAGAAATATTCAAAGTGATGAATAACTAGAACCTACAACCAAGATTACTCTACCCAGCAAAGCTATAATTTAGAATTGAAGGTCAGATAAAGAACTTCACAGGTAAGAAAAAGCTAAAGGAGTTCATCACCACCAAACCAGTATTATATGAAATGCTGAAGGGTATTCTTTAAGAAAAAGAAGAAGAAGAAAAAGGTAAAGATAAAAATGATGAACAACAAAGTGACAACAAATACTTATCTATCAACAAGTGAATCTAAACATCAAGTGAATAAAAAATCTGACAATAGAATCAGGGGCATAGGAAGAGAGTGGACTGACAATTCTCAGGGGGAAAGGGGTGTGGGGGGTGCAGGAAGAGACTGGACAAAAATCATACACCTATGGACAAGGATAGTGGGGGCAGGGTAAGGGCAGAGGGTGGGGTGGGAACGGGGTGGAGGGGAGCTTTGGGGGGAAAAAGAAGAACAACTGTAATAATCTGAACAATAAAGATTTATTTAAAAAATTAAATAAAATTGTAAAAACTGAAAAAAAAGAAAAAAAGAAATTGAGGTTCAGGATACTTGGTTTTATACTCAAAATGTTAATTATTCTAAAATTCTGAAAAATTGATATCCACTGGACATTTCAACATATTCCTGGACTCAGAAAAAACTTGGAGATGAAAATAAATATCAATGACTACATATTTTTCTAAAAAAAAAAATATGTTTCTATTGATTTTAGAGAGGAGAGGAAGGGATAAGGAGAAAGAGAGAGAGAGAGAGAGAGAGAGAGAGAGAGAGAGAGAGAAACATTGATGTGAGAAACATTTATCCACTGCCTCCTGCATGACCCCTACTGGTGCTGAACCTTCAACTGAACATGTGCCCTTATGGGAATCAACCAGCGACCTTTTGGTGCACTGGATGAGACTCAAGCAACTAAGCCACACTAACCAGGGCTGGATTTCTTTCTTTCTTTCTTTCTTCCTTTCTTTCTTTCTTTCTTTCTTTCTTTCTTTCTTTCTTTCTTTCTTTCTTTCTTTCTTTCTTCCTTCCTTCCTTCCTTCCTTCCTTCCTTCCTTCCTTCCTTTCTTTCTTCCTTCTCTTTCTTTCTTTCTTTCTTTCTTTTTTTTTTTTAATATATTTTATTAATTTTTTACAGAGAGGAAGAGAGAGGAGAGGGACAGAGAGCCAGAAACATTGATGAGAGAGAAACATCGATCAGCTGCCTCCTGCACACCTCCCACTGGGGATGTGCCCGCAACCAAGGTACGTGCCCTTGACCGGAATTGAACCCGGGACCTTTCAGTCCGCAGGCCGACGCTCTATCCACTGAGCCAAACCGGTTTCGGATCTTTCTTTCTTTCTTTCTTTCTTTCTTTCTTTCTTTCTTTCTTTCTTTCTTTCTTTCTTTCTTTCTTTCTTTCTTCCTTCCTTCCTTCCTTCCTTCCTTCCTTCCTTCCTTCCTTTCTTTCTTTCTTTCTTTCTTTCTTTCTTTCTTTCATATAAATATGTTTTTATTTACTTTAGAGAGAGGAAGGGAGAGGGAGAGAGAAAGTTATTACATAAATTTAATGGTATAATTACTCTAATATTTATGAAGATAAAGTAATATAATTTAATGTAGTTTCTTAAACATATCTTAAGCTGGAAACACATTTGCACATAGCATTCAGCATCATAATATATACTGCTTACTGTTTTAGATCTAGACTTGGCCATATGCACTTTGTTTTGAATATTTATTCCAACTTGGGAAAATTAATTTGTATTCTAACCATATCTACTGAAGATATCTGTGACCCTTTCAATATGTAAGTTCATAATAACTATAATGGCTTTATTTTATTATGAAGGCTTATAGTATCCCAAATGATTATGATTAGAAGTAGTTAAAATAACGTTAATATAGAGAGCAAAAAAGCACTTGTACAGAAAGGCAGTGATGGTTAATTTTTATCTTATAATAAATTGATGAGTCAAAAAAGAACATTAAAAAAGCGTATAATGAAGTTTTATGATATGAAAAATGTAGCCGCTGGGTTCTCTTCACTCATTTCTTGGTAATTTCATTTCTCTTTTAATTAGAGTTCAAGAGAAATCCTCTGCCCCACTGTCTGACCTGATCCTTCTTAAAATCTTACAACTAACTTTTGCCCTACAGCCAAAATGGTTGCTCGCTGCTTCGGTAAGTTTGACATAAAGAAACCCTTAGACTTCATGATGAAGGACAGAGCATGGCAACAGAGTAAGGCATTACATTAACAACCGATAATACTACAACCTAAAGTAGAAAAGCCTTTGGTAATAATTAGGTTATTTAAGAGAAGCACAAACTCTTTTAAGTGCCCATGTAACATAGGGCTTGCTGATTAATTAAGTGGCCCATTACATAAAGAGTTAGCGATTTTCTATAATTACTTGCTATTTAGACTTTATAGCTAGATTATTTAGAATCCCAATTCTAATTGTCTGTCTAAACTTAGGTAATTTAAATCTCTGAACCCTAATTGCCCCATCTCTTAACTGGTAACACCTTGATGGTGGAAGGCATGAGGGAGATGCTATATGAATATTGCTTACTTGAGCCCTTATTAAAGTGAAAGTGATAAATGGTAGCAAGTATTTAGTGTAGTAATTGGAGTCCTATGATAGTCTGAGTATTGCATTCGATATTAAGAATATATAGATGAATAAAACACAGTTTCTAAACTAGAGGGACACTTACTTCACTTGAGGCAGCCACAAGAGGCAAAGAATCTATAATAATGAAGGCGTAATACGCTAATTAGACCGGACAAGCAAACAACCTTCCGGACATCCTTCCAGATGAAGCCGTGGTGGCAGGGGCTGAGGCAGAGGCAGTTAGGGGAAATCAGGCAGGCAGGGGAGCAGTTAGGGGCGATCAGGCAGGCAGGCGAGTGGTTAGGAGCCAGCAGTCCCAGGTTGCCTGACTGCTGGTTTTGGCCCAATCCTGCAGTGATCCCTGTGGGATCGGGCCTAAACTGGCAGTCGGATGTCCCCCGAGGGGTCCTGGATTGCAAGAGGGTGCAGGCCAGGCTGAGGGGCCCCCCTCCCATGCACGAATTCCATGCACTGGGCCTCTAGTGTCTATATAATACACTAAGTACAGAGGCATACCAAAATAAATAGCTTGGCATATCAGGTGGTTCATCTTGCAAAGTGGAATCTACCCTAAACTGAGGTTATAACTACACTAGCCAAACAGGTGATGTGGTCTGATACTGTGAGCATACACACTTGTGTGAAAATATAGTATATTGCATAGAGCATTTTTCCTGGCCTTTCTCCATGTGGAATATCTTAAATTTGAAAACCAATTTAAAAATGTGGAGACAGTTGCTTATGTTTAACCTCAATGTTGAAATGAAATTTCTGATTTTTTTAAAGTGGAAAAAAGTATAAACAGTGAACTATGAAAGTGTATGGTTTTTATGAACTACAGCAGTTGTATAGCGTGGCATTAATAAATGAATGATAGGTGAAAAAACAGTGGGCATTACATACCATTCAGAGGAACCAATATTTATTCTGTATAATAGTGTTTGTTAAAGATTGGCCAGAAAACCACGTAGGTTCCCTTCTGCCCATAGATTCAGAACCCTTGGGAGTATGAACTAAAAATCTGCTACTGTAATTAAATCCCCAGTGCAAATCCCCAATTACTAGTAAACAGACAGAATGGTGCAACATCAGCTGTAAGTGAGCTAGTGCCATTGACTAAACAGTTAGCATTTTTGATTGATTACTTCAGCAGTTACTAGAGAAACAATTTGAGGAGGACAAATTCGAAGGCAAATAGAAAATGTAAGAGGCCATTTATTCATTCATACACCCCCCTGCCCCATCCCTCCAAAACCCAGTTAAATGATGGGTATACACCATAGGGAAAAAAGCAGGTAAGTTCTTTGAACTCTTAGTTCCTAAAAATTTTCCAGAAAATCAGATAAGCAACAAATAATTCTGTATATTTTTAAAACAGAAGTTCAAGGTAACCTAAGCAAGACCGGTGAATCAGGGAAGGCTGGAAAGAAATGACATTTGTACTTAGACCCAAGACGTAGAAATCATGTGGGTGTAGAAAATAAGCAGAAAGCCTGAAAGGAGAATAGAGCCGAGTTTTTAAGGTGGAGGAAACATAATCATTGAAAGCCCTAAGGCATGAGAGAACATGGTTCTTTAGAGTAATTCACTCTTGTTCATTTTAGGCCAAAGGAATTATTTAATAGTACAGTATAATCTTATAAATCCTCTTAAGAATTTAAGAATTTCTGTCATTTTATGTGGTGCATTACTATAAATTATAGAGAAGCCTATTTTTAATTAGTTTGTATTATGGATATGTTCTAATAAAATCTTTTACAGCAACACAAATACACTATCTTTATACATATTTTATATAAGCAACTTGGAACCACTTAGCAACAATAAAAGCATATTGTTTAAAAATTATTTAAGATAAATATATGAATTATATATTGTACGTTGATTATTTTTGGAAAGAAAGTGTATGCCTGGGGATACAATAAAATGTAGACTAAAATATAATTATATTTTATGGTACCTAATACAGATAAAATGCTTTCATAAGCAGTTGCTTGTATTTTTTACATATTTTTGGTTAAAATAAATGAGTGCTTACCTTAATAATGCTTATATTTTGCTTCTAAATAATGAGATAGTAGAGAGGATATTATATTATTATTTAAAACCACAAAGAGCATATTAACACCTCATGTGTAATATATAAAATATATGAATATAATCGCTATCCTGACCAGGGCCTGGGATCAAGCCTGCAACCCAGAACCAAACCTGGGACCCTTCAGTCTGTAGGCCAGTGCTCTATCCATGGAGCCAAATTGGCTAAGGCAGCACTGGTTTTAAAAGTTGAGACATCTTGACGTGATGTACATGATTTTAATAATATGAAGGCAACGTATATATATATATATAATGATAGTCATATTACTGTCTATTTCCAGAATTACTGATAACATTATAATTCAGTGTCATTATTGCTTATTATTTCTATCTTCAACCGAGTTCAATATGGAAATAAATTTAATACATTATAAAAGAAAGCATTCAAATAAACTGATGTAAAAAGTGACACAGATAATAAAACAGTTCAAATGAATTGTTGGCTGAGTCATTAGGAAATTTATCTGAAGTCAACAAATCCTTATATAATAGGGATTCATTTAGTACTCAGATTTCATACCATTGTATTTTAAAGTGGACATATATTTTATTATTGAAACGAAGTAAAGTAGATATTATTATCACCCTTGGAAACATGATCTTAATGACACGTGTTTGCAAATATCCAGGTGTGGAGAAGATCACATGTTCAGAAACAGTGGAATATGGAGAATGGAATGCAGTCCATTGAAATAGAGATTCTTCTATTTAGGAGAAGAGTGTAGAGGAGAGAAGAAAGTTTATTGAGATATGTTGGGGAGATAGATATTTTAAAAGCTTTCAGAAGAAATTTTTAAAGATCCTAATCAATTTTTTTTTTCTGTAAGGATCATGAAAATATATAAGGCTACTAATCTGAAATTGACATGATCTAATAATTAGTATTTTCATTAAGACAATTTAAATAAAGACACAAAAATAAATATGGAGGCTAATAGTGAATAGAAGCAGCTTGCAAAAATCCAGATAAAATTTGATGAAAGGTGATTTTTACGTTGGTGCAGAAATAAAGAGAATTAAACAGATCAAAGAAAAGTTTAGAAGAAAGAGTCTCTGCAATTGTTCAAGTATGAAAGAGAAAGGAATTCCAGACTTTTGGGTTGATCAACAAGTTAGATGTTAGTGGTGTTTTTTGAAAAAGGAAATATTGAATGAGAATAAGAAAGATGAAGAGGATTACTAGTATTCTGTGGGTGATCATGCTTATTGTTATTTTTTTCTTGTAATGTAATATACTTGAAAATATGTAAGTGCTAATGGGAAGAAGTCGGTTCAGAAGGAGACACTAAAGTGGTAAGAAAAGTAAATAAATCTTGCTATAAAACAAATTTGTTTTATTGTATAAGAATATAACACTGAGATACTTCACCTACAATATCAATAAAATAAAATAAAATATGATGAGGACATGTGCACTGATAATTTCATGGAGATTGTAACATATTGGTACTCTCTCCAAATAGATTTTATTTTATATAAGTGGTAAGAGGTGAAGGAAGAGAAGCTTGTACTGGAGATTTGAGAAGTGTGGAGAACATTTTCAAAATTCATGGTGGTGAATATGAGACTAGAATTGAATTGTTGGGAGCCCCACAAGTTTCATGACCAATAATTTATTTTTGTACCACACTGCTCAATGGTGTGATTTTCTCAGGAATACTCAGAAGTTAAGCTGTAGTCATGGGAAAAAGTGGAATTCTTGAATGCCAAGAGGACAGAATTTACTAAAATGGTTTGACCACAGAACAGAGACAAGCTACTGACAAAAGTTATTCAGATGGGGAAAAAATTAACAAGGCAGTAATCATTGAAAGAAACGATGAAGATCTGTAGTTTCTGCCACATGTATTGCACTTGCTATCATGTAATTGACAGAATCATAAGATTGACTCAATGAGTATGTGTGTGTAAATGTGTGTATATGCACAGACATATGTATCATATGATCCTATGACTTAATTAAGAGGAAGCAAAAGAAATTATACTCAAAGCTTCTTTCTTGGGTGACTCAAAATATAAGAAATAGGGGAGAAACCCCAACTTTCTTAAGGTTGGGTTATGAGTTTATTTTTGAACTTGTGAAGATGTTTTAGGTATCAGTGGATGCACCACTCATGGTCCTACTAGAAGACAGAAACCACACCATATTTTGAACAGGAAAAGTTTAATATATAACTATTATTTATCCTAGGGAATTGAAATTCATAGGGGATATGTTAATAAGAAGAGAGAGAACTCTGAAGAGTACTGGAATAGGAGATACGAGGGGCAATCATTACATCATTACACCCAGACCCAGACTGATCATTCACAGAAGAGTCACTCTAAGGTTATGGCCCCCCACTCCCCACCCCAGACTTGAGATCCAGACTTCAATCAAAAGGTCGTGAACCTGGCTCACTGACTGGAAGAACCTGAAGGAAATTGGCCCTCTGTGATAAGCTGTCCACAAGTAAGTGTCATACTTTGGAACTCTTAGCAAAGCCACCTGAGGTCTTGCTGAACTAGCTGGTGCTACCCTGCATTGCAAGAACCAAGTGCTGAAAAAAATTATTCACTGAAGGTGATAAATGCCAGAGAAGCTGTACTGCAGGAGCCTGGCCAGAGAAATACCATGGAAGTTAAATACCTACTTTTCCTTCACTGCTCCTCTAGTACCCTCTACTGGCAACGTTTAAAACCATGTCAGGCAGCAAAGTACAAATAACTAAAGGCCCAGCTCTATTTGCAGAGGAGGAAATGAAGGGTACATTTGGATCAGAGAGATAATGATTTGATAAATGGCAACTCCACAGGATAATTTGATGCAGCATCCCTGGACTTTGTATTAAGGAAAATATAGCTTGAGAAGGGAGCATTGTTAACATGTAGGCGTTAGAACAAGGAAGAAAACTTAGCAAAACGAATAAAATGGAGACATCAAAGGTAGAAAAGAGAAACTGGAAAAATTGGTGATTTGAAGTCAAGGAAGTTTCAAAATGAGAGAGTGGTCAGTAGCATCGGATACCGAAAAATCCAGTAAAATAAGAATTGTATTTCACATTTCAATGGGAAGAAACCGTGTTAGCAGACATAATGAGAGGGAGCTCTATTTTAAAGAAGTCACATGGGATTTGCAGTAAGTGACCTTATGTTCAAATCTCCATCCTGCCATTTATCAATGGTCAATCTTTAAGAGGGTTTCAAAAAATATTTCTGGCCCTAACTGGTTTGGCTCAGTGGATAGAGCGTCAGCCTGCGGACTCAAGGGTCCCAGGTTCAATTCCGGCCAAGGGCATGTACCTTGGTTGCAGGCACATACCCAGTGGGGAGTGTGCAGAAGGCAGCTGATCGATGTTTCTCTCTCATCGATGTTTCTGACTCTCTATCCTTCTCCCTTCCTCTCTGTAAAAAATCAATAAAATATATTTAAAAAATATATATTTCTGAACCTCAATTTTATCTGGAAAATAGAAATGTTAATAGTAGCCATCTCAAAGCTTGTTGTTAAAGATCAAATAATCTAATAGTGTTGCAACAATTTGAAACCTCTATTTTGCACAGTCGGTATTGTTCATGTTGGTACTGAAGATGGAGTTCTAGTGCTAAATGAAAGGGGAGCAAATGGAGCCTATAAATGCAGAAGCATAATTCAGGAAGGTTGACATTTATAGGAAGGAAAAATATGTGTTTAAGTGGATCAGGTTGGAAGTTGGGGTTCCAGTAGTTCCAGGTTACTGTGCAAGGCACAGCATTTAAAGCAATAAGACATTTCTTTGCATAAATTGCCAAGACCAAGAAGTACTACATGCCATTTACATTCGTTAATCAGCAGATAGTCAGAGCTTAAACCGCCATACATAATACAGCATACAAAATAGTTAACATACCCCTACCTAAATCTTCTACTCTGAGCTTAATCATGCTATTTAATTGCCAAACTTAATTTGAAAATAATTGTTCACAGCAATTAAGTAAATGTGCCAATTTCATTAACAGACTTTCTAATTAGAACCTACAACATAAAAGTGCTAATGTTGCTTCATTAGCTTTGATTTACTGCTTTTAATACTACCTTTTTTATTATTCTTTTTTTTCCAATATGAAACTGTGTCTAGGGTTAATTATGTTTGGTTCTTGCAAATATCAAGGGATAATTATTTCCAGATTAAGCATAAAAATATCTTATATTAAAATTTCATTTTAACTTTTCACATTAAACACATATTGGGACCAACATTTTAAAGTCTCCTTATTGTGGAATAGTTTAAAGCAATTAGTGAGAATTGCATTCGCCTTGAATTGTAACCAAACAGGTTTTTCAAAATTGAAAATGTTCCTTCACATATGGTGTCTGATTGTAAAATAAAACAGTAAAGAAAAAAAAAGTTTAATTGTTATGTAGCCCTGTTGCAATATTCTGAAAGTTGACTTACGTTAGTAATAATTTAATAATCTAAGATATGCATTAAATGTCCTCAAATATATTAAGTATTGTCTGCTAATGAAAAACCTAGGTTGGGGGATCAGTTAAGTTTTCCAGTTTCTACCTTAGCCAAGTAAAAAGAACTTGCTTATGTTTCCAAGCAAGTACTAGTGTTCCTATGTAGCTATTAACAGCATGATTATATCAAAGCATGAAAAACACACTGACTCCTTACCAGGCACTAAAATGAGGCTCTGATGACAGGGGAATCTGGAACATTATTGGTAGGATTGCAGTTAAGAGTGAAGAAAGCAGAGTCCATAGGTCATCTAGTCCATTGCTTATGTACTAGTATATATACAAAGGTGGGCAAAAGTAGGTTTACAGTTATGAGCTCTCAAAGCACAGAGTTAATTCTTGTATTACTATTCATTGATATTGTATTATTTCCCATACAACTGTAAACCTATTTTTGCCCCACCCTGCATATAGGAATGCCTGTATATATGTATCCCCCTCGATATGATGGTCTACACTATGGTAGATGCTATGATGAGTCCTGGGGATGCTTGTGCAGTGACCACACTATTCTATACCATTTTAGTTCTATGATCAGGTCTGTCTTTAGTTGAGTCTGACCCTGGGGTTGTGAACTTCACCAGTGCTTCTAGGTGCTTCTTACCCTTTATTTGGGAAACCCCGGGTTACTGGAGGGGCCTGGAATTGGGCATTTCCCTTCCCCCAGCTAGTGTAGTCTCCCATAAAAACACCAGCAGGTTAGGCTCTGGTAAAATAGTGTCTCCTGAGGATGGGCCTTGTTTTAAAAAAAAATGCTCTGGAGTATTTCAAAATGGTTTACTTTCCCCTCCCACTGCCAGAAGCATGGGGAGAATTTTCTCTGCCAACTTGGTAGAGCTCCTGGAGGTAAAACTAACAAAAGTGCCCGAGGCCCCAAGAGTGGGTCCCCTGGAGGTTTAGCAGTCAGACTTATGCACCTTGGGCCTCCAGCAATTCATCAATTACCATTCAGGGTTTCCTACCCCAGCACTGGTTCCTGGGGAGACTTTTGTGGGGGTTTCTACTACGATAAATTGTGATTCTCTGTATCTGCCTGTCAGTCTCAGCAATTTGGGGGACATCAGCTTGTTGCCCTATGACTTCACTTCTTTTATTAATCTAAGAAGAGTTGTGGATATTTTTCAGTAAGTTTAGCTTTTTACTTGTTGTTAGGATGGAGTGATGACTTCTAAGCTCCTTGCATGCCAGATTGGAAACCAGAAGTCCCTCTACTAAATTTAAAAACCCTGCATAACCTCCAAGAGAGTACAGGATGCCAGGGAGGAATGAGGATGCTACGTGTGTTAATGGTGTCTTGTGGTTCACAGGAATCAATCATGCACATTTCTCCCCAAATCAGAGTTTAGTGATATCATGTGAGTCATTTGAAATTGGCCATTTTATAAGTACTTACCTTTACAGCAATTGTTTATGCTACAAAGCAGCTATTCCTGGCCACACTTGATGGAATGGAATGCTTGAGAGTTCAGGGACCACCATACAAGAGGCAAATGTATATGTTAATATCTGTATTATGGTCTTTCAATTTCAAATGACATGCAACCCAGCGTAAGGAGAAAAAACAAATGTATTGGTTCAGAAACTGAGAAATCTGTATTTATTCTTTGTTTCAAGCACCATTATATCTAAGATTCAAACTGTCATCAGAGCATAATTTGTATGATTTTCTAAGCCTGACTCCTATGGTGTATTCTTTCTCTCACTTTATATGGTGCCTACCAGATCAATAGCCTCCTCAGTTCAAAGTCAGCATGCAAAGAGAGCTTCTTCTTGTGATAAATAACAGTCCCAGCTATCCCTCTGATTGGATCAATTTAGGACAACATTGATCCCCTGAAGCAGTCACTACTTTATGTGTGTAGATTGAAATAGACTTGATGATTCAATAGAGTCATATGTTCCACCCTGGGGCTAGACCTAGAGTCCCACCCAAGGATCAGAGCTCTCCTGTGTAGAAAAGGGTGGTCCTGCAAGGCAACTTTGGGTGAGTCACCAGCAGCAACAGGTGACATGATATTGAAGGAAAAGATGCAACAGATGCCCACTACTTCCTACAATGAAACAGACATAGAGAAATAGAGAAAGGTCTCCCTTTAAAGCACAAACAAGTTGAGCTGTGGAAACCTCTCTAAGAATTTTGTTGGAGTATTTTTAAGATGGATCATTTTCAGTGTGACATTTGAATTCTTTCTCCATTTGGCCCAAAATGGAACTTTTGCTAAATTGGATTGAGATGGGACTTTTGGCAAATTGAGAGTTTGCTAAGAAGTAATAATGTTAGAAGTAATAACACGAAAGCTCTCGGGTCCTCATTACAAAGTATGTGTCTGGAGGGAGAAGGCTGTGTCTATTAACAGAGAGTGGTGCTCTGACTCTCCATTGGTAGTTCAAGACAGCAGCAAACACTGAAGTCACTGCCAAGGCCATCTGACGTTACCCACATAGATTTAGGTGGCAGCAGACGTTGCCCTAAAATAGCAAATAGGGAAACTGTGGGCTTCTGTCTGCTGAAGAGACCTATCTAGGCCCCAGTCTGAAATTCCATCTCAGAAAGGAACAAACTTCAGAGAGGGGCATCAAGAGCTGGGGACACGGTTCCTGTGCCCCACTCGTCCTTGTTCTGCCCTTCAGGTTGCAGGAAGTTTCAGACCAAAACAGAACAAGAAACGATATATTTCATCTGAGTTCAGTTTTTAATTTTATGGTAAAAAATAAACATGTAAGTAAAGCAAGTGCCATATCTTTTAATGTGTATTATATTGAGTTGTTTATCATGTTAAGTAAAATGTATGTTTTATCTCAAGTTAACCTCGTTAAATATAATTTTCAAGGAATTCAGACACCTCACATTGGAAATGAGTTAGATGTATGCCACTTAATTGGCATCACAATATATCCTTTTTAAAAAATCACTCTCTATTCCTCTCTCTTTTCTTTTGCTTCCTTAAACAAATAGCAATTAAACTATTTTATTGTGTATACTCAATGATTTCTGCACAGTAGACACTCCATAAATGTTTGTGGACTAAAATAAAAAATTGGTCTCACTGCAATTATTAGAACTTGATTTTGCAATATGTAACTGACTATTTATTTTATGGTTTTCAACAGCTTGCTTCCTAAAAATCAAACGTTCTGAGATTGATTTTTGGCTAAAACATTCTGAGAAATGTTTTTGTGTTCTACCTATGTCCAAGATAAAATGTTCACTACTTAACATATGACCCTATTATCAATTCAAATATAATTATATCCATATTCCTACTGAATACTGAATTCATAACAAAAGTATTTTCAAAATGATAACTATATTGGTAAACAAAATATTTATCATATTAAGAATAATTAACTTTGCTTGTGAAACTTATATTATGCAAATATTATATTAAATTATGAAGACTTGAGAATTTCAATTTAAAGTCATTAGGTAATTATTGTGTTACTGATGACTGTGGAAACAAATAAATGCAATCTTAGCTACAATCTGAATGAGTTCCTATTAGATAAAAATGTGAATTAAGTCTACCTGGTAGAAAAACAAGACTAAACTTTTCTAAAGAATACCTTATAATTAAGTTATTCAGCACAATTATAATATAACCTAATTGGGTATTGAAAATGGCTCTAGTAATAAAACAAATTTTCTTATATAGATTTGAAATCTATCACCTATATTTGGTTGTGGGCATTTGAGGGGCATATCATTGGTTTGGAGATTGTTGTTTTCTGCTATTCCCAGATGATATGAGTAAAATAGACTCTTCTGCTGATAATTTCAGTGAAGAGAAACAAAGCCCCTACAAATCTATATCATAAACCTGCAAACTCTGTATCCAAGAGCCAGTTAGTAAATATTTTAGGCTTTGGTGCTCCATGTCATCTATGTAACAGCTCTTCACCTCTGTCATTTTAAGCCAAAATGGCCAAAGACAATACTTAAATGATTGAGAATAATTTTGCTCTAATAAAACATATTTATAAAACTGGTCTCAGATCTGGCCCGCAGTCCTCAATTTGCTAACCTTTTCACATATATTAGTCTACATCCTTTCTACGAAAAACAGTACATATTTTAAAGCCTGCTGAAAAATGAATATTGGTTACTTTGTTTCATTATCTTTGAATTGCATTTTTATTATCCCATCTTTTAAAGTGCTTTGGACTATTTTTTTCTGAGAATAAAATTGGTTTGCTCTTATGGAATTTTAATTATGCTTATATGATTACAATAAATTTATATTCAGAATGAGATCTTGCATTTTGTAAAGGTAAGACTAACTAAAACATAGGCAGAAAATGATAATATGGAAATATCTGGACAATGTTTTATGAAGACTTGCTGAAAATACTGTAACTTATTACCTTTAAATTTTTAAAAAAATATAAATTCTACTTCAATATGTTTATGGTTGTACAATAAAGAGGAAACATAAGCCCGGCCAGCGTGGCTCAGTGGTTGAACATCTACTTATACACCAGGGAGTCATGGTTCCTTTCATTCCCTGTCAGGGCATATGCCTAGGTTGCGGGCTCAATCCTCAGTGCAGGAGGCAGCCAGTCAATGATTCTCTCTCATCATTGATGTTCCTATCTCTCTCTTCTTCTCTGAAATCAATTTAAAAAATATTTTTTTTAAAGAGGAAACATAATTCTTCATCAGTAAGAAACCAGCCTCACTGCTCCTTGATCTCTTGCCCTCAGATGTGTCTCTCTCCCTTTCCTTTGCCTACTCTGGATCATAAGTAGGGAGACCCTCCCAGCTGAACTTTCCAACCCTCATGCCAGCTGGTTGTTGCTGGGTTTGACCAAGGAAGACAGGACTTCTTGGCCCACAATTTTACCAGTTAACCCTGATCCTGAAATTGAGTGTCATCTCTTCCTCTTGGTCATCCAGTTAACAGTAGTTGCTTCTGATCTTTGTGTTGCTTCTGTTTGGCTGATGACCAGAGCCACAAATCTCCTGCATTAAATTCTAAGGTTTCAAACACTTTCTCTGTGCTCTGCTTTCCTAGGTGCTTTTGATTCATGTAAGCAAAACTAGATTAAAACCTCTAAATATATTCCAACCCAATATAAGGAAAAATTATCTTTTCATTAGAGCCAAGTGAACTACCGAATTAGGTTATCTTATGATTGTGTTGAGTAATTTAATTATCAGGTATCCTTTAGAACAGTTTATTTTCTACCTGGTGGGTGTAATTACTGCTGACCTTTATGAGAACCATAGATTTTTATATAAAATATAATTAAACATATTAAATATTACCTTAAAGAATCAAGAATTTATTTCGAGCTTATAAAATCTTCACTTTACCATTTCTGGTTTAATAAGAAAATCATTGTATTAAAATATGAAATAATTGCTTATTTAATATAGTTATAATATACTCTAGCTTAAAGATCACACTTTGTCATAGGTAGCTATCTTTGTAAAAATAAAACAGTATTATGATCAACTACTTGATAAAATATATGCATGAAGATATCACATAATTAACCTCTAATGTTGCATTTCAGGCACAATTAGCCCAACTTGATGTTATGAAGCAAAGTGGGTTCTGTCATAGCTAAGCTATGTTGGGTTGCACAGGTTAGTCAATTTCTCTGCACATTATTTGTATCCTACATAGTATAGGTAAGTGATGTGTTGTTATGAAATGTCAATGGGAAAATATATGTAAACTAGAGTCCTGGTGCATTAAATCGTGTACGGGTGGGGTCCCTAGGCCTGGCTGGCAATCAGGGCCCATCAAGTTCCCCACCTTCCCACCTCCTCCCCTCCTTCTTCCCTCGTCGCCCGAGTCTGCCGCCACCCAACCCTAGTTCTCCATCCCAGTCCAGGGCCCAGCCCCGATTGGGTGATTAGAACCTGCCAGCTGGGGGGAAGGGACTGGGAAGTTGTCTGGCAGGCCCCAATCAGGCTATCGGGTCTGCAGGCTGGGCGAAGGGCCAACTGCCACCATGGCAAGCTGATTGGGGCCTGCCAGCAGTGGGAAGAGGTGGGGAGAGGGACCTGGGAGGTGGGCCACCAGCCCCAAGGAGGGAGCTGGCCCTCAGCCCCCTGGGAAAGTGGCCCCATCCACCACCACCCACCCCCAGTTCCCCGTCCCAGCCTAGGGGCCCAGCCCCGATCAAGTGATTGGGGCCTGCTGGCCAGGGGGAGGGAATGGAAGGTTGGCCGGCAGGCCCCATTGGCGATCGGGGCCTGCAGGTTGGGGGCAGCTCCTGCGTTGAGTGTTTTCCCCCCTGGTGGTCAGTGTGCATCATAGCGACTGGTCGTTCTGGTCATTCCATCATAATGGTCGCTTAGGCTTTTATATAAATGTCCTGGCACAAACTCCGGCACTCAATAGATCTTAGTTTCCTTCCTTTGAAACAGATTGTCCTGGTGATGATAATTTCTAACTGGAAAGAATAAAAGTCTAAATGTTGATTTTTTATTCCACTGAGACTAACCAGAATGACTTTTTGTATTTGTTTTATTTTTGTTTTGTTACTCAAAACCAAGTTATTAGAAAAATCACATCATAAGTTGTTTTTGGATCAGGATCTACTATCATTTCTGAAATGTGAAAATATTCAGTGTTTGTTTTTTATTTAAACCCTGGAAGGTCTTACTGCTGCAAAGAGAGCATACAATTTTGGAAATATTCTCAAAATAGTTTTGTGTAATTTCATTCTAATTTCTAGCCTTTATACAGTTATTTTAAATTAGGAAGATTAAATCTATTTATGAAACATGTTTTAACAAGGAAAAATCCTTTGGACTTATTTTATTAAACCCTAAAATGAATGCTTTTGGCTGCATAACACCCTGCTGGTGAAGATATTTTTTAATCTAAAATTTAATAAGTTTATTAAACAAAAGCTCTTTAATGCCTACTCTAACTTCAGTTCTGCTACACATAATTAATTCTCATAATCATAATTCAAAATGGACATTTTAAAATGAATTTTTATGGCAAATAAATTTAATTGCCATATGGCCTATATAAAACTTCTATTTTTATGCATACCCCTGAAGTCAGCAATGCAGTGTATATACAAATATATTTCATAAGTATCCATTTGGGACTTAAAGAAAAGATTCCAGGATCAGAACAAGCTTCCAATTCACTATCTTCTCCAAAAGATCCTGAAATGCTATTATTTATTTTATTTTTTAAAAATATATTTTTATTGATTTTAGAGAGGAAGAGAGAGGGAGAAAGAGATAGAAACATAAATGATGAGAGAGAATCATTGATTGGCTGTCTCCTGCATGCCCCATATTGGGTCAAGCCTGCAACCCGGAATCAAACTATGACCTCCTGGTTCATAGGTCGACTTTCAACCACTGAGCCATGCTGGCTGGTCCCTGAAATATTTTTAAAAGAAGAAAATATATCTTCATTAACACTGAAACTAGATAACAGCAACAACCACATGCTATAATAT
Organism: Plecotus auritus; assembly: GCF_963455305.1. Taxonomy (NCBI): domain Eukaryota; kingdom Metazoa; phylum Chordata; class Mammalia; order Chiroptera; family Vespertilionidae; genus Plecotus; species Plecotus auritus. The sequence continues at coordinate 157,387,911 of NC_137774.1, forward strand.
ATTTATGATATATTTAGTAAAACTTACATCCAAAGGAAGGACATCCAGAGCTAACACATGCCACCCATGCACCAGGAAAGGGTTGTGTTGCAAGAATTAGTCATTGGCATCTAAAAAAAATATTTTTAAAGTATTCCTCAAAATGTGACTAAAGGCAATGGTGAATTAGGAAACCAGCCTTCCAGTAGAAATGAAAGAAAAGACATGTGGGAATATCACACCAATGTCCTCTGGCCTGGCCTATCCATTAGAGGGATGGATCACTCTAAACTGAAACTCTAGTCCTGGAGATTATTTGAGGAACATACTCATGACTTTAAAATAATTAAGATTTGCAAAGTCAGGTTGATTCACCCTTTAAACCTGGTATTTCTGCAATCTTTCTCACCTCAGTAGTTGACCCATCATTGTCCTAATTGGTCAAATGAGAAAACATGCTGTCACCTTTTATCCCCCCCTTTGGCTCATTCTATACAACTTATTTCTGAGCAAGTCCTGTTGGTTCTACTTCCAAAATATGCCTAATAGCCATTAGCTTTGCTCTATTTCCTCTTATTCCTACATCATCATTTCTGCAGTAGCCAGGGAAAAGCCTTTGACCTGGTCTTATTGTTTTCTATATTTGCCTTCTCTAATCCATTACTCAACAGCAGCCTGTGTCAACTTAATAAAAACAAACAAACAAACAAACAGATAAACGAGGTTATATCTCTTAGCTTAAATCCTTCAAGAAATATTCAGAAGGAATACTTCGTAACTCATTCTATGAGGCAAAAATTACACAAATATTGAACCAAGTCAAAGACATTATAATATTACTAGGGGCCTGGTGCACAAAATTCATGCACTGGGGGTGGGGAGTCCCTCAGCCCAGCCTGCCCCCTCTCACATACTGGGAGCCCACAGGGGATGTCCTACTGATGGCTTAGGCCCACTCCCCACGTGGGGAGCGGGCCTAAGCTACAGTCTGGCTTCCCTTGGTGGGAGGCGACCGGGCTGATCAGGGGAAGGCACCAGCCCCATCACCCCACTGCTGCAGCCACTGCCAGTCACCACAGCCGCCAAGGTGTTTTCATCAACACAGACTCCAGTCCCTTTACCATGAAAAAATGACAACTTTCTTTAGGCATTTTCAAGATGTGTCTTTTATAGGATATGACATTTCTTTATTTTTTTATTTTTATCCTCACCTGAGGATATGTTTCCATTGACTTTTAGAGAATGTGGAAGAGAAAGGGAAAGACAGAGAGAAACATCAAAGTGAGAGGAACACTTTGATTGGTTACCTCCTGCATGAGCCCTGACCTGGGCCCCAGCCAGGGAGGAGACTGCAACCTTGGTACATGCCCTTGATCAGAATCGAACCCGGACCCTGTGGTCGGCAGGCTGAGGCATTATCCACTGAGCAAAACTGGCTAGGGCAGGATATGACATTTCTTAGCCCTCCAGCAGCGGACCTTCGTTTTTTCTCCAGAAGTGTGGTGGAAAAGCCCTATATCACCTTTTTGGATTCTTATTACCCAAGTTACTAAGAACATTACCAGTGGCATACAGGAAGCTTAGCCAATGAGCATTCAGAAAAGGTGTTTCTCTGTAGTTCACACCAATCGCTGGCTGGGCTCTGCCCAGGCCTAAAGCCTTTGGCCGAAGCTTTATGCCTGGGCAGGGGACCCCCAGCTCCCTCCAATCGCCGGCTCTGCCCCTGCCCAGGCCTAAAGTCTCGGGGCCTGGGAAGGGGACCCCCAGCTCCCTCCAATCGCCAGCTCCGACCCTGCCCAGGCCTAAAGTCTCTGGCAGAGGAATTCAGCCTGGGCAGGGGACCCCCAGCTCCCTGCGATTGCCGGTTCCGCCCCTGCCCAGGCCTGCCCAGGCCAAAAGCCTCTGGCGGAGGCTTTCGGCCTGGGCAGGGGACCCCCAGCTCCCTCCGATCGCTGGCTCCGCCCCTGCCCCCTCAGCTCTGATCATAGGCTTGGCCCTGCCCAGGAGCCCCCTGGCTCAGGCCCTTCCCAGGCTGCTCAGGACCCATGCCGGGCTTACCTCAGAGTGACCTGGGAGCCAGGATGTTCTCAGGACACAGGCGCTAGGCACCTATGTATGCAAATTAAGTGCCATCTTTGTTGGGTTAATTTGCATACTCACTCTGATTGGCTATGGGCATAGCAGAGGTATGGTCAATTTACATGTTTGTCTATTATTAGGTAAGATAGTCCAATATTCCTGATAAAGATAGATGCAAAAATTCTCAAAAAATATTAGCAAGTCAAATCCTACAATTTATAAAAGTGGGATTTATCCCAGGTATAAAAGTTGAGCAAGGATAGTTTAAATTGTGAAAACCAATTAGTGTAATACATAAGATCAATTGGTTAAAGAAATATTGTCACATGATCATGTCAATAGATGCAAACCAACACACACACACACACACAACTAAAATTAAAATAAAATGAACTAAGGGAAATTTTTGGAGTTGACAGATCTATTATCTTGATTGTGGTGAGGTGTTTAGTTTTGTGTATATCAATTATATCTCAATAAAGATTTTTAAAAAAGGCACTCCAGGTAACTCTCTACTTAGTACTGTTCCCATTCTAGCTTAACTAAGAGTCTCTGACCTCTGGCTGGTTTGCTCAGTGGATAGAGCATAAACCTGCTGACTGAATGGTCCCAGGTTGGAGTCCAGTCAAGGGCATATACTAGTACTTTGGTTGCAGGCTCCTCCCGGCCTGGGCTCTGGTCAGGCTCATGCAGGAGGCAACCAATCAATGTGCTTCTCCCACATCAATATTTCTCTCTGTCTTTCCCTCTCTCTTCCACTCTCTCAATGAAGAAATATCCTCCTTTGAGGATTTTTTAAAAAGAGCCTTTGATACAGTGTGTAATAAAAATATATTATTGGGTAAAAAGAAAAAGCATTTGACAAAATACAATACCCATTAATGACAGAAACTCTGAAAAAACAACAACAACAAGAAACAGAGGGAATCTTCTTCAACAAGATACATAACTTCTACCAAAAGCACATAGTTAATATCATATCAAAATTCACGGTGAAAAACTAGCTTTCCTGCTAAGATCAGGAACAAGGCAAGGATGTTCCAACTCACCACCAATGAAAAGATGTTGAGGAAACTTAAAGCATATTACTAAGAGAAAGAAGCTGACCTGAAAGTATATGGCATTCTGGAGGACAGTACTATGAAGACAGTAAAAGAATGAATGGCTGCCGGGGATTAGGGGGAAAGGGATGAATAGGTGGGGCACAGGGGATTTTTACAACAGTGGAACTACTCTGCATGGCTTTCATGATGGGTATATGCCATGACACATTTGGCAAGACCCACAGAATGTACACTAAGAGTGAACCTTGTGGAAACCACGGACTTTGGGTGGTAATGATGTGTCAGTAGAGGTTCATTAATTGTAACAAATGTGCCACTTTGGTGGGCGATTTTAATAGGGGGGGAGGCTGTATGCGTGTAGGGCCAGGGGATACATGGGGAATATCTTTACTTTTGCTCAATTTTCAATGAATCTAAAACTACTCTCAAAAATAAAGTCTGTAAAAACAAACAAACAAAAACTTTGTTAGCTTTTCTAAGCACAAGAAACAAAATTCACACCACCCAGCATGATTACTGCCCTGAAACGAGACCAGGGCTGACCTGTGCACCTTTATTCCATTGCCTTGTATGGTACAGGGAAGACAAAGCATCAGACTGCCTCATTTCTTCGCCCAGAACCCATTCTCATAACTCATCCCCTGTCTGTCTCCTTCTCTTCAGCTGTAGCTTAAATGCTGCTTCCTGGAACACCATCCCTTAAGTTTATTTCTTTACTATTCTTTCTTTTTTTCCAGTAGAGTAAAATGTACTTGACTCTGAGTTTTATTAAAGTAAGAATCCACATTAAGAAAGTTTTATTAAAATGGGTTTAAAAATGAGCATGGGAATTATTTAAACATAAAAATAAATGAATTAAATACAGCTACAATTAATGTAAAATGATAAGTAGATGAATATATAAGGCAATGTAAAATAATGTTTACAATTATTTATTCTATCATTTTAATTTTACCTTTTAAGCTGTGAACAAAAGTTCAAGATTATACAACAACAAAAAATGTGCCCTAGAGGCAAGTGTTGGAAGTATAAATATGAAAAATACTTTATTTCATAAGGATACATTAATATTATTTTATTTTCAAATTTTGGACATTAACAAATTGAGGAATAGAATTACATAAAGGCATAAATATAAGTACTGATAAAGTGTAATGAAGTTTTGGTGTGTTTTTTTTTTTCAAATCACTATGTGCAGAATGTCAGGTGGCATTAAAAAGCAACAGTAGAAAATAAGACAATATAAAGAAAGCACTTAAAACATAAATTATAAATCAAGATGACAGCTATGACACTATAGGTACTATTTCTATGATTCGAATTAAATTGAACCTTAGCAGGAATCATCTTTTTTTTTTCTTTTTTGGAAGCTACTTGATCTAAAATGGGGAGACTATGCATTCAATTAATGATAAAACATGGCTTAAAATAAGGGGTGGGCAAAAAGAAGTTTATAATTGTGAGTATACAGAAAGTTTATTTTTATATTATTGTTTACTTATTATTGTATTATTATTTTTATTATTATTAACCCTCTGTGATTTTATATATATATATATATATATATATATATATATATATATATATATACTGTGATTTATATATATATATAAATAAAATCACAGAGGGTTACACGAAATTTGTGCATGGGGGGGAGGAGGTCCCCTCCGCCCAGCCTGCACCCTCTCCAATCCGGGACCCCCCTTGGGGGATGTCCAACTGTCAGTTTCAGTCCGATCCCTGGGACATCCCTCTCACAATCCGGGACTGTTGGCTCCTAACTGCCCCCCCCCCCCCCGCTGCCAGCCTGATTGCCCCCAACTGCCCCCCCTGCCAGCCTGGTTGCCCCTCACTACACCCCCGCCCCCACCAGCCTGGTCGCCCCACGCAGCCTGCTGTTTGGTTGTTACTGTGAGGGTGTATGACCAATTTGCATATTACCCTTTTATTAGTATAGATTGTGTTGGTTGGTGCTTAGATAGTTTTTATAACCAGGAATTTTATAATATTTAGTTTGTTCAGTGAGAGATTGCCAGCCACACTAGTTAATGTTTCTATATCCAGTGCTTTGCTCGTCATCTCTAGACAGGGAGATTTCTTTCGCTTACATATTTTTTTTAGCTGAAAAGACTTGTCACTTCACTGTACATATCTTCTGATAGATTAGAGCACCACTTATACATTACGTAACATTGTAAAAAGGAAAGAACTTAAAGAATTGTATGACTAACTGAAATCAGGCTTACCCAAGCATGGTTTTTTAAACTTCAAAATAGTTCACACTATCAGCTGTGTGCATGGTGTTTTTATGCTCTTAGTTGTAAGGTGTTTCATGATGCCTTAAAAAACCCACACAGAAATGTTGAGGCATGAAAAGTTAGACATAAACCTAAACTGTGAAAAGGTAACAATGTTGTCTCTCCCAATGAGAAACTTTTATTTTTTTTAATCCTTCTAACTAAGGTGTAATTTTTTTCTGTGCTTATTCTCAGCCCATTTTACTCTCCCCTCACTTTGTTCAGGGGCTGAAGTTTATTCCTAAGTCATTGTAATAGGTTGTTAAGCACAGGAAAAACACATTGGCTTTCTATTTTATAAGACTAGAGGGATATCTCATTTAATTGAGACTGTTACCTGCATGTGTCCAGATTAAAATTACAGTTATTTGCTTTCTTGCTTTATGCCAGACATTATGCTAAACACTTCATATATTACAAGATTGAATTTTATCCATAGCTCTATGATGTAGTTCATTTATTATTCTTATTTAACTATAAAGACTCTGAGGCTTTTGAAAAAGCTTACAGTGGGATGTAAAAGATCTCATGATACTTGAAGCAGCTGTGGTCAGAACACAGTGAACTATTGGCTGGATACATTGAAGCTATAATTGAGGTGTCTTTTGAGTGAGTCCCTACTACAAATAGTTATTTTCTACAATGAGTGGTTGTAGTAAGTTTTTTTCCTCAGTTAAGTATAATTCTTGCACAGGTCCAGATCTGATTTTGCAAAATACAGGAGTAACCCCTTATCTGTGGTTTTGCTTTGTGGGGTTTCAGTTAACAGTGGTACACTGTAGTGTGAAATATTAAGTGGAAAATTTTGTAAATAAACAATTCATAAGTTTTAAATTGCTGTTCTGAGCACCGTGATCAAATCTCCTGCTATCCCACTCCATCCTGTCCAGGATGTAAATCATGCCTTTGTCCAGCATCTGCATGCGATATACTACCTGCCAGTTTGTCACTTAGTAGCTATGCTATGTATCAGTTATAAGAGATGAGAGAGAGAGAGAGGGGGGGAGAGAGAGAGAGAGAGAGAGAGAGAGAGAGAGAGAGAGAGAGAGAGAATTCACATAATTGTCCTATTTTATTATTAGTTATTATTGTTAATTCTTCCTGTGCCTAACTCATAAATTAATCTTTTTCATAGGTATGTATGTATAGGAAAAAACATAGGATATATAGCATTCAGTACTATCTGTGGTTTCAGGCATCTTCAGTGGGTTTTAGAACATATCCCCTGCATATAAGGGAGGACTACTGTGCATTTTATTCTGTTCAATCATTGAAATATGGGTGCTAAACATAACATATTGTTAACTCACTATCTTTATTCTTATGTAATTCTGCTTCAAAGTTGAATATGGGAGAAATTATTACCAAATCAAGAATAAGGATATTGCACAGATCATAAAATCAATCAGAGAAAAATATATCATATATATATATATATATATATATATATATATAGACTATATACAATTTAAAAAAATAATCCTGTTGCTAATATAATCACCATAATATAGAATTATCTTCAAACATTCTATAGTTATCACAACAGAATGGAAATAACCTCAGTGAAAAGAGTTTGGAGCATGAATATATGTTTTAGTGATCTTTTTAAATAGTAGTAAATGATATTGACAGTGATTTCAGTTTATGCTCAACTTTCAGAGCAACTAATGCAATATGCTGTAATTAGTTTAACACTCCCTTTAGTTAACTTCTTGTATTCAAAATATGTTGTTAGTTTTCTTTAAAAAATGCTTTTGATTTTTAGAAAACACGTTCTAAAATAAAATCTACCTGTTTAGGGCTCACACCAGAAGATAGTAATTAGTACTACTCAACTTTATTAAAACAATTGAGCTCCATATTGAATGAAACTTTGCCACTTTTTTTTTTTTTTTGCAGGTTTTAATACATTTGTGGGTTTTAATATTTGAATGCTTGGTGTGAGTCTTTCTTACCCTGCATTTTTTCATTTCAGCTCTGTGAGGTAGGCATTACTCTGAGGTGACAAATGTGAGGTAAAGAACATGAAATTTACTCACAGCTACAGGGCGGCAGGCAGTGGATCTAGCATCTGAGTCCCGGGAGCCCACCTGGTGCCATGAGAAAGATTTAGGAACAACAGCAATGGAAACAAAAGCAATGAAAGGCAACAGGGTACTTTTAATAATGAAATGTTTGAGCTTCCTGGAGCTTGATCTCAGCTTAACCCATGAAACACACACACACACACACACACACACACACACAAAAAAAAAAAAAAAACACAACAAACAAACAAAAAAAAAACAACAACAAAAAAAACAAAAAAACAGGTGGGCTATTATAAAACAACACCGGACAAGCTGCCTTTGGCCACTTCCCTTTGGGTCTAAATTTAAATGTCCCTCCTCTTTGTCTTACCTCCTGAGAGCGTGGGCAGGCATGCATGGAAGGAACACACTAAGGAAGAGGCAAGCCACGAGTTCATACTGTTTTCTCTTTCGGCTCATCTCCTGTGAGTGTGGTCCAGTGAAAAGAACGAGCATGGGTATGAGAAGATAAAGAGTTATCGCTACTCCTCTTCAAAGAAGATTTTAAAAGTTTTTGATGAAATTCAAATTAAGCTTCAAAACCGAATGGGAAGAGGAAGAACAGAGAAACGCCTGGGTGGTTCAGTCAAGAGAGAAGTTTAATAGAATGAATACTGAGGACTGTATACTGAGAAAAGAAATGGGGACAGGAAATAGGGCAGTACCTACTGTCACAAGGGAGGGGGACAGATGTCTTGGTGTGAAGCCAGAAAATTGGGAGTTGAAAGGATGTTTTTCTTATCTGCTTACTTTAAAGATCCTCCAGCACTTCGGCAGTTCCTAAAGCCGCCACAGAGGGGCAGCACATAATAGTCATTATGGAGATGGTCCCTGGGGCACATCTGATTGAGTTCAACTCCTGGCTCTGCAATTTATTGGTCCTGCATCCTTCATAATTTGACTATACCTTAACTTTCTTTTATTAGAAATGATAACAGCTAAAATTTAAGAAAGAGGCTGTGGATGTTAAATGAGGTGGAAGGGTGCCTGATAAATATTAGCTATTACTAATATATTACTAATCTTTCCTGTCCTAATTTTTTTCTCTTTATAACAGTTATCTATCTAAATCACATTCAAACCTCTCTCTCCTCTGCTCTATCTACACTTTTATATGACAAGAATGATTAAAAACTCAAGTCCCCTAAAGTGATATATAACCTCTTCTGGGTTTTGGCTGCCTCCTTCTTTTTTGCCTGAAACTTTTTGTACCATAAACCACTTGCAATTCCCTATAAGAATATTGCTGCTTCTCATCTCCTTGCCTTGTTCACTAACTGCACAGAGCTTTATTCTCCCCTAAATATTTACTCCCATCAGTAAATTCCATCATTCATTCAACATCTCAATCAATATTGAAATTATATAAAAATCTGTATTAGTTGTATATATTTTAAAAACTGTATTGTCAAAGTTTTACAGATGTCCCCCTTTTGTCCCCGTTGACCCTCTCCACCCCACTCCCATCCTTCCCAGGCCTTCCCCCACTATTGCTTGTCCACGGGCTATGTATATATGCATATAAGTTATTTGTTTAGTTTCTTTCTGTTTTCCCTCCCCGTCTTCTGAAATACATCAGTCTGTTGCATGTTTCAATGTCTCTGGGTCTGTTTTATTCCGTTTATTTTGTTCATTAGATTCCACATATGCGGGAGATCGTGTGTTGATACTTGTCTTTCTCTCACTGGCTTATTTTTCTTAAGATAATACTCTCCAGTTCCCTCCATGCAGTCTCAATGGATGAGAGATCCTTCTTTTTACAGCTGCATAGGATTCCATTGTGTAAATATACCACAGGTTTTTTAATCCACTTATCTACTGATGGGCCCTTGGGCTGTTTCCTGATCTTAGCTATTGTAAATTGTGATGCTATGAATATAGGGGTGCATATATTCTTTCTAATTGGTGTTTTAGGCTTCTTAGGAGATATTCCTTGAAGTGGGAACACTGGGTTAAAGGGCAGCTCCATTTTTAATTTTTTGAGAATACTGTATTAGTTATTGATTAATGCATAACAAACAACTTGAAAATTTAGCAACTTATGAATACATACACACATATGACATTTCATATTTTCCATGGGCCCAGCTTAGGTGAGTCCTCTGATTCAAGGTCTCTCCCAAGACTGTAATCATGATGTCAACCAGGGCAGCATTCAGTTTAAGGCTCAGTGGAAAAGAGATCAATATTCAAATTCACACAGTTGTTAAGAGAATTGAGTTCCTTTTGGGTGTTGGAATGAGGGCTCCCGTTTCTAGTTGTCTGTTGGCTAGAGGCTATCCTTCACTTCTTACATGGGCTTCCATAGCATCGCAACTCCTTTCTTTAAAGTCAAGCGTGAATCTACTAGCAAGATGGAGGTTATATACTTCTTGAGTCTTCTTTTTTTTAGGAAGGACCCTTGCTTATCCAAAACAAGCAAAATTAACTGGAATCATCATGTTATTTTATATCTACTTGATTTGTGTGTCTTACCCCATGGTCTGCATGACATCAGGGACTATGTCTTCATCTCTTTATGCTTGCTGCACAGTGGTGATGACAGTGTAATTATTAAAAATATGTGTTTAATCAATTTGGAATTAAATCCATAGATATATAACCATTAAGTGTTTGATGGGTAAGATTTTTTACCATCTCACATAAAATAAATTATCTTTAGCACACAGAATGAGCATTTTCACTATTGTGCAGGTGACAAGGGTACAAGTATTAGACACCAAATAGAATAGAATGGTCATGACTCAAGTTACAATAAATGTCATTAAAATTACAGTATAGAAACCTTGAAGCATAATTTCAAGAGCTTCTAAATAAACATATTTGTAGTAATAATGATGATGCATAATGATGATGTCAGCAGATACCAAAACTCAGGAATCCATTAGTGTTTAGTGTCTACCCAGAACTTCTATACATTTGGGCTCTAGGTATTAATGAAAACTGCATTGACACACAACGCATGCTTATTTAGCTTTTAAAATACATACTTTCTAATATTGAGAACAGGGAGTAAAACTGAAAAAACCATATTATGAACATATACAGAGAGAAAAGCATGTGACATTTTTCCCTTTGTACCATATTTCTGAATAAATAACAACAGTTATAAAAGACCTTGTAATGAAATTACTTAGTTGGATCACTCTATAGAATTTGTCATTTAAATCCTTCAGAACAATTGCTAGCTTCTGTAGGAAAATAAGAGTAATAATCAATGTATTGGATTTAATAATCAGAATTTATAACATAAAACTTTAGAGTTCAAGCTGAATGTCACAATTAAAGTTTAAAATTATTCATATCTGAATAAGTTATGAGTTTTGTACAATACAAAGAAAGATAATTATCAAATTGCTTCAGACAGTTATGAATATTTTCGTGATTAAGTATGAAATGCTGTATTTTCCAGAACTACCTTGAATTTCCATGTTCTCATTACAATTTCCCTGGCCCTGAGTTAATCCCTAGTTACTGGGAAGTGACAACCAGCCACTTTTTCAAGTAATATTGTTGGTGTGCCATTGTCTAACTCACAGCATGTGCATCCCTTTTTGAAAATGCTCATGCGAGGATGCTTGAGACTTGGCGCGAGTTTCCCTTCCCACATTTTCCACTGCTGCTGCTCAGAGTAGCTCCATATACACTCAGTGGCCAGATTACTATGATCTCTGAACGCATAATAATCTGGCCATTCAGTGTATATCCTGTATAATAAAAAGCTAATATGCAAATTGTCCCCTTGACCAGCAGGCAGGTCGGCCAACCACCCATGTCCCCTCCCCCTGGCCAGGCTGCCCAGAACCCACCCATGCACGAATTCAGGCACCGGGCCTATAATATATATATATATATGCTGAGTGGCCAGATTATTATGTGTTCAGAGATCATAATAATCTGGCCACTCAGTGTACTTAAAGCCTCATGAATACCCTTTTACATTATTCTCTCAAGTAGTGTCTTGCGAAGATGCCTTCTTCTTACTTTTAAGATAGAAAGCTTTTTTATTTCTTCTAAACCAGCCATGGGCAAACTACGGCCTGCGGGCCAGATCTGGACCCTTTGGCTGTTCTATCCGGCCTGCAGAGCCGAAAGAGCGGAGGGTTCTCTTGCTCTCCCCTCCGCTCCTTCACCAGCAGCAGTGTTAACATGGCAACGTCGGGAAACACGGGCCGCAGCTCCTTCTTCTGAGAAGGAACAACCTCTCAATCTTCCAGAGGCTCCTTGTAATGCCCGCATACACGTCCCCCGACATCACCCTGGGAATGCGTAGACACGTTATTGGGGTGATGTAGGGAGACACGCCCCTGGAGAGCACAGTATCAGAGCATTAGCTAAAAAGGAGACCAACAACACTGTTCCCACTGAAGTTGATGTTTTAAAGACCAAAAACCTTTCAACCCAGTCTACATTGCCATCTACATCTACGTCCCGGGCATAATTTGCAAGTTGCACTAAAGAAAATGTTTAATTTACTGTTTACACATTTTGTTCTTTTCTATTTGTTTTAGTTTTAAATTATTTTATTATATTTAAGTTTAATTTGAAAGGCTTTTGTACCTTTCCTTTGTTAGGCAATTTTATTTTGCCTTTGCCATCTTCAATATAAGGTATGTTATTGTGCTATGATTCCTCCATTTTTTGAAGTTTCAAATTATAATAATTAGTGTTTACATTCTTCTTGTTAAAATGTTTGAAATGAATAAAACTATTGAAATTAAATAAAAAAAGACCGCACCCTTTTATGTAATGATGTTTACTTTGAATTTATATTAGTTCACACAAACACTCCATCCATGCTTTCGTTCCGGCCCTCCGGTCCAGTTTAAGAACCCATTGTGGCCCTCGAGTCAAAACGTTTGCCCACCCCTGTTCTAAACTATATTTTTATTTTAAGAAATAATTGAATTCATCTAACCTAAAATTAAAATGTAAATTTCAAGAATTTTTGTGATTCTAAAATAATTTATAGAGATCAGGGGTTATTTGCTTTCTTTATAGAAGGTAATTTTTAAATAAAACCAGTGAAAAGCAAAAAAAAAAAATTATATTTTAATTCTAATCTGTTTATGAATGGATTTTATAATATGATGCAATTAAAAAATATGAATGGTTTTCAAAGCCTAAATTCTCCAGTGACATTTCCACAGCAGTACATTTTCCAGTGTTCTGTATAATTGTGTTTTTACTTATTTTTGGTCACATACTGAAAAAAATGAAATAATTCATTCCCATTTTGTTATATGCTTTTCATATATCGAATAATATGACTATCATTGTTAGAATAAATTATAATTTTACTCTATAAAACATAGTTTTACTCTGCATTTTACTTTATCTAGAAAAGTCTTGTTGGTCAATCAAACATAAGGAATGTGAAATGCTACATCGCTAATTGGAATTGCATCTTAGACTTTCAATAATCTATTAGTAATTAAATAAACTTTGTAGATATTGTTAGTATTCTAAATAATACTGCTTATTATTCAATTGTACACTCTAGGTAGACATAATTTTGACTAAATAATTATTTTATCTAGATGTTAGAATGTTAAATAGATATTATTTTTAAAAAAGGAAGAATTGATATGTTTGTTTGCTGAAAGAAAAAAACAAGAATAACAATAAAATTTGTTTTCATTAATCATATGAATAAAAATAAAAAATTCAAATAATATGCAAAGTCTGTACTTCATTCCATTTAATACAAAAATGTGGAGTTAAATAGTAAAATATATTGAAAGCGTATTTTGAGGGGAGATAATTTTTATACCATATTTAAGTCTAATATAAATACGATTCATTTCAGTAATGTCATCATTAAACATAAATTATTATTAAATATGGTAAATCAACTTATTTTATTATATTATTTAATTAATATTTATCACATTTTGATAATTTTTACACCTGGAGTAGCTTCTTTATCTTTCACTCTTCCTCTCTCTTAATCACATGCGCACAGACTCACAGACAAACAGATACACACACATTAATCTAAGTTTTCTTCATATCTTTTTAATAGATTCTTGCAATGTTTTCCTTAGTAATTTTTTAGCTTTGGTGTTAATGACCTCACAAAAATTTTATAGAATATTTATTCTAATCTAGAGGCCCAGTGCACAAAATTCGTGTGGGGTGGGGGGGGTGTGTCCCTCAGCCCAGCCTGCACCCTCTCCAATCTGGGACCCCTTGAGAGATGTCCAAATGCCCGTTGATCCCACCAGGATCGGGCCTCAACGGGCATTCGGACATCCCTCTCACAATCCAGGACTGCTGGCTCCAAACTGCACACCTGCCAGCTTTCCTGATTGCCCCTAACTGCTTCTACCTGCCAGCCTGATCACCCCCTAACCACTCCCCTGCCAGCCTGATTGATGCCTAACTGCTCCCCTACCAGCCTGTTTGCCCCTAACTGCCTTCCCCTGCATGCCTGGTCACCCCTAACTGCCCTCCCCTGCAGGCCTGGTACCTCCAACTGCTCTCCCTTGCAGGCCTGGGTCCCCCCTCCCCAACTGCCCTTCCCTGCAGACCCAGTCACCCCCAACTTCCCTCCTCTGATGGCCAGATCACCCCTAACTGCCCTCCCTTGCAGGCCTAGTCCCTCCCAACTGCCCTTCCCTGCTGGCCATCTTGTGGTGGCCATCTTGTGTCCACATGGGGGCAGTATCTTTGACCACATGTGGGCAGCCATCTTGTGTGTTGGAGTGATGGTCAATCTGCATATTATTCTTTTATTAGATAGGATAGAGGCCTGGTGCACGGGTGGGGGCCAGCTGGTTTGCCCTGAAAGGTGTCCCGGATCAGGGTGGGGGTTCCCTTGGGATGTGGGGTGGCCTGGGTGAGGGGCCTGTGGTGGTTTGCAGGCCAGCCATGCCCCCTGGCACCCCAAGCAGAGGCCTTGGGATCTGGGATTTATTTATCTTCTACAATTGAAACTTTGTAGCCTGGAGTGGAGCCAAGCCTTCTGCTCGCTCCATGGCGGCAGCCATTTCTGTTGGGATTTATGTATCTTCTATAATTGAAACTTTGTAGCCTTAAGTGGAGGCCAAAGCAGGCCAAGGCTGCAGAAGCTTGGCTTCCTCCATCGCCGGGGGCAACCCTAGCCTTCTGCTCTCTCCAGCTCCGTGGCTGCCGCCATTTCTGTTGGGATTTATTTATCTTCTATAATTGAAACTTTGTAGCATTTAGTGGAGGCCTGGGCCGGCAAGGGCAGGCGGAAAGCTTGGCTTCCTCCATTGCCAGGGAAACGCAAGCCTCCCCACTGCTCTCTGTGGCTGCAGCCATCTTGGTTGGGTTTATTTGCATATTCCCTCCTGACTGGCTGGTGGGCATGGCTGGTAGGCATGGCTGGTGGGTGTAGTGGAGGTACAGTCAATTTGCATATCACTCTTTTATTAGATAGGATTAGAAAATATAACCATTGAATGCATTAAAAAATATGGGGGTATGAAAAAGAATCAGCCCTAGCTGGTTTGGCTCAGTGGATAGAGTGTCAGCCTGAGGACTAAAGAGTCCTGGGTTTGATTCCAGTCAAGGGCACATGCCCAGGTTGTGGGCTCAATCCCCAGTAGGGGGCATGCAGGAGGCAGCCAATCAATGATTCTCTCTCATCATTGATGTTTCTGTCTCTCTCTCTCCCTCTCCTTTCCTCTTTAAAATCAATTAAAAATATATATATATACATATATATATACAGTATACATATATATATATATATATATATATATATATAGAGAGAGAGAGAGAGAGAGAGAGAGAGAGAGAGAGAGAATCAGAATATAGCAACTGTTTTAGCAGCAATTTAATAGATAAACTAGAGTTTGGAAGATACCTTGTGATTAACATCTTCATGATGTGTGTTATTTTTCAGTTGACTGGTTTCAGCTTCCACCTGAAATGTGATACTGTATGACAAAGCCATTTTAAAGATTAAGTGTCCTGTTGTGTGATAAAGTGAACTCAATTTTTAAATTATACACATTGAAATAATGAAACTAGATAAAATGAAAATTCTATTGGTCAGAGTCCTGCTATCTAGTATGTAAATCATTTGTGGAAGATGTCTCCTTTTCTTACTACTCATTTTTTCACACCCACTTGAGTATTTTATCACACTTAGCTATTTCTTAATTTCTCTGTTTAGTTGTTCTGTGGAGAGGCAGAGTACACCAAATGCCACAGGAAATTTGTAGCTAAATTTTCTATATAAATCTATTTCGTTCACTTGCCCCAGATACAAGGAAGAAAACAAAGAAGCTCTGAGAAGTCAGGAGGCAGAACTCTTTTTGATGCTTTATTTGAATCCTTTTTGTGGCCCCAAACTGAGACAGATGTAGTTTCCCTGAGATTCTTCCAAAAGAAAGAACTGTTTTGTTGTCATTGTTTGTTGTTGTGGTGGGGTGGAGGTTACATGATATGTTTTACTACCAACAAAATGAAAGCAATACCTGAATTCATACTAATAATTGAATTGGCACAGTTCCCTTTTATGCTGAATATCCTAGGCATCCATAAAAACTCCACCACCACTTTCAAAAGTGTTCTTGGCTTGGGTAATCAATTTTATGTACACCTATAGTACTACTAGGCAAAGTCTCATACATATAATCATTCAATATTTATAAAGTATTTTAATTTTATCATCATATTGTATTATCTTAAGAACCTGGTTTTGAACGAAGAAAAAGGACCAATATTCTAAATTCATCCACAAAAACATTAAGCAACTTTTTGTATGTGTCTCAGCTAGCTAGAGTCTGAGTAATGAATCCAACCAAAATCTCCAATTAAAATGTCTTCTGCTCTTTCCATTATAAAGGACTGTTTCAGTTTAATTCTCCCAAATATCACTCAGACAACTTGTTAATGTATCAAATTACATTTGTGAGAACTTACAACCATAACAGAGAATGCTATCTTAAGAGAATTTTATCAGTGTCTCAGAAAAGGGGAAATTGAGAGATAATGATAAGGTTTCTTGGTCCAGGCTCAAGTGGTTTAAGATATGTCTAAAAAAAAATGTCAAATTGGCTTATTAGGTGAAGTTAATTTTTTTAGGATTAGTGGGTATATTGCAGTGAATAACTTGAAGTGAATCTTGATAAAAAATGATTGATTAATAAGAAAGATGTTGGCCTATGTGAATAGACTATTATCTAAGATCATTTGATCTCCAGGAATCTCCTGAAGCAAACAGTAAAGTTATTAATTGGTATATTTCTGGACAAGTGTTTCATGGACTAAGAAATGTTGATGCAGGTCCTCTTAATTCTCAGTCTCCTTGTGGTCTTTCATCTGCCCACGGGGAGCAACCCACCATCATCAGTTGAGGGTTTTACGTGCCTGATCTACACATTCCAGGCTGCAGCTGCGGCTGATGTTGATGATAATATGCTACTTACTGTTGCAAGGGCTACAGAATCATGTATTTTAGAGTTGAGTTCAAAAGAGAAGATCATTCTGGGAGTCTATTATCAGGGCTTTCTCTTTTAGTAACAGTAATGGGTAACAAGCTGAGGCTTTCTTTCCTATAATTTGATATTGTAAAACCTAATATGATTTAGGAACTACTAACCAAGCAACTAACATAAGGACACTTTTAATTCTTTTTTTTTTTTGCCCAAAAAATACTTTTTACTGATTTTAGAGAGAAGGGAAGAGAGAGGGATAGAAACATCAATAAGAAAGGAACATTATCTTTCAGCTGCCTCCCGCATGTCTCCCACGGGGGATCAAGCCCACAACCTGGGCATATTCCCTGACCCAGAATCGATCTGGTGACTTCTTGGTTCATGGGTTGATGCTCAACTACTGAGCCACATTGGCTGGGCTAATGTTTTAATTCTTAAATAAGTAATGATATGGGAAATTGGACTGGAACGCACAGTGTTCCTCTAGGCAGGATGGTTCCCGGGTTTTTTGCCCAGTGGAGTCGAAGAATGAAACCGATAATGAAAGGTGATACAGCAAAAGGTGGAAATTGATTGAGAAACAAGCACAGACTCCTATGTGGGGAGGGGGAAAGAGTTCCACCGAGTTCCTTTTCCATATGGTTTATAAAGGCTGCAGATCTTTGTGCCTTGATATCCCTTCTGATTGGTCACCATCCCCTTAGATTGGTTACTATAGCAACTCCAGAGCTCAAACCCCATGTGAGGTTGCCTCCTTTTTCTCCCTTATTGTTTCCCTCTTCCCTCTGGGCTTTCTTCTTCCCTCTCAGAATGAGGTGGTCCCTTCCCTTCATTCTGTAAATGTGTACCTTTCTGCAGCTCACAGCTCCCTTATCTTATGGAAATGTACCTTCTGCTACTCCCAGCTCCTTTAACTGATGGAAATGTACCCTTTGCAGCTCTGTAGCCTGTGCTTTTTCCATGGACCCCTTAATTCCTAAAATGTCCTAAACCTGCCTATTTCACCCCTAAAAACTCCTTTCAGTAACATTGATCATCTCTATTGTAACTATGTGAAGAAGGAAGTTTCAGAGATGCTATTTGATCTGCTGAAGGTAATTCAGGTAGGGAGTGAAAGAGTCAGGAATTGAACCCAGACCAATCTGATTCAAAATTAGGTAGTATTTCATTTAACCATTGATGTAACAGACACTAGAAGAGAAGACACATGATAAACTATTTTTATCCTTTGAACTTATATTTGCTTTTTCATTAAAAGATATCTGGACTTACTTCAACTAGATAAGTAGCCACAAGAGCATCACCCAGATAAAAATTTGACTGCCTGATTATGAGAGTGAGCAACATGCCATAACTCCTGGTATTTGGTCACCATTTCAAAGATGTGATTTGACAAGACACGAGAGCGAAGGGAATAAAAATTCTTAACACTCCCATCTTTTTTCCCGTGCCTGGGGGAGCTGCATCTATAATTGATTACTCAACTTCCAGCTGTTCTCAGAATTGTGTCATTGAAGTCATGAATTATTTGCTAAATCTAATATGTGGATAACAGTTAAATCAGCACACTGAGTTTATGTATCTGCTGCATAATTTCTTCTGTAAACACACTTGTCCAAACAGAAGATATATACTTATCAAAGAAATTAGCCTAAAATTAATGGAAAAAATATGATAGTGCAAAATAAATACACACAGAGAACTGCATTCTGGCATTCATGTCAAGATGGCTTCACAAATTTCCCAAGACGTTTGTTTGGAGGATACCTGTAAACATCTTTGAGAGCACTTTCTGAAATCGCTTCACTCATTTCTGTAGGTATTATTATTTTGAATCCATCTCCTTGAATTACAAGTGAACTCTAAAAAAGTGAGGGAGGCTTTGTAGGCCTAGATGGCAAAGCAGTTTTTGCCAACTTTCCCATAGCAATTCCCTCAGGTCTTCCTTTTGTGCCCTCTTTCAGAAGAGTCCTTCTCACCTTTAATGTGCATATGAATCACCTGAGGATATTGTTAAAATTCTGGAGGCTTGGGGTCAAGGCTGAGATTCTGTAGTTGTCTCAATCTCCCTGCTGCTGCTGAGTCCTTGAAATGTGGCTAGTCAGAAGAGAGATGGCTAAAGTAGACAGGAGGGTTTAAAATCTTAGTAGCAAAACAAGAAGGAAAAATACATCAAAAAAAATTTTTTTTCTAATGATTATATGTTGACCAGACAATGTTATGGATATATTAGATTGAGTGACAACTAATTTTTTCTTTCTTTCAAATAAATGTTTGCTTTGCATTGTTTCCTTTTACAACACTAGTCTCAGTAAAGGGTCAAGATTAGAATCTTATTCAATGAGACCCAGATGGTGTCTTAGTATTGTCATAATTTACCACTCATGCATATTAATGAGACTACTTATCAATTTTTCCCAAAGGATTGTTTATTTTCTAAGTGTTGGGACCCTTCACTGTTGTGTCTCAAACAATTAATAGAGTGACTAGCAAAGAAGATGTTGTCATGTCGGTTAGATATTTGCATGCCACAACTGTGAAAGTGCAGCCATCCTGTGATCATCACAATAAGTGATACAATGCAGGGAAAATATCATTTCTGGAGCACTAGATTTTCTAAATTTAATATCAGAGGAGCTTAAAAGAACTTTGTGAAAACTCATAATGCTCCGTGTATTCCGGTGTTATTATGGGAAATATGTGAAGTCATGTCATAGCTCCTGCTCAAATATATGATTGTTTTACTTGAAACCTAAGGAATGATAAAACGCAGTTCATAGGAGTTTTGTAGAGGAAATCTTGAGATGATAAAATGTCTTGTAATTCTCAGTTATGAATGACTCCACTGAAATGGAAAAGTTTACTTTCAACAAAGCAATACTCTTCAAATACCAGAAAGATTTTTGCTCCTGTAATCTATCACAAAATATACAGTATTATCAGGATCTATGTAGCATGCAATGGAGCATGGTTTATGTGTGCCCAGGTCCATTATACATTTTAGACTTCTCTGAAATAGTATGTATTGCTCCCTTATCAGATATTAAGGGGACTCAAAACTTAAGTTACAACTGTTAGAAATTTGGTACTGTGGTATTTCCTATATATGAGGCTATAGAATGTAGTGATTAAGATCAATGTTCCTAGAGCCAAAATGTACTATGCAATTTACCACCTCTGTTTATCAGTTTTCTTGTCTCTAAAAATGGGGCTAATAATTATACTTAAAGAGTTGTTGTAAGGATAAAATGAGTTAAAACCTGTACTATCTACAATAGTTTGGCATATAGTTAAGTATCTGATAGGGTTGTCATTATTAGATACTAAAATATTCCTAGTTATGGTGTAAACTAGCAGCTGACATAAAAATTTAATGGCACAATGCAAAATCTACATTATAGCTAAAGTACAATAAATGTGCATTCTACCCCAGACAGGTGGCCCAGTTGGTTATCCCTCCCATGCACTGAAACAGTTGTTGGTTCGATTTCCAGTCAGGGCACATACATAGATGGTGGATTTGATCCCTGGGGTACATATGTTTCTCTCTCACATTGATGTCTCACTCTCCCTCTCTCTCTTTCCCTTCCTTTCTCTCTAATATCAATAAACATATCATCAGGTAAAGATTAAAAAATACAATAAAAATAAAATTCTTGAAAAAAAGAAATGTACATTCTTTAGTTTTTGTGGTTATATTTCCACTGATGAAAAAAACTTGAGGACAATTGTTTCTATTATGCTACTGTCTTCAAGCAAATAAATCACAATGTTTTTAAAATTCATTTGGAAACATTTCTCTTTTGAATGAGAACAAAATCTTAGTGTTTCTCACAGTTCAATATTCTACTCAAAGCATAAAATATTATTTTATCTGATAAAACTGAAAAAATATCCTGTTTGTAAAAACTGCTTTATCCAATTTCAGCAATACTTTACCTTTGGATATTTGAAAGCATATTCTTTTTAGTTCAAGTCTCAATATTATTCAATATATAGGATTTCCAATGTAATCTTGAAGATATGGGTCATGCATTATTTATGTGCTCTGATGTATTAGCACTCAATAATCCATTTGCCACCTCTGAAACATGGTTGTTTCAATATTTTAGCAGTCCCAGTGTGCAATGCATTCTGTTATGTTCTATATTTAAAAATTACAAAAATACATTTTGGAAAGAGACATGATGGCCAAATGTCAGTGATATGTTGGGTGGGATGCTGGCACAGAAAAAGGACATTAGGTCAAAACTAAGGAAATCTTAACGACATATGGACTTTAGTTAAAAATACTGAATCAATATTGGTTTATTCACTGTGATAATTATACCACAGTATGGTAACATGTTAATGCTGAGGTAAAACTGGGGCATGATAACATGTAAGATTACTGTGACTCTTCTGTCAATCTAAAGTAATCTGAAAGTAGTTGTCAAAAAATAGATTTCAAACTTCTTGAAATTTTTAATACTAAAATTCTTTTCTCCATTCTCCCATCCCCACACCCTCAACACTGCTCTTTTCTGTCCTTCTCTCCATTATGATGCAATGCAGTATTCTTTCTAAGAAATTAGAATTATCGCCGAAACCGGTTTGGCTCAGTGGATAGAGCGTCGGCCTGCGGACTGAGGGGTCCCGGGTTCGATTCCGGTCAAGGGCATGTACCTTGGTTGCAGGCACATCCCCAGTGGGAGGTGTGCAGGAGGCAGCTGATCGATGTTTCTCTCTCATCGATGTTTCTAGCTCTCTATCCCTCTCCCTTCCTCTCTGTAAAATATCAATAAAATGTATTTAAAAAAAAAAAAAGAAATTAGAATTATGGAATCTCAACAGGAGCCTACATTAAATCTCTGTACTTATAAGTTAAAGTCTACAAGTTTAAAATATGGGTGATATGTGTTTATAAATGTATAAGCAGGTTTTAAATTTAAAATCTAATATGCTTATTTACAATCTTAACAGATAGGAATTGTACTCGTGATGCTTAGAAAACAAAGTTTTGTGGTCTAACTCTATACATATCTACAAATATTTCTAAATTTATTCAAATGGCTGAATGAATAAAGAGGTCTTTCTTAGGATAGAAAACTATCATCTAGTCACTAGTCTCTTCTACTTTCCTTCCTCTGGGGACAAATGTTAGTTTAAATAGAAAATATCAATACAGAATTCTTATCATAAATCTTAGACAAGTTACTTCATAAAATTTAAACAGTTATTTTTACTTCATCTCATATACTCTTTACTCAATTTTACTACTTTTTAAAAAAATTGCATCTAGTTAAACTATAAAAATTTGAGGTTTCATATTATTTTGGGGGCTTTTGGTACATGAGCAAATTTTGATTCAGAATGAGTTCAAACAAACACATTTTGCAAGTGTTTTTGTTGAGAATATCTTTCGTATTTCATTCCCTGACTTCAGTATTCTAGCACCAAACTGACGTTTCTACTGTGATGCAAAGGGACGGGTAAGGGTGCAGTCCCTATTCTAAGATCATTTCTGCTCCAGAAGACCTTGGTCTCCTCAGAGCCTGACCTCCTCTCACACAGATGAGTTCCCAGAGCCAGCACTGCCACCTGCATTACAGACCCTGTGTATTTTATTCTCCTTATGAGAAGTTTTCATTTCTGTTGCCCGATTTCTTGGATTTTGGACTCTATTTCCCTTCTAAAAATGATGGTAACATAATTCCACTTGTTAATATCCCTAACCACCACCTGATAACTTGAGATTTAATGTATTGCTTTTTCTGAATCTAAGGATGATTCGATAATAACAAAAATAATTTTGAAATTATAGCATATTTGAATTCCTATAATGTCTGTATTCTATAGTATAATGCATTTATTTACTTTTATACTTTCTAAAAAACACTCAATCCATATCTAGCACTTACAACATTTAATAGCAAAGTACTATTGCAGTTCAGTGTCCAATAGTAATATATCTACATAATAGAGGAATATGCAAATTAGACAGGACACGGTAACATCACAACCAAACAGCAGAGACCTGAAGCTGCATGGCACTTGGCTGGGGCGAGGGACCTCAGGCCATGCTCCCAGCCCGGCAGGGCTTGATGGGGGATCTCAGGTCTTGCCCCCCCTCCCCAGTGCCAGGCAGGGGGACCTCAGGCCATGCCCCCTGCCCAGTGGGGCTTGACAGGGGACCTGAGGCTGTGCCCCAGCCCAGTGGGACTTGATGGGGGACCTGAGGCTGCACCCCCCACCCAGCGAGGCTTGACTGGGGTGGGGCCAGCCAGGTCTGGGTCTCAACCACTTGGGGTGGGGCCAGCCAGGTCTGGGTCTCCTGCGTTTTTGAAGCATGTGTGGGTGGTGGGCGGGGACTTGACTCTAGGTCCTGCAGAGTGCCCCAGACTCTGATAGGAGGGACATTTTCATATACATCTTACTAATTTTCTTTCATCTCTGACACTTCTATTATAGAGAAAGGGCAAATA
Organism: Plecotus auritus; assembly: GCF_963455305.1. NCBI lineage: Eukaryota > Metazoa > Chordata > Mammalia > Chiroptera > Vespertilionidae > Plecotus > Plecotus auritus. The sequence goes on from NC_137774.1 coordinate 157,411,276, forward strand.
ACAATATTAAAATATTTCCTCTAATTAATTCCTTTTTAATGTGCATGAATTTCATGCACCAGGCCACTAGTAATAATAATAATCATCTACACTAATAAAAGAGAAACATGCAAATTGACCGTACCTCCGCTATGAACACCAGACAATCAGGAGCGAGTATGCAAATTAACCCAACAAAGATGGCGGCAGCCACGGAGCTGGAGCGAGCAGGAGGCTTGGGTTGCCACCAGCGATGGAGGAAGCCAAGCTTCTCACCCGCCCTGGCCTCTGCTCAAGGCTACAAAGTTTCAATTATAGAAGATAAATAAATCCCAGATACCTGCTTCCAGCCGGCCTTGGCCTCCAATCAAGGAGGTGCTGAAAAAAAAAGAAAAAAAGAAAAAAAGGAGGGTCTGGGAGCCCTCAGCCCCTCACCCAGACTGGCCACACCACCATGTGGTGAGGGTCCCACTGGCAGGCTTGGCCAGCCTGCAAACAACCCTTAGCCCCTCACCCAGCCTTTCTAGGCACCCCAGTGGGACCCCCCACCCTGAAGGGGGTCTGACCAGCTTGAAAACAGCCCTCAGCCCCTCACCCAGGCTGGCCATGCCCCCCCAGTGGGGACCTTCACCCCATGGGGGAGTGACTGGCTTGCAAACCACCACAGGCCCCTTGTCCAGGCCACCCCACACCCCAAGGGAACCCCCACCCTGATCCGGGACACCTTTCAGGGCAAACCAGCCAGCCCCCACCCATGTACCAGGCCTCTATCTATACTAATAAAAGGGTAATATGTTAATTAGACTGGGAGACCTTCCAGGAGACCTTCCAGACATTCTTCTGGACAAAGCCATGGTGGTGGGGCCAAGGTAGAGGCAGTTAGAGGCCAAGAGGAGAGGGCAGTTGTGGGTGATCAGGCTGGTGGGGTCAAGGCCGTTAGAGGTAAGCAGACCAGCAGGGAGGCCAGTTGGGGACGAACAGGCCATCAGTGGGGGTCAGTAGGAGGTGATCAGGACAGTGAGGGGGCAGTTTGGAGTGAGCAGGCCAGCAGGGGGACAGTTGGGGGCAAGCAGGCCAGTGGGGAGGGGAGGTGGGGGTGAGCAGGCCAGCAGGGGGGGCAGTTGGGGGTGAGCACACTGGCATGGGAGGCATTTGGGGGCGAGCAGGTTGGCAGGCAGAGTGGTTAGGCGCAATCAGGCAGGCAGGCAGGCAGGTGAGTGGTTAGGAGCCAGCAGTCCCAGATTGCAAGAGGGATGTCCGACTGCCTGTTTAGGCCCGATCCCTGTAAACTGGCAGTAGGACATCCTTCAAGGGGTTCCAGATTGGAGAGGGTGCAGGCCAGGCTGAGGGACACCCCCCCATCCCCCATTCATGAATTTCGTGCACTGGGCCACTAGTAATAATAATAATAAACAGATATAGTTTAAAGTTATTGAAAGATCTTATGTCTGCTAATTTATTGTTTCGTTATGCAGTTTCAGTGTCAGAAATGATATATATCTTCAAAAACTCTGTGGGTATTTTTTTTATCATCATAAATTACAAAATATCACCTGGTGGAATCAGAAAATATTAGCCAAGTCTAGAACTCATTCATATAAAATAGATGGGCTGAAGATCTAAATCAAGGAAGTTAGCAGTTACTGGTGGAAGTCAAAATTTGACCCTATGTAAAAGGAATCAGATGGGTGGCCAAAGGGTGAGCTGCAGAAAGGAAGGACCAAGCAAGTCAGGACTAGTAGCTACGAGGGAAAGCATGATGGACAGCTCTGTATTTAGAGCTGTCTCAGTCTGACTGTTTTAGAGTCATTACATGCATTAGCCTTCAAGCTCCAATTAGGATGGCTCTCATGTCGCTAAATTACTGCATCAGACCCATACCTGGCTGCAGTTCTGCATGGTCCCTGCCTGATTTTTCCATTGTTTTATTTAAAAAAAAAAAAATCTTTGTTCCTTTCCTTTCGAACTCCTGGAGGATCCTGACCTCTGCAGTCACTCCTATCCTCAGAAAGTCAGATAGGGTTTCTGTCATTGGAAAGTTCATCCTTATTTTGGCACAGAAGGCATAGCGCACACCTCAGGCCTAAGCTTTAATAAGACCAGGAATATAAACGGTATGATATTTCTAAGTGGCACTTGTTTTGGGTAAATCATGTATATGTTATTGTAAAATGAGACAGGTGGATTAGTTACTGGATGAACTCATTCCCTTATTTTTTCTTACTGAGAAGTATGCACTCAATTGTACTATAGCATATAAATGAGATTAAAAATCACATGTAAGACCAGCCATCCCACCACCACCCCCCCACCCAATAAAAGTCCTGGACCCTGAGAGTCCTTTGGGTCTCCCTGGGGAGAGACATTCCACGCATGTCCCTGTAGTTCACAGCCAGACCTGGGGCAACCTCTGTGGCCTTAGACAAGGATGTTTCCTGAAGCCTATACTGGACCTCTAGGAACTCCTTTTGGATTCAGATCATTTTCTTGCTGTTTTTGCTCTGTACCCTTTTCAGTAATAAATCTTAGCAGTTAGTATTACTACAAAAAATGCCATAACCAAAATGGAAACTTTTCAGTTCTTTCAAAAAACATTGAGATCATAAATGAATAGCTTTCTTTTAATACTGGTTAAAAAAGATAATTATCAAGATTTTACCTCACTTTTTTCACCATAAAATTGACTAGGAATATCTGCACGTACCCATTTAAACACAATACACACTATGTATAACTATGTTGCACTGGAGTATAGAGAAAAGCAAAAGTTGTAATGGCACTTTATATAACAAATATATTTAGATACAAATCCTAAATATACCCTCATATCTTTGGCATGAGACATAGGGACACCCTTGGATAAAATTAACCCAACTCAAACTTGGTGTTTATTTATTTATGTTCACAAACATAGAGAGAAGAACTAAACAAGACAATTCAAGAAGATTCAGGAACATAATATGCTTCAGATGACACCTATGACCTGCTACAACCTATCTCTGAGAAAGGCACACGATTTTCAATCTTTTAAGATGTGGTATTAAAAGGTTGAAATAGTTAGTGCATTGTTTACTTTGTGATAGAAGCATTCAAACAGTTCAGGTAATCAGTTTATTTGTTCATGATCATTTATGGCACATCACAAGTCAAAGAATAAACTACAAGAAAGTGTAGTATAGGAGGTTTCTCACATGAGTTCTGAATTTTTGAAAGTGCTGACTGTTGACTTCTCACAAAGGCAAAGAGGACAATCTGTTGATCAGAGTAAAGCTGCCTTAACGAAATGTACTGCCTCATGTGAGGTTATCATTTTGACATTTTCTGAAAAGAAGGAATTGAAAAAGTTAACTATTGACTTTTTAAGTCTGGACTCCAGTAGTTTGAGATGCATCTTTCAAAGAACTAGGTAAGCACTGGGCAAAGTTTATGAAGTTTATGACACAACAGATTATGATCAACAAACACTGTGAGTCCAGGGTCCTGAAATCAAACTTTACTGGGCAAATGGTTGCCAAATAAGCAAGCAGCTGTCACAGAAAAGTTTAGGAACTTCCTGAAGGAAAGAGCAGTTATTCATTGGCTGATCATTTCATCTTTCTGAACAAGAATGTTCTGGAACAAACACTTAAGTCATATTATCACAGGAGGTTTAAGTTCTCAGCAGGGAGATACAATTCAAATAGTGAAAACCATCTGTTTCAGCAGGGTGTACTGGGAGACTTCAACTCAAACTCGGTCATGCACACATGCAACCATCTAGTATGTGGAACATGCTGTGTTATGTGCTGTCTCCAATACATGAGCATTAGAGGGATGTATTCTCACTTTACAGACCTTATAGGCCATCATACAGGTTAATAAAAAGGCAATGCAGTGTGAGGTAATAAGTGTTTGATAGCAGATATATGGGGGCACAACGGCAGTATACAGGAAGAACACAGAACCTATATTTGGGGGTTCTCAAAAGGCTTCTTGGGAAAAATAATGGCTTGAATGAAATTTTGTAATGGAAGCTAAGGGAATCAATGTAAGAAATGAAAACATAGTAAATCTGAGGACATTTCTTTGGAGAAGAGCAACTTTTGGAATAATATAACTTAAGCCTAGCTAGAATATGTATTGCCTTAAAATCGAAAGGTCAATCTCTCCTATTTAGAAAAATTATATAATTATACATACATCCTAAATTAGAAATTTATTTCTGTTACTCACACATATTATAATATACTAGAGGCCTGGTGCATGAAATCCATGCACTGGGGGGGGGGGGGGCGGTTTGTCACTCAGCCAAGCCTGCACCCTCTCCAATATGGGACCCCTCGAGGGATGTCCAACTGCCCATTTAGGCCTGATTTCACTGCACTCCCTGGCCGGCCTGGGCACCCTAACTGCCCTCCCCTGCAGGCCTGGTCCTCCCCAACTGTCCTCCCTTGCAGGCCTGATCACCCCCAACTGCCCTTCCTTGCAGGCCTGGTCCCTCCAAACTGCCCTCCCCTGCTGGCCTGATTGCCCACAACTGCCCTCCCCTGCTGGCCATCTTGTGGTGGCCATCTTGTGTCTAAATGGGGGTGGCCATGTTTGACCACATGGGGACGGCCATCTTGTGTGTTGGAGTGATGGTCAATTTGCATATTACCTTTTTATTATATAGGATATATATATATACATACATATATATATGTTATGTATATTTCATATATCATGTTTATTATTTTTCAATTCTACTAAAGGCCAACGTATGAGCTGTAGACATAAATCTAAATAGTTCACATAAAAAATAAATTCATTTATGCTCAGATTTAATTTCAACATGAAGGCTACTGTTGTTTAGGTCTGATTTGAAATTGACATTTTAAGAGGTAATGATGGCTTTGAGTATATCATCTTTTGAACCAATCAATTTTACCTTTTATATCTTGATAATACTAAGAATATGTAAAATGCCAGCAATTCCCCTATAATTCCATGGACCAGATTTAAACCTGGAGTATGAGAATTCTCTAAGGCAGTTTGAACTAAATTCACATTGCATTTCTTCCTTTGTCCTCAGTTCATTCAGGCTCTGTTCACTATGAGCTGCCTTTTTTATACTAGTCGTGTCAACATGGAAAAGATTAAGAATATGTTTCTTTATTGTGAAATCTTTCTAAAGAACTCTCAGAAGAGTTTCCTCATTTTTCCTATTGATTATAGATTTATTTTCAAGGAAAGCAAAGGTTTATTATTCTCAACTTTTGAGTGCATGGGTGCTTCCTCTTAACAGTAAAAAATCCACATACTCATTCATCTCATTCTTTTCTGCTAGTTTGCTAGTGATTATCAAACTCTTATTTTTTTAAATTATTTTTTAATAAAACTTTATTCAGATTATTACAATTGTTTCTCCTTTTCCCCCCCATAGCTCCCCTCCACCCGGTTCCCACCCCACCTTCTGCCCTTACCTCCCCGCCACTGTCCTCATCCATAGGTGTATGATTTTTGTCCAGTCTCTTCCTGAACCCCCCCATACCCCTTTCCCCCTGAGAATTATCAGTCCACTCCCTTTCTATGCCCCTGATTCTATTATATTCACCAGATTATTCTGTTCCTCAGGTTTTTAATTCACTGGATTTTTAGGTTCACTTGTTGATAGATATGTATTTGTTGTTCATAATTTTTATCTTTACTTTTTTATTCTTCCTCTTCTTTAAGAATACCTTTCAGCATTTCATATAATACTGGTTTGGTGGTGATGAACTCCTTTAGCTTTTTCTTATCTGTGAAGCTTTTTATCTGCCCTTCAATTCTGAATGATAGTTTTGCTGGATAAAGTAACCTTGGTTGTAGGTTCTTGCTATTCATCACTTTGAAAATTTCTTGCCACTCCCGTCTGGCCTGCATAGTTTCTGTTGAGAAATCAGCTGACAATAGAATGGGTGCTCCCTTGTAGGTAATTAACTGTTTTTCTCTTGCTGCTTTTAAGATTCTCTCTTTGTCTTTTGCTCTTGGCATTTTAATTATGATGTGTCTTGGTGTGGTCCTCTTTGGATTCCTTTTGTTTGGGGTTCTGTGCGCTTCCTGAACTTGTAAGTCTATTTCTTTCACCAGGTGGGGGAAGTTTTCAGTCATTATTTCTTCAAATAGGTTTTCAGTATCTTGTTCTCTCTCTTCTTCTGGCACCCCCATAATTCTGATGCTGGTACGCTTGAAGTTGTCCCAGAGGCTTCTTACACTATCTTCAACTTTTTGGATTTTTTTTTTTTTCTTTTTGCTTTTTCGGTTGAGTGTTTTTTGCTTCTTTGTATTTCAATTCTTTGACTTGATTCTTGTGTTCCTCTAGTCTGTTGTTGGGTCTCTGTATAATATTTTTTATTTCAGTCAGTGTATGTTTAATTTCTAGTTGGTCCTTTTTCATATCTTCGAGGGTCTTGTTATATTTATCAGCCTTTTCTAGGATATTTTTGAAAAGCCTTATAACCGTGGTTTTGAATTCTATATCCAGTCATTTGTTTTCCTCCATTTCTTTCGTTTGTGATCTGTTTCTTTGTCGCCGCATTTTCACTGCTTCCCTGAGTTGGTAGGGTAAATTTGTGTGCTAGGTTTCCTATATGGCCCAGTGGGTCGGCCTCCCCAGTTAACCTGAGGTGGATACTCTTGGTGCACCCCTTTGTGGACTGTGTGCTCAGCCTTGTTGTAGTTAAGTCTTGATTGTTGTTGGTATCACTGGGAGGAATAGACCTCCAGGCCAGTTGGCTGTGAGGATCAGCTGTATCTACCCTGGGAGAAGTTCAGTGCTGGAGACAGTCTTATAGGATTAGACTTGCCAAATTGCAAAAGCCTCTGTGTTTAGCTTGGATGGGGTGGAGTCTCAGGGCAGAGCGACAGTCTTGGCTTCCTGTCAGCCTTGCCCTTGCGAGCACGCACCCCTCCCGACCTCTGCCTTCCCCGGCTCCCGAGCCTCCGCCCGAGAGTCCAGATTACCCCCCATAAGAGCGTGGGTCCCCAGGGGCTCGCCTGGAACTGGGGTTCAGTGCAGTCAGAACTGGGGTTCAGTGCAGTCAGGAGCTTCTGACTCCCTTCTGCTAGTGAATGCCTGTGGCAACCTCCCAGTCTTTGTGCACACTGGCGTGCGCGCCTCCAGACCCCTGCCCACCGGGGCTCCCCCGGGTCTCCCCATGGGTCTCAGAGTCTCTGGGTGCCTTTCTCTCTACCTGGCAGTCCAGACTCCCCCTGTATGAGCCTGGGTCCATGGGGTTTCGCCCGGAACTGGGGTTCAGTGCAGTCGGAACTGGGGTTCAGTGTAGTCGGGGGCTTCCTTCCCCCTTTCGCCAGAGAAAGTCAGCCCGGCTCTCAGCCACCCTTCCTCTCTGCGCGCACAAAGACCCTTTGCTATACCTCCAATTCTCTGTGAGCTTTTCTCTTTCCTTCTAGTTGTAGAATTTCCACTCAGCCAGCTTTCCTGTGGTTCTGGATGGTGTCCGTTCTTTCTTTTAGTTGTAGTTTTGAAATTGTTGTGTGAGGCAGCGGTTTAGGTACTTACCTATGCTGCCATCTTGGTTTCTCTCCCTCTGCCTTAATTCAGCAAACTCTTATTTTTAGCCAATATTCCATGTTAGTGAGTTCAGGACCTTTATTTTTTTAAAAATTACCTATTCACATGTCCAAAATATATATATTTCTCCCCTGTCAACCAAGAAAGAAACATTTTTTTTTTTTGTTTAATGATGCTGGATTTGAATTTTAATTTTCTCTCGCTCAAAGAAACTTAACCAAAAAAAAAATAATAACTAGTGACTTACCTCAAGTTCAGTCAAGCACTGGAATATTTATTATATTTAAAATCACATCTCTGTTGTATAGAATGTGAATCCTAATCCATTATTTTTAAAAACCTTTTTAAAATGTTACTTTTTCTGTTATAGATAATTATTTGATTATTTTCATAATAGAAGATGAGACTTTTGGGGGGATTATGATGATTTCTTAGATATGAGGTTAGTGAATTATGTTTGGGACTTATTTCTTCATCCAAGGAACAAAACCAGCATCAACGATGTTCCATCTGCATAAAGAATATCAAGATTTCCTTTATTATTTCTAACCCAGTTTATTTTCTTTTTTCTTAGCAGAGAATGTGAGCATATCAAGAGACATCTATGGTCTTTCAAGTGCTTAAAAGGAGCTCAAAAATTGAAATGTGTTTTTGAGACTGTCAGCATGCTTACAATGGATGACAAGCAACTGGCTTCACTGAGAAATATCTAAATGTCCACCTAATGCATGATGACTAGAAATGACAGAGATGCTAACTGTTAATTCTTAAGAAACTGTTTCAAAATATTAGTAGAAATATTAAAGTTTCTGGAGTGGGACCCATCATCTGACAGTGACATGATTGCTTTAATTTTTTTCTCTTTCCTTATGCCAAAACAACCATGGCATATAATTTCATCACATTCCCTCAAATTATGCTTACTTATTATTTTCAATTATATTAGGTAAATGTCAGTCTGCTTTCTGAAGAAGATTTTTAGATGAATTGAAATGAAACTTCTTTTCAGAGTAAATTTCTGTATTGCATAATATAGAATACAGCATGAATAGAATATAAAATCCAAGATACAAGAAAGAAACCATCAGACCATAGTTTCAAAAGAGTTAAAAGCAGCATGGCCAATAAGTACTGGACTGTCTCTTTAAAGACCTCCAGTGGGCTAATCTGCATGGTGGGTATTTGAGATCTTTTTATAACCGACTTCTATAATCTGATGAGGGTAAAGTGAAAGTGCGGTGGGTTAAGGAGGGAATGGAAGGTGAAGCATGGCAGTCATGGAATAAAGAACACCTCCAGGACATGTGGAGGAAGCTTTATTTGGTGAGAGAAACAGGGTGATAGAAAGTTTAAACTTCTGAGAGTTGAGTATGTTTATTGTAGGGAGAGAGCCCATTAAGAGGGAGACTACTAGAGACATTGATTGTTAGAGATTTAGATCCCTATGATGAGGCTAAAAATATGTTGGGTGTAGATGATTTGAAATAGTTAGAAAATTAGTGAGAAAAGAAAAAGAATGATGATACAAATATACAGGATTGACATCAACTGCTGATGTCAATATCATGAAATTTTTGTCATATCTTTCCCTGGTGGTTTTTATTTGCTCACAATAAAAAATGTGAATGTTGGTAAAGAATATATAGATACCAATATTTGAATTATAAAAATGTAGAAGGTACTCTATGGAGTATATAAAACAAAAAGGTCCTTTCCTTCAGTAAAAATACAGGGTGTCCCCCCAAAATGTATGCACACTTTGAATGATTATAAAGTCAGTGCTTATTAACATATAGTTCATTTTCAAAATGTAAAAGAATCTAAAGAAATGAATAATTCTTTTGGTCAATGTCTGTTTTAAAACAAAACACCATTCTGGTCCAGGCACTGCTGATAACACGAAGCAATACAATCTCAAACATCAAGAATCATTTCATTCGGTATTTGTGAGCCTTCAATTCATTGACTGTTGTCAGTTTTGTACTATAAACTTTATCTTTTATGTATCCCCATAAAAAAGTCTAGTGACACTTTAGGATAAATATTCTGTGTTCATGGAATAGTCTTGCTTCACTCATCATTTCAAATCAGGTAAACTTGAAAAGGAGTGAAAATTAAGTGTTATCAGCTATTAAATTGTGTATACATTTTTGGGGACACCCTATATAATCCAGTTGGACATAATCAACTAAAATTAGTTTTAAAAACAAGTAATTCAAAACAACAATGAATAATTGATTTCCATACTTCACATATGAATAAAAAGTTTTTTTGTTTGTGTATAACCTCCCATTTTCATATTTATTTAGACACATTTAGGAAGAAAAAAAAATCATTCTCCATGTGCGTGCAACATATTAGGTGAAAGTTCAATTTTCCATGGGGTTTTCTCTATTCTGCTTTAATTAATAGTTCTGAATCTGGCTCCTTTCTGGCTGAGATCTCTGTATAACCAGGAAGAATCTTGATAACAAGGAGTCTGAGGTATAGTTCTAAGTTATTACCATAAGCTGGCAATGTCTATAAAGTACAGAACATTTAACCCATTGAACTAAATTCAACTTGATTTAACTAAGCTAAAATCTGAGAATAACACATCAAATAATTAAGATAGAATTCACAGTAACTTTAGAGTCTACTGAATTTTTAAGTTAACTCTCACCTTAAACTAGTACAGGAACAATTAACTTTCTCAGATTGTTTGCTGCTGTTACTTTTGGTGAGAGTCCTGGATTAATTTAATCAGGTTTTGCAAGCTGGCCCTCAATCAGCCCAGTTGCTCTATTAATGTTCTAATTTTCTATTTGTTTTTGCCAATTGGAGATTTGACTAAAGCTGGTAAAGTGTTAATGTCTTTCTGCTAATCCAATGCCCAACTTAAACTGTTTTATGTTGTTGTTGTTTTTTGTTTGTTTGTTTGTTTGTTTGTTTTTTCTAAATAATGATCAAACTATCTTTGTGAAAGGAAGAACCAGTCTTTTTTAGAGCCCAAGGCAGGTAGCAGGCAATAGAATGGGTTCAACATTATTTTTGTAAAAGTACTCAGGTGACATCCCTGACAAGTGAATTAAATTCACAAAAGACATGTTTTTCTTAAGGCATGCACTTTTCTAATCTTTATAGAAATCTGTGTAATATTATTATAATGATTTACTAAGGTAATTATACTAACAAAATATAGTTTATTTTTCTTTTTTAACGAAATATATTTTAAATGTTAGCATTAATATAATGGAATTCTTATGTATGTATGTATGTATGTATATAAGGTAAGTGAATACACACATATATATATTGAAAGTTATTATCTTTTTATGTAATAACAGTAATAGTGAGCATTTGTTATATGTTTGACAATATGGCAGGTTTATATAATTAAATTTATGTGATCATTTTATTCTCACAGTAAGTAGATGGGGTTGATTCTATAGGTCCCATTTTATAGGTGATAAGATGGATGTTGAGCACATTTTTGATGATCTTTCAGCTAATAAAGGCCTGTTTTGTGCTGCAAATACAGGTTAGTATCTGAGCACACCTCGGCTTCTATTCATTTTGTTATACTAAGAAAACATAGCCTTCTCCATGCCTTTTTTTTCCTCAGTGGAGAAATCAAAGCTAATAATCATTTCAATTATTATCCATTCTATGTTATTGTCACACAAGCAAAGCTCTTCGTATTGTAATCTCTCATTCAGCATATACTTTGTTTTCAATGTGAAGGCAATTGCTCATTTGGCCACATACTCCAAAATCATTACACTTTGAAAACTAATTTTAAATATAATTCAACTTTCTATATTTCAATAGGGTAATGTAGCTAGAGAGCATGTCTCAATATGTTTGAAAGATATTTTGTTTGGTTTTAGTTTAAGTTTCAGTTATCAAGTGGGCAGATGGTAGTTTCTGAATATCATTTCTTACCTTGAAAAGTACAATAATCTATACTAAAAAAAGAGAAACATGCAAATTGACCATCACTCCACTATGCCCACCAGCCAATCAGGAGGGAATATGCAAATTAGAAGGTCAAATATGGCGGCTGCCCAGCTGCTCCAGGCATGGAGTGGCCGGGCAGGGCAGGACGCCTGTTATGAGAGGGAGGACGGGGCGGGGGGGGGGGGGTGTGAAGGGATCTACAGGAGCAGCACTCCTGCCAGCTGCAGCGAAGATGAAGACTGCAGACTCCAGAGCCTGCAGTGAAGACGAAGATGGCAGAGTCCAGCCTGAATCTGCAGCAAAGACTGCAGACTCCGGCTGGAGCAAAGGCCTGGGTCCCAGGTGCCGGAGGAAAACTGGTGCTGGAAGCCAGGGGAAGGAAGGCCTATTGCACGAATTTCTTCATGCAACAGGCCTCTAGTGTAGGTATAATAATCTCCATCAATCCTTATAGATTAATTTTTTGTTGTTGTTGTTGTTGTTTGCTGCAAAAAGCTCTATTGTTTTATTTGGTCCAGTGCATGGGAGAGGGCTTCAGGGTGGTTAGAAGAATGGCTAGTGGTTTGGGGAGAGGCTCAGGTAAAAGTCACACACCAGGGGATGCAGAGGGGCCCCTCAAAGGCCTCTGGGCTCCAAAGGCTCCTGGCTGTGCTTGAGGGTCAGCCTTTCAAAGAGATCCTCAATCAGCCCAGCCTGGGGGCCTGCAGCCTGTGGAGGTGAGTCAGGTGTCGCCCATCTTCTTGATGAGTTTCACCTCTCACCCCGGAAGTGGTTCTGCAGGAAGTCACAGAGACGAGGGTCTGCGGGGAGAACCACGGCCTGCAGCTCCAAAAGGGTTCAGGTTCCTCTCCAAGGCCAAGGCGGCTTCCATGGTGTCCTGGGAAGGCTTCAGCACGTCCTGGAAGAGAATGCGGCCACTGCACTGGTTTTGCATCTTTAAGAGATGCTCAGTGCCCTCAGCTTCTTCTCCACCAGCTCTCAGAAGAGGTGGCCTATGCCCTCCAGAGCCACATCATCAGGTCAAAACAGAAGCCCAGAGAGAGGTAGGAGTAGGGCCCGCAGACGCAGGTTGGCCAGGCGGTTGACTGCAGCCTCCACCTGGGTGGAATAATTCTGATAGATTTGGGAGCTCATGGTTGTTCAGCAATAAGGAGTTAAGGTAGAAAAAAATGGTGTGTTGGCTGGTCCCGGGGAGGTGGTTCTCAAGGTGGTTCTGAAGGTGGTGACTGGATTAGATGTTGGATGTGGTCGGAGGCTGGAAGAAGGGGAGTCCCTGGGTCTGTTCCGTCCAAACACTGTTGAAGCGAGAGACTGATCTGGGACCACAGAGGGCACTGCTGTAGCTTAATGTTTTTTAGGGGAGGGATAGGTCTATTAAAGTGTTTTGGTTTTCACTATAAACAGGTCTTATTTATTAGCTGATAAAAGATTTCAAAAAATGTTTGACATCAACAAAATGCTATTATGTTGATGTCAAACAGTTTCTTGTAATTGTCATTTACAAATATAAATTGGTCAAACTAGTTTACAGGTCTATTAAGCTCTAATTTTTTTATTCTAAGCATATCTGAATTTATATTTAGAGTTCTAAGGTTAATATCTTGATAAAAGTATACTGTAATGAATAGAATGTTTTTATCTGATTCTTGAGAAAAATTTTCCCTGGGAAAGTCTAATTTAAAAAGGAATACCAAAATTAGGAAATGCAAATTGCATCTGTGGAGGAGGCTTCTAAGAACTTAGATTCTCAGACATTTTAGTACATTCAGAGAAATTAAGAAAATGCATTTAGCTGAGGTTCGCATACTTTACAGTTTGGCAGTCAGAAGTCCAAAATGGGTTGTACTGGGCCAAAGTCAAGGTATGGCTGAGTTCCTTTTTGTAGGTGCTACAGTAAAAACCTGTTCTCTTTCCATCTTCTAGATGTCACCTGCATTTCTTGGCTTGTGGCACTTTCTCTATTTTCAAAGCCAACAGAGTGGGTTGGATTCTTCTGACACTGGTGTCTTTCTGGTTCTCATTCTTATGCCTCCACTACCACTTTTTTTAATTGATTTTTTTTTTTGAGAGAGAGAGGAAGGGAGAGGGATAGAGATATAGAAACATCAATATAAGAGAAATATTATGAAATAGCTGCCTCCTGCATGCCCCCCCCACAACCCCCACAGGGGATCAAGGCTACAACCAGGCATGTGACCTGACCAGGAATCGAACCTGTGGCCTCTTGGTTCCTGCGTCGATGCTCACCCATTAGAGTAACACTTGCTGGACAACTTCTACCACTTTTGAGGGCCCTTGTCCTTGCATTGGGCCCACCAGGTAATCAAAGATAATCAACCTATTTCAAGTGAGACATTTATCGATCTTAATTCTATCATTAGAATGTGGATTTTTGTTTTGTTTTGTTTTGTTTTGGGGGTTAGGGGATATTCATTTTGTCTACCACAATCCCAATCAATAAGTAACTAAGTCTTGGAGACTTGTGTTTCACATGATTTTGTAACCCTTCCTCATGTCTCCTACACATTCTCTTTTACATATTTTATGAACAGCTTCCAAATCACCTAACCTAATTTCCTCAATTAGAAATTAAGAATCATGTTTCCAGTAGTCCTGTGCACTGAGTAACTCTGTGTCTCATAAAAGTGACTTAAGTTGGCTTTTTATAGGTAAGTCAATATTATTGGACTAAGTGACTTACCCCTTTCATTTTAAAAACAAAGCATAATATAAAATGAGTAACATAATTAAAATTGATTTTGATTATCAATTTTAAATAATGGCACATTAACAGTCAAGTTTAAAAGCATTATACATATAATTTAAACTTAATTTGAATGAAATACCTTCTCATAAGTCATATAAGAAATTGAAGTCTATTCCATAAAAGTTTCTCTTTAGCCAAAGTGATGAGGTAAGATGATGCTATCTTTACTGTGTTAAAAATAGTCCTTGAATCTTCTGCTCTTAGGAGAGAAAGATTATGTGTATTCATTTTACAAACTTTTTCTATGACATTCTTTATTAAACTACCATTATTATATTTGGCAATAATAGCTAATACAAGAGACTAGGATACTACATATAACATTTCTCTGTAGGTTATGTTTAAAATGATAATTTGGGTACTACGATGAAAATATTCAATTATGGAGAAATGTTGTGACTGCCTGGGAGGCAGTAATATGATAGAAATTTAAAACTCCATTTAGCATATTTTTGACATGCTGCATTTTTTTTTACTCACAACAGAATCCCCTCTGGAACAATCTTTAAACTAGATTCAGCACTAACACTTTTTATGGATTTTATGAATATAAGATAATGTGCATCTATATTAAATACCATTTGTCACCTAAATATATTTGATATTGAGTAATTTTGAATCAAAGAAGATAATATTCATGGATTTTTGAAAAATGACTCCAATTATAATTCTTATTTAGCTGCTAATATTGTTGATATCTATCTTGTTTCATCAAAGTAGAAAAGGTTAGTTAGGATTATCTCAGCTTTTATGGTGTCTAAGCTAAATACTGTTAAATTTATGGGAAATTGTCATTTTCTTATTATCATATGTGATAGCAAATTGTGTTTAGCTATCTCCCCAAATTGGAGAACAGGTTTTACATTCTTTGAACTTTCAGGTGGTGAATGAGAATTGGATGAGCTTGAATGATAAGGACTAAAGCTTTTTATTTTTATTTTTTTTGCTTTTTATTTTACTTTTAGATTTATACAACAAAAAAGATCTTGCTCAAAAACAATGACAACAAAGTATTTTTTTTTTTGAGGTAGATTAAATGTTCTCCTTGGTTACCCGTATTCTCTTATTGTTCCTACCAACAAAAGTGCAGATTTTTCTTTTCCTTTTAACTGTTTTCTAATGCCATCTTTTGAAACTGCTTCTAAGAAGTTAACAGTATGTCTGCAGCATAAATTCTGGGTCAACTAGACTTAATTGATTGGATTTTTTCAATGGAATGTATGAGGTACAAATTTATGTTCTTGGAATAATTAAGGCTTGAGATAATTATTTCTAATTACTATTGTAATTGTAATATTTGGTAAGCCAAATAGCCAAACAACCCAATCAAAACAAACAGGCAGACTCCTGGTAGCATGGGGTGCTTCTGATTCTTTTCTATTTACCACAGGAGGGTCCCTCAACTGTTCATAAAAGTTCACGAGAATTTTTGGAAAATATATTTTCTGTTCTTTATCTTCAGATTATGCTTTGTTGAGCACTGTTCCTTATTTATTATTCTTTGTTGAACATTTTTTAACTTTATCATTTGCTGCTATTCTCACCTATCAACATGGAGTTTATCAAATAACACCCCACGAATCTTTTAAGATAATACTTAGGTCACGAGTTAATTTTTAATTTTTTTGTGTAGTTTATTTGTAAGATTTATAATGTTGGATCCTGTATATAGAAACATAGCAAAAAATATATTTATGTTTAAACAGTCACAATTGTGATATTATCTAGAGCTAATTAGCATGCACATATAAAATAATCATGTTGCTCTATTTGATGTGAATGTGTTCATTTCTAAATACTTACAATGCACATCTTTCATGTGTAAATATTTTTTAATAAAGTCCTCCCAAGTTACATGCTGGCCAAATATTTCAAAAAAGAAGGAGTCACAGAATATGTGACTGGAATGAAACCACAATAATCCAGCCTCTGTGGTTGCTAGACATCTGTGTGACTCTTCTGCATATTGTCACTTACAGATTCACAAAAACAGAATTGCAATTTCAAAAGTTAAATGTCTTGGAATACAGGCATAACGAAGTGTGTATTTTAATGGTGTTCTAGAAACTGTTCATCACACTATAAAAACTTGAACACTAGGTGGATGACATCTTTTAAGTCATAAAAATGAGACCTGACATGAGGAGGAGATCAAACAGAAGTATGCAGTTGACCCTAACAATGCAGGGGTTAGTGGCACCCAGTCAAAATTTTGCATTCAACTTTTGACTCCAGAAAAAGTTAATGATTCCCTCACTACCAAGGGGGATTGGTTCCAGGACCCACACGGATGCCCAAATACATGGATGCTCAAGTACCCTAGATAAAATGGCTTAGAACAATGCACATAATTGGCCCTCTATCAGTCTCCCAACCACTGGTCCAAAACTGTGCAGACATTTATTGACAAAAAAAATGTGTGTATAAGAGGACCCACACAATTCAAACCCATGTTGTTCAAGGTTCACCTGTATATCACAGGATAGGCCACATACAAATAAGCAGAAAGAAAACCTGGTACAAAGTGAATGGCAAAATTAAACTTCTCAGAAAATTGAGATGCAATATCAAATGCTTATGAGCTATAATTCTGATCTGACCAAAATAGAAAAATTCCCAAATAACAGAAATGAGAGAAATTTATGTCACACCAAATCAGCACTTTGAAAACAAAAAGCAAAAGGATATGTTAAGACTTTTTTTTCAATTTATTGTTTTTAAAGCCTGCAGAACAATTATACACAGAAAAAAAAAATGGTCATATTAAAAATGATTTGTAATGGAATAATACCACACCCACTGTGGAGTAACTCCTTGCTATTTTAGGAGGCTCAGGCAGTCGCATTGCTATTTTAGACTCCCCAAGAGGCAAAAGCGAGGTCACAGCACAGAAAGAATTAAAGGACAAACTGTATGATACCCGCATTTTTGTGGCTGTGTGGTGGCAAGGTAGATGGCCTGCAGCTATGGCAGTGGAACTAATCAAACATGTACACCTGATTAAGTTTGATGTGTTAGAGGGCATTTGACCTCCTGAAGAGAGAAGTCATGAATTTCATAATGAGGCTCCAAATGGAACACATATAGCCACAGCCTTGAGAATATTTGCTGTGAAAATGCTTTTCTTATAGAAAAGTATCATCTCTGATACCTTTTGGCATTTGTTTAAAATTATAGATTTGATAGATCCCACTCCATAAAGGATCACTCAAGTAAGCTAAAGAAATAGAAATTCTATCATCACAAATGGGACACCAATTGAAAGACTAATATATCACTTTCTCACTATAATTTACAGAAACAATATTGCTAACACGTCATCCCCTTTCCAGGACAGTGAAAACTCTTAATTGTCTGTTTAGGAATCCCTAATCAATAGCCATATTCTCTACCTTTTCTCCTTTCTAATTTTAGTTAGAGAGAGAAAAAAACACTGAAATTGGTTATTATGAGAATTGTTACTCTTTATAAAAACAAGCATGTGATTGATAAAAACCCCAATATACTTTTTATATGTTAGTAAGCAATCTGGATGTTTTAAGTCAAAGTTGCATTTAGTACAAAAATGTATTTAACATACATTCTGAATAAACAATGATCTAAACAGAAGATAGTTGATTTTCCATTTTCTTAATAGAATAATTATAAGTTTTAGGGCACATTGATTAATAAACTTTTAGGAAAATAGATTAATAAGACAAATATCTATGACAATGATTTAAAAGATTTTAGATCATCTATATATTCTGTATCTAAAACCACATATATAAATTTAGCAATATTATTACTTGTTCTCACATTTCATATAAATATGTAACACAAACTCTTTACATGAATCTTTGATGTTGACATCTATTTCTAGCGCTCTTTTTTTTAATATATTTTATTGATTTTTTACAGAGAGGAAGGGAGAGGGATAGAGAGTCGGAAACATCGATGAGAGAGAAACATCGATCAGCTGCCTCCTGCACACCCCCTACTGGAGATGTGCCCGCAACCAAGGTACATGCCCCTGACCGGAATGGAACCCGGGACCCTTCAGTCCGCAGGCTGACGCTCTATCTACTGAGCCAAACCGGTTTCGGCTCTAGCGCTAACTTTTACATCATGAAATATTTTTCCAAAGCTCGTGTTTCCCCCAACCCCCAAAGCTTCTAATCTTACTGTCATCTAAGTTTCTTAAGAAACTACATATGTTATCTCCGAAAAATTTTATCCATAACATTATTTGCAGATCATTAAGGCAGTATTATTTTAAAATTTTACCTCAAGGCACAAATTCATGAGTGCTAAAATTTAATCACCTGCAATTGTGAGAGGTCTTACCTTCAGATATAAAGTTAACTTGGTTAAATGTCTTTACTTGTTCTTTTATCATTCTGCGGTGTTATACATAAAGTCATCTACATCTTTAAGATTTTTCAGGAAGTACAGCTTGTTGATAATAGGACAATTAAGAGGAGCCTCAGGCAAAATAAAGAAATGATAAATATGGGAGTTTGGGAGAAATCACGATTTCACTCAGATGTAGAATCTAAAGAACAATATAAACTATCAAACAAAACAGAAGCAGACTCATAGATACTCTCAGAGAACAGACTGATGGTTGCCAGAGGGGAGGTAGTATTGGGAGGCTGAGTGAAAAAGGTGAAGGGATTGAGAAGTACAGACTGACAGCAGCAAAATAGTCACGGGGATGTAAAGTACAGCATAGGAAATACAGCCATTGATATTGTAATCACTATATGGTGCCCAGTGGGTACTGGAAATGTTGGTGGGGACACTTTGTAAAGTATATGCTGTACACCTGAAACTCAGACAAATGTTAACTGTAATTGGGGTGGGGGGGAGGTCTCGATACCTGCCATCCACAGAAGAATATGACAGCAGTAAAGAGCACAGACTTTTGATGTCCCCTACACTTACTTGGGTTCAAGTACAAGTCAGCCATGTTCTAGCACTGTAACCGTCAGCACTTAGTAAACCACATAGTACAAAGCCATGTGCCTGAAGGGAGCAGAATTCATCTACCAGGAGGCAGCGGTTACTTTGGCAGTGAGGATGTGATGAAGGCAGAAACCAGGTTACCTGGAATAGGGGAGAATGGGAGAGAAGGACATATTTACAGCAGGAACCATAAACTTCATAAAAGATTCCATGAAGCTTGGTTGATCAAATAAGAATCAGATTAAAATGGCAGCTCTTTGGGAATTCTAATGAGATATATTTGTCTGCCTCTCCTTTCAATTATGAGTGAACACATGTGATATCAGACAGTGAAGAATGAGAGAAAGTAACAAAATAGATAACAGGAACATATGTAGAGGCACGTTTAAATCTCTGCAGCAAAACAGCACTTAGAATAAAATTCAGCCCAAAGGCCAGATTGTGATCTCTGAGTCTCAGCTTGTTGTGCTTCATGTTCCTAATCTGTAACATTACAGCATTTCATAGGAATGTTGTCAAATTTAAATGGGGCCACATGCATTGCGTACAGCGCAGCGTAAATGATACCTCTGAATCCTACATGCTAAGAGCTCTCCCCTGAGCTCCAGATTATAGCATCTCCACTTGGCTCTCAGGGTTGGGAGGGCGACAACCATGCCTGTCATACATGTCAGCCATGCCTACTGCAGCGCCTGACACTAAGTTTCTACAGACTGACTTAGCCTTTACACATCCAACTGCCTACTGCACAGCTTCTCCTAACGGCCATGGACACCTCAAATACATGCTCAAAACTGAACGACCAAACCCACCACTGTCACCACCAGATTGCCATTTCCATTCCTCTCATCCTCCTGCATTTCCTCTTCACAAGTTTGTTTCACCCTCTGTTAAACATCTCCATCTATGCAGTTACCCCACCGAAAGTTTTGGAAGGCAAAACATCCCTCTCTCATTCTTCACGCACATCCGGAGAATCACCAAGTCCTGGGTCTTTTCCCCTGAGCT
The DNA here is from genome assembly GCF_963455305.1 of Plecotus auritus. NCBI lineage: Eukaryota > Metazoa > Chordata > Mammalia > Chiroptera > Vespertilionidae > Plecotus > Plecotus auritus. The sequence goes on from NC_137774.1 coordinate 157,431,447, forward strand.
ATTTTTCACATCCAACTTCTTTCCTTTTCAACCTGCCACTAACTATTTGTCTTATGTCTCATTGCTTAACTGGTCTCTCAGCTTCCAGGTTTGCTCCTCGCTAACCCCCCTCCCCAGCTGATGTTACTATCCTGCTGAAACCCCATGGGTGCCTCCTTGTTTTCCTGCTCACTCCAGCGGCCCAGGGGTCCTCAAACTACGGCCCACGGGCCACATGCGGCCCGCCGAGGACATTTATCCAGCCCACTGGGTGCCGCTGCCTGTCCTGCTTAGCAGCCGACTCGCCCCGGGCCCACAGTGCGCATAAGAATTTGTTCATAGTTTTTTTTTAAACTATAGTCCGGTCCTCCAACGGTCTGAGGGACAGTGAACTGGCCCCCTGTTTAAAAAGTTTGAGGACCCCTGCCAGCCTCTCTAGCCTTCACATGTCAAAGCTCCAGAAATGTCAAATTAACGGTGGTCCTTCTGCACCTCAGCTTTTGTATACATCCTTGCCTTTTTTTACTTTATAAGATATACATAGTAGTTGTGAAAAATCTTAATGAGTACAGTCCTCCATGATTGTACCTTTCTTCCTTTTCAATCTTTGTTATCTCATGGGATAATGCTGCTCCCTATTCATCAGATCCACCATCCCTTTTGAACATTCCGTAACACCACCCCCCAAATCCCCACCCAACCACACAGGCACCAATGGAATTAGTCACCATGCTCTCTTCTTTACGTCCTCAATCTTACAGGCTGCTGTGTAGGCATCCCACTGCATGTTCATCTTTTCTTATATATTCACTGTAACAAAAATAAAAGCATTATCTCAGCCACACAGATAAATCCTACCCATAATTTAGTTTGCATTCTTTACATTTGGTTTCTGTATTTATGAAAATGTGAAGATGTAAATTTAATTATCTGCCTATAAACATATCTATAGTCTTATGAAAATGGATCATACATATTTTACATTTTTTCGCTTTTTTTCAGTTAATATGACATGAATATTCTTTCTAAGCAGCACAAGTATTTCAATATCTGAGGGCTACATAGTGTTTTATACTATGGATGAAGTATAATTTAAGGTTGATGTATTGATGTCCAGGTATTAATGGACATTTCATTTCTCTCCAGTATTTTGCTATTAAAAAACAATATTATTCCTGGCCGGTGTTGCTCACTGGATAGAGCATTGACCCAGGCACTGAAAGGTTGCGGGTTCAATTCCCAGTTATGGGCCCGCACCTCTGTTGCAGGTGCAATCCCTGGCGCTGGTTGTGGTGCCTGTGGGAGGTAATAAGCCGATGTCTCTCTCACATTAATGTTTCTCTCTCCCTTTCTCTCCCTCCATCTCCATCCCTCCCTTCCACTTTCTCTAGAAAGCAATGGAAAAAAATATCATCTGGTGAGGAGTAACACACACAAAAAGAAAAAAAGAAAACAATATTAAAGTGAACTTGAAAAAAATACAAAAAAATACTAATGTTTAAATTAGAAAAGATCATGTTACGTTGCAATAACAAACAACTTTAAGCCACAGTGGCTTGTCAACGTTTATTTCTTGTGCATGCTATGTGGCCTTCACAGGTCTATGGCAAAAGAGAGCTATAGCACGTTGTCAGTGCAGGCTCAGGTCAGAAGTGATACTGTGATTTGCCACCCACTGGCCAGAATTGTCCCGGTTACATGGAAACTGGGAAATGAAGAATCTCCAATAGCTGTGTCACTAATAACTAATAGACAGACACAAAGAATGCATATTGTGTACTCCCTTTGTAAAAAGTTAAAAAAAAAAAGCAAAATAAAATATATTAGAAAATCAGTATGCTGGGCACTTTTGTGTAAAAGAAAAGATTACAGGGGTGTTCCCATTGTGGTGAGTTATTGAGCTGTGCTTTTATGTTTTGTTCCTAATATGTGTTATATTTCAATAGAACTAGGGCTAAAGTAAAATAAAAGGAAACAAACAACAACAACAACAAAAAAACACTAGTGGGTCAGACTCACTGGGAAGATGGAATGAAAAAGGATTTTACCAAAAGTAAACGTTTTGGTTTTAAAGAGGAGATATTTTCTTCTTAACCATTTAATAAAATTTTCTTTGGAATGTAAATATCTATTTTCAGCAGGAATCTTTTTAGTTTTCTATACCAGAAATGCAAGCCCGGCTAGCTGATTCACAATGCAAGTTTTTGGCTCACTAACTAAATCTAGACATTGTTCTGCATTTCAGCTTTGCTAGATGTCAGATGCTCCAACTCTGCTGTAAGCAATTTGTTGTTCATTTCTCTCTCTCAACTCTCATTGTGTATGTGCTTTTTTGATATCTGCAGTCACTCCCCAGATGGTAGGAAAGAAGAATTTTGGGAGATTCAGAGATACTAAGTTCTTATAGTACCAAATTTCATAGGAGAAAAATTGATCTATCCCAAAGTACATATGGATTCCCTAAAATAATGTAATCTGATTGACTTACATGGCTACACAGTCAAGGCACCTGCCCTACATGGCTTAGAGAAAAATGTGGCTCCCTAATTGAAAGGAGAGAGGCAGACAAATATATCTCATTATAATTCCCAAAGAGCTTCCATTTTAATCTGATTCTTATTTGATCAACCAAGCTTCATGGAATCTTTTATGAAGTTTAATTTTATGGTTTCTGCTGTAAATATGCCCTTCTCTCCCATTCTCTCCTATTCCAGGTAACCTGGTTTCTGCCTTCATCACATCTTCATTGTCAAAGCAACCGCTGCCTCCTGGTAGATGAATTCAGAAATGTTTTGTTTATTATTTTATTGCTTGATCCTCCCACCTTCCTTTGTTTTCCTAAAGAGAAGATATTTTCTTGATTTGTTCCAATTTATCTTCATGCTTTTGTAGCCACCTCTCACTTCTACTGCTCCTGCCTTTGGTTAAGAGCAAATGTCCACAATCCTCAGTATTCAGTCATGCTTTCTATCTCTGAAAACTGAGCAGACCGATCCTCTGTTTGCAATTACTTATATTTATATTAGTCAGTATAACTCCAATTTGTCCTTAAAATCTAGGTTAGGTGTGTTTTTCTGAATCAAGATTAGCCAAGATCCTCTAGAACAGGGGTTCTCGACCTTTTTAATGCCTCGACCCTTTAATACAGTTCCTCATGTTGTGGTGACCCCCAACCATAAAATTATTTTCGTTGCTACTTCATAACTGTAATTTTGCTACTGTTAATGAATCGTAATGTAAATATCTGTGTTTTCCGATGGTCTTAGGCTCTATTGCAGCGGTTCTCAACCTGTGAGTCACGACCCACAGGTTGAGAACCGCTAGCAGGGTTGCCTAAGACCATCGGAAAACACAGACTTTTAGAGCTGGAGTATTTGACAAGAGTGAGTACTTTTCAAGAGCTGATAAGGAACAAAAGCTATTCCTGAGAGGTGCAGTTGTCTTCTCCGGAGTTTCTAAATCTCACAATGTTACAGTCTCCCTCATTGATGCTCACTGCTCCAAATAGGACAAGGCAGATATCTGGATTGATTAGAGATAAAGTGCTCAGTGGAGGGAAGGACAGAATAAAGAACAGTGTAGAGAGAATGTTTCCAAGAGAGTCATTTTGATGTAGCACATTTAGAGTCAGCTTGCTTAGAGAGAAAATCTGAAGCTGTTGAGAGACTGAAGGAAAAAAGAAGGTAAAGACTGGACATATTAATGAAGTAAGGGTCTTGTGAAATATATATTAGGAAAGAATAATTTTTCCCCTTTCACTTACCATTTCATTTTTGAAAAATGCACATGCACTTGCTTTACCATTTATTATTCTCCAAAGTTTGTTTATAAACTGTAATGATAAATTCTCCAGTTGCTACTATATTGAGACTGTTGAAGATTACCTTTTAGTTCAAGTTGATAAATCCAAATGTCTAAAAAGTCACCATTCTTGCTACAACAAATGTCAGCATTCCTTATTCTTTTGAAAATTTTATCTATCTATTCTTCCTTGTTTAGTTACACCCCCGTTTTTTTGAGAAAGGGTCACATGACCACCACTAGCCAATCAGCATGATTATATCTTCTAAGCTATAGAATCTACTCCAGGGAAGGGTATTTCTATCAAGCTAAGGCAAGCATGTGAATCCTAGCTATTGCTCAGAACTTATATATAATGTTTCAGGGACATAGAAAAATATGCTAGCTTGGAGCTTATGGTAGGGGGTTACTAATTATAATCTGAAAATAAGCCAACCTTATGAAAAATATAGCAGAAAGTTGAACTAGAAACATCATAATGAAGTTTTTTGGACTGTAGCACCAAATCCTGCTTGAATCTGGCAGTAACTGTTTATGGACCATGCAGTTATGTGAGCCAATGAATCTCATGTGTAATATAAGCAAGTTTATACGGGTCCTTTGTTACTTGCAGCAGAGAGAAAGATGTATCCTACATGTCCAGTGTCTAAACAATTTTACAGGTCCTACTTTTCTGAAATTTTCTTCTCTATGTTCTTCTCATATGATGACTACCAAGGAAACTTTACATTGTTTTATAGATTCCTAGCACTGCTCACCCCAATCCTTTCTTCCCAAAGTTGTTAGCTTGAAATTTCCAAAATCAAAAAAGTAATTTTAACATTAATTTCCACAAATCCTCATTGTGCATTTTAGTTTTGAAACCATGTGGATCTATATTTATTTATCCAAAATTTTCACCTTATCCTCTATAATGACTCTGTAGGATGGATAAATAGAATATGCTCCTGCTTTTACAGTTCTGTCTCTGTCTTTGTGCTAATGGTTCTTCCCTGGATCATAAATGTTCTTTCTAGTTTGTGTCATTTCTTCATTCATTTATTCAATAGATATTTAACTTCTTTTAGGACAATAATATTTTACTTCAATCAAAATTCTACCCAATCTTTAAATCCTTGTCAAACTTAAAATATGAATAATTTGGGTACTAACTAAAAACTCATAGGAATTTGTATATTTTTTTTGCAAATTTTCTTACTTTATCTCATAATGTTGGAATTTTTGTCTTATCAACCTAGAATATTGCTAGTTTTCCAGTGCAGTGTTGTTAATTATTATTCTCTTGTTTATATTTTTATAGGTTATAAAATATAGTATTGCACATGGCAACTCTTTTACAGTTAAGGTAGATTAAAAAATATTTGAATTTACTCAATGTCTTAAATTAGGATGGTCTTATTCGAGCATTATTCTCTTTTTCTTTCCTTTCCTTCCCCCCTCCCTTTTTTGTAATTTGCTGCCTCCCACTGGGGATGTGCCTGCAACCGAGGTACATGCCCTTGACTGGAATCGAACCCAGGACCCTTCAGTCCACCGCCTGATGCTGTATCCACTGAGCCAAACCAGCTAGAGCTATTCTTTTTTCTTATAAATGTATTATAGCATTGTATATTGATATTAAGTATTGGCCTGAAGATTGTCAGACTTTACATTAAAATGGTAAGAAATTTTACGAGCAAAATTGATTTTATTTAGGAATAGCAAAGGAATTGCAATTTGGCACAAGCAAACTGTGGTAAACCTAGGAAAGTCTGGAGAACAAAGGAGAAGTGCACTTTTTTTATAAAGGAAAGGAAGAAGTTGCAGGGGGGGGGGGGCTGTTTTGAACCAAAATTCATTGGAGGAAAATAAAAGTTTGAAGTGGTGCAGCTTCTCATTGGCTGCAGGCCAGGGCAGCTTGCTGTTGCTAGGGTAAGAGGGAAATCCTCCTTCTTTCTACTGGTTATGGAAGCTGCAATGAGGGTAGAGCATGACAGCTCTCTTCATGTCTTTCCAAATCCGTTTCAAATTATGCTTCCTTAACACATTTTCAAAAGGGGTATTTTCATTTTTGAAGAGCTTTTTGAAATGTTATTTCAATGATCAACTCTATATGTAAAGCAAACATACCTGTGTTAAATGAGGTACAAACTATTTTATTGGTATGTTTACAAAATTACTTTTATCCTCATAAATTTGGAGGGTACTCATAAAATTTTAACTAGTTAAATAACTGACAACTCTATACAAGCTCTATATTGGGATTTTAAAAATTCTAACTTAGTATTTTTATTATGAGACTTCAACAATGATGATCTGATTAATTACAAAAAGTAGGTTTCTTTGTTCCTGGTGATTATAATTATAGTTCATGAGAAATAGGGAAACAATGTGTTACTACCACTCTAGCCTCTACAACAGTTAATAAAACAAAATTTTGTTTAAACCATGTTAGGAAGTATTGATTTCATTTTAAAATGTCCTCTTCTATTTATGTCTCACGTCATCTATCTATTCATTATTGAAAAATGAAAAAGAAGCAGGCATTATTGAATGAAAGAAATCATAATCTAATAGTATGAGAAAGCCTAACACACAGTTGTGTATTATGTTCCCTTTTGTTGGCTCCAACTGCTGGAGACCCTATGAATGGGTGACATCCATAATGTCCTGTCCTCAACAGCCCTGTTCAACTCCTGTAGACTCCTGCCTATGCATCATTTATAGAGTCAGTGCATCTCCTATGCAGTTTTCCTCTTTCCCTGCTGCCTTCTACTTTTGCCAGCATTTGTTGTTTGTTTCAAAGAACCCTGCCTTCTCAAGATGTGCCCAAAGTAAGACAGCTTCAGTTTTGTCATTTTTGTCTCCAGCGATGTTTCAAGTTTTATTTGCTCTAAGACTCACTTGTTTGCTTTTCTCGTGGTCCACGGTATCCACAGAACTCTCCTCCAACACCATATTTCAAATAAATCTTTTTTTTCTTCTTATCAGCCTTTTCACTTTTCAACTTTTGCATCCACACACAGTAATTGAGAATATGAGGGTGTGGATGATCTTAGATTTCTCATGATACACCATTGATTCTTTTGAGAGAGAGAAAGATAAATATTGATGTGAGAGAGACACATCTATTAGTTGACTCCCACATGCACCCCAACCTAGGCAGGAGATTGTACCTGCATCCCTGGTACGTGCCCTTGACCAGGAATCAAATCCCCGACCCTTTAGTGAGTGGGCCAGACACTCTGACCTCTGAGCCACACTGACCAGAGCTCAAGTAATTTGTTGATATATCAAATAGAGGACAGAGAGGGGAAAATAATCATTTTGTAGTTTTGGGGTTCTGAGAACTCTTTCAGTTCTTTGAATCTAAGCAAATGGCAAATCAGACTTTATGGGTCTAGGTTCATTGAATATAAGGGAACAAGTGTGGGAATCAGACCATTGAGTCCATTTCCCTGCAAGTAGAGGAAAACTATTTCTAATAAGCCCTTTAGTGTAATGTCTACTTTGCCATTATATGCCCAGTGGGAGGGTATTCCTTCTCTTTCTATGAGAATCCAGACTCTTACCCAGTAGTTCTCACCAACAGTGTTGGCCTTAATTGCACTACCCTAAATTTCTTCCCATTAGTCCTAATTGCATGTCCTTGATGAACACCGAGAAACTGCTTGATGTCTTCAAAGTTTTTCTTATAAAGTTTTTATTCTGTTTATTTGAACAATAAATAAATTACATGCTAATTCTACATTTATTCTATTTTAAACTGTAATATTCTTGGATTTTATTTAGATTACAACTTTAAACATTCAAATATAAATATTTGAATTTTATTGGATACATACAAAAAGTAACTTTTTGGTAAATGTATAATGTTACTTCTTGCACTTACATTTTTTTTTAAAACATTACTCCTGTTCTACAATTAATCTTATTTTTTCCCTTCTAATTCTTTTAGTTTTATCAACCCACAAAAAAAAACCTGAATGTCTGCAATTTATGTCAAAAACTCCAAAATTAACTATCAGCTTAAGAAATAAATATAATTGCTTTTCTCCCACTTCTTAACCATTAGGATTTTTTTCTTCCCATTACTTGTATAATAGCTCCTACTCTAATATAATTTAGAAATTTCAGTATAAATTAAATTTTTCTACTTCCAGATTATTACAAAGATTTAGAATATTATTCTGACTCTGCTGCTCTAGATATAAAAGTCATGTTTATTGCTCTGGCTGGGTGGTTCAGTTGGTTAGAGTGATGTCCTGTACACCAAAAGTTTGTAGGTTTGATTCCCAGTCAGGGCATATACCTAAATTGTGGATTTGACCCGTGCCATCCCTGCACACACCGCCCTACCCCCCCCCCCCCCCCCCGCCTCCGGCCCTGGTCAGGGCACATATAGGAGGCAACAGAGCAACAGATCTATGTTTCTCTCTTACATGGATGTGGATGTCTCTCTCTTACTCTTTCTCTCTCTCTAAAAATCAATAAAAACATATCCTTGTGTGAGGATTTTTTTAAAAAGTCACTTTACTCATGTATACATATAAATATAACCAGAAGCAAGTTAAATTTATTTAAGAATTTATTCTTAATTTAATTTGGCTTAATGCCCAATTAATAAGTATTGTCAAAGTGCATATATATATATATATATATATATATATATAGTTTTGGATTGTGTACATGCATACATTTTAATTATGCTTTTTAAATATATGGAATTTTTTGGAGGGCTGGGGGTGTGGGGTTATGTTGCCCAGCAACTCTAACTATGAATTTCTGGATACAACTACTTAAAATTGGATCTCAGCTACTCTTTCATTTACTTGTGTCTCACATATTCAGTAATCCCCCACCCTCCATGCCTGCAACTTTTTATATGTGCTGTATTTTCAGGATATTGTTTTATTTCAACTATTGTGTGTGTATTTCAAATTTCATTTTGGGAAAGTACAATTGTCATCATATACTATATATTTTTTTCTTTTTTGTTTTTAACCAAAAGAGAGCATAACACCTATAGTGTTGTTGAGTATAGTAATAATAATTCAACCTATTGTCAAGTATAGCAGTCCAAATTTTAATAGAGGTCTGAGCTTTACATGCTCACATCTACTACTATCAATCAGAATGGTGCCCATACCTCTTAAGTACATATACCTCAAGGTTGTTACCTTGGAGCCTGAATATTTTATCTCTGATTCAAATGCACATTTCCAGGACAGTAGCCCTAACCAGGACTTTTACTACTCAAAAGTTTTAACTTACTCAGATTTTAGCTCTAAAACAAATGTCACAGGGCGCCCAAAGTTTCCCTGTACAATCTGCTCTTGATGTCTCTTGCCAGATGCCTGATTACATCTTACACCCACCCCAGACATTGGGTTAGTCGGCAGTCTTCAAATAGCTAAACAGCTTCAAATGCTACAATTCTCTGTTCTTTCTTTTGTAATGTCTTTCACCACTTTCTCCAACTGGAGAAAAGCTCTTTTTTAGACAGAACTTAAATGTGTCTGGTTAACATGTGAAAAGGCAAGTTCCTCTGTGATTTGGAAAACATAAACACGTGGAAAATATCTCCAAAATGGGATATTTGGAACTGATCACAAAACATGTGTACTTTAGAAGACCTTAAAAACTGCTCTCCTGTTTGAGCTTTCCAAATTTTCAAGGGGTGCTATTAACTAAAAGTGGTTTTTAAATGAGAAATTTGTCTGACAAAGTAAAAATTATTTTCCAGTGTATTGTGGATACAAAAAAAAATTTGCTGCAAATTTTGGAAAGTAAAGGTTAGGTGGGACTATATATACAGTATATATCTATTAAAGGAGATAAAGGGAGAGTTACTTGAAGAGACAGGTGCACACTTCATTCCCATCTGCCATAATGATCTTTATGCTTTTATATGAGCCATTTTGTCCCACAACAATATGCCTTTCCTCACATGCAGAATCGCTTTCTTCAGTTCTCTTTCCAGAAATAAAAAGCACATATTCTGGAAAGTGCATCTTAATGTCACCTCTGCTGGGGAAGCTTTCCTGGGTCATTTTCTTGGCTGACTTAAGTATTGCTCTTCTCTGTACCTTGCTTCACCTCTTTTATAGCCACTATCCAGCTTTGTAGTAAAAAAAGTACTTATTGTCTTTTTTTCATCCTACATTTTTAACTTCATAAGGAAAGTACTTTTAGTTCACTTGTATATTAGTAACTTAGTAAATATTTGCTTAGCAAGTGGCTGAATAAGAACACCAAGTCCAATGATATCTCAAATTCTGCTAGAATCTGAACTTCACAAGGGCAGGTTTTATGCGTGCATTAACAACAATATTTCACACACACACACACACACACAACAATGACAATAGCAAAAAACATTGTCTGGTACTTACTAAACACTGTTGGATGAAATTTTGAATAATTGATCAATCAGACTTTTTTCATAAGGCCTGTACTACTATATAGCCATTCCCTCATTTAGTCATGGAGGCACTGTGTATGTATTATCTCAAAATGTTGCACAGAAAAAATTTCAGAAAAAACAAAGTATGGAAGAACTGACCAGAAAAATAAAGAACGTGGACAGGAAGAGTTATCTGGTCAGGCTTGATCCTAAATAAGAATATACATAAGTTTAGGTCATAATCTAAAATGAACAGATCAATGGGAATTCAGTTAATTATACATGCAAAGCAATGTGTTATAGGCTAATGTAGTATGTGTCCTAGTATCCCAAAATAATATGTGAGTTTTGTTACACAGAAAAAGTGACTATAGCTTGAAATATTGGTAGAATGATAAAAAATATTAATTTAATGAAGGTGAATAAAACTGTAAAAGAACAGAGTTCATGGCTGTACTTTTTTTGTTTTGTTTTAAGTTATAAATTCATTTCAGTATCAATAGCATGTAATAAGCATATGATAATTAGAAGAAATATTTAAGAGTTAAGGGAAACATGTATATTATAGAGAATGACATGTGTTATTTAAATATATTATCAAAAAAGGCCTTTTTAGGAAACCAAATGACAAAATATCAAGAATTGACTGCCCAGAATACCACAATTTTTGTAACTTAAAGTCACCATAAAAATTAGAATTCTACAACACTGATTAAGAAATCATTTGCAACATATATACAAAGGGTATGTATTATTAATACATGAAATAGTTTTGTTAAATCAGTAAAAAAATAGCAAAGGTCAACAAAGATCATAAAAACTCAGTTCACTAAAACAAATTTTGAAAATGATGATATATAAACATAATAAACAAAACAAAGAAAAATTACATATACTTTACTAGAAGCCAAATAATTAAAATTAACAAATAGCAAGGTGCCATTTTTACCTCCCAAACTGTCAAAAAATTAAAAGTTAACTCTCAGTGTTACTGAGGCTTCTGAAAAACATATTAAAAATCTTAAAAGCATGTATTAAATCAACAATGATTAATTGTAAGAATCTATTTAAAATATTTAATTATAGGTAAAAACAAAAATAATTTTGAGAAGATCCTCAAAGTATTAATAATATAAAATTGTAGGAAAATAAGTGTAATACTAGGGTGGTAGTTAAATATATTAAAGTATAATCCTATATGTAATAAAAGCCTAATATGCTAAGTGTCTAGTCGTCCTGTCATCTGTTCAACCAATCAAAGCATAATATGCTAATGACATGCTAAGGCCACTCAACCGCTTGCTATGACGTGCACTGACCACCAGGGGGGCAGACACTCCAACTGGTAGGTAAGCTTGCTGCTGGGGTCCGGCTGATCGAGACTGAGCGAGACAGGACGGACATGCCCTGGAACCCTCCCGCGGTCCCTCTCCAGCTGGCCAACCTCCCCCGGCCTGGCAATCATGCACCAGTGAGTTCCCTCAGCATGGTCTGTGCCCTCTTGTAATCCGGGACCCCTCGGGAGAAGTTGGAGAGCCTGATTCGGCCAATTCTGCTCAATGCAGGAGCTGCTCCCTGGTGGTCAGTGCGTTCCCACAGGGGGAGCACTGCTCAGCCAGAAGCTGGGCTCATGGCTGGAGAGTGCAGCGGTGGTCGTGGGAGCTTCTCCTGCCTCTGTGGCAGTGCTAAGGATATCCAACTGCTGGCTTAGGCCCACTCCCCATCAGTCGGACGTTCCCCAAGGTCAGCCAGACTGCAAGAGGTCACAGGGCACATATAGGAGTATGCACTAATTTCGTGTACTGGGCCTCTAGTATTTATATAATTAATATTATGTCCTTTAGTAATTCAATATCAATTTGTTCACTTAGAAATTACCTATTGGGTGCTTACTATACTAGGTGTACCTGTTAATGCAGATTTTTTTCAATAGATTGAGTTACACATATGTTGATATATATGCGATTTGATATGTATGCTATTTTGTTGTAGTGACAAGAAGCTTCAAAACTTCATATGTCAAATTTGCTGAAGGTATTAACATCATAGATATTTTTACGCTTAAAACTGTTGAATTTCATGCCAAAAAAAGAGCATTTGTGGGAAGTCTTAATTCATTACTTTATTTTGAAGAAAAAGTTATCGTATACTTCGGGAAGCTTATGATGAACATGCTCCATCTCAAGATACTTCTGAACACTGGTTTAAACACTTTAAAAGTGATGATTTCAATGTGAAATACAAAAGATGTCCAAGTCAACGGAAAATGTTTGAAGACCAACAATTACAAGCATTATTGGATGAAGATGTGTGTCAAACTCAAAAACAACTTGCAGGAAGGTTAAACATTGCTCAGCAAACAATTTCTGATCGTTTACAAGCAATGGGAAAGATTTTAAAGGAAGTAAAATGGGTGCCACAGCAACTGAATGAAAGACAAATGGAAAACCGAAGAGTCATCAGTAAAATGTTGCTTCAACAGCACGAAAGGAAGTTTGTTTGTTTTTTTTGCATTGAATTTTGACTGGCGATGAAAAGTGGATTTATTTTGAGAATCCCAAATGCACAAAATCATGGGTTGATCCAGGTCAACCGTCAACATCAACTGCAAGGCCAAATTGCTTCGGAAAGAAGACAATGCTCTGTGTTTGGTGGGATCAGGAAGGTGTAGTGTATTATGAGCTCCTAAAACCAGGTGAAGCCATTAATACTGATTGTCAGTGACAACAAATAATCAATTTTAACCACACTTTGATCTTGAAACAACCAGAATGTTCCAGAAGGCACGGCAAAGTAATTTTGCTTCATGATGATGCCCCATCACATACTTCAAAACCAGTTTAAGACACATTAAAAGATCTTGCCTGGGAAGTATTAACCCACCTGCTGTATTCACCAGACCTTGTTCTTTTAGATTACCATTTATTCTGATCAATGGCACATGCACTTCTGAGCAACACTTCAAAACGTACCAAGAAGTGAAAAATTGGGTCTCTGAATGGTTTGCCTCAAAACAAGAAAAGTTCTATTGGGATGATATCCACAAATTACCTGAAAGATGGGGGAAATGTGTAGCTAGCGATGGACATTACTTTGAATAAAGCACTTTTGATGTTTTTCTTGAAATTATCATGTTTTCTTTTATTACAAAATATACCATTATTAACCGGTACACCTGGTATATCAAGCCCCGAATAAAGAGAGTCACTGTTCAGAGTCAACTGAGGGAGAATCAGTAAACAAATAAAAGTGAGTAAAGTAATCAGATGTTGATTAGTAATATAAAGTAAAGAACTTAAGTGCAATGCTAAAGGGTCATAAAGGATATAAATATATACCCTTTATAAGGAAAAGATGGAAGATGGCCTCTCAGACCTGAGACCATCAAAGGGAAATTATCTAAGGAGCTTTTAAACCTGGTAGAATCTTTCTGTGACCTTGCTTATATTTGAAACAAGAAGCTCATAAGAGATTTGGCATATATCCAGCAGGTGAACTATTACCCTCTATGTAGCTGTTAAAATTATGATAAAGAAAGGTCACACATGATTAATGTATTTAAAACTCAATGCAAATCATAAGTCAGGTATGGTTTGGTCTAGGATAGAAGCTTTCTACTTAGGTTGTGTGCCATTATCTAAAGTGAGATATGTAACCTCTATGCAGGCTTGCAAAGTACATGACCAACACAGATATTTTATCTCTAGCTGACAACCCAACTCCAGTCTATTATTAAGTTTGGATAAACCAACAATAATTGGAGAAATTAAAGAAAAGCGGGGTGTTAAGGGAAAATATGTACAGTTCAGAAAACAAAATATATTTCTCCTGGAGATCGAGGGGCACAGTGGGTACTGCCCAATTCACATCTGAGGAGCCCAAAGGTGCTACTAATTACGTTGATGTCACACCATCAGAGAACTGGTTGGATTAAGGGTGACCAGGACTCACAGGAATTTTTGCATGAGAAATTGGGTTAGAACTTGCTATGGATCAAGTGTGGGTCATCCTCAGGAGAAAAAACTGGCTTTGGGTTGTTGCAGAGTATGTTCAAGAAGCCCAACTGGATGGGCAAAATGATAGCCATTGGAGGGACTTGGAATTTCACCTAAGGTTGGAGAAAAAAGATGTGTGTAAATTTAAGATGTAATCACTCTCCTCAAAAAAATTTCACCGAGAGATGTCTAACAATGGAGGCAGATTCCTGAATAAAAAATGAAAATGCCTCATAAGTATGCCAGCCTCCTCCATCCCAATGGCCCCCACAATTTCTGGGGGTACATGTTGAATGAGCAATTTCATTAGATCTCAGGAGTCCCAAAGTTCCACTTACCTTGAAGTAGTGGATACACATTCACCTCCTAGAAGGACAGATATCCTTAGACACTTGTAAGCCTACGTCAACAAAGCATTATTGCTTATGTCATTTAAGTAAATAAAATGCTCATACTCTTTTACATAATCATATGGCAATCAGTGACCTAAGTTTAAAAAGTTATCTCTTAGCTCTCCTGCTAGATATTTAGTATCTATTATTCTCAACTAATTAAGCCCCTGTAAAAGAATGTTAAACAGGAAAATTGATTATACATATACATGCACACCCTTACTAAGATACAAGCCCATGAGACATGGATTTTTGATCTGTTTCCCTTATCCCAGTGCCTGGCACATGATATACTAAATCAATGTTTGTTGAATAAAATTAACCAAGGTTTGCTCTTAAAGCATTTTAAATTAAATTATGGACAATACAAGAATAAACACAATTTTTATCACCATTATCACTAATATTGTTTTGCAATTACTACAAATGTAATTAAAGAGAAGGCAGAATGCATATCTATTTCTAGCTTTCGATTTATATTTTGAAGATAAGGAGGCACGAATAATTAACAGTTATTAATTATATGTTTTTATACTTAGAAAATTTAAAGAAATCAACTAAAAATATGACAATAAGAAAATTCACCAAGGCAATGGATTAAAATAACAATTTATTTTAAAAATTATGTTAAACAGTAGTAATAGAACAGACTAGTAAACTAAACAGCCTACATAGTAATAGTACAAAAAACCACGTAGGAACTATAGAAATAACATTTTAAAATTAGTAGGATCGTCCTTATTTCTTCCACTTAATCTCATGCCAATTGACTTGTTTACTAGTACTCAGGCTTTTAAAATTAGTGACTTAGTCCTCAGGACCTTCACAGATATATTTCCTCATGTTAGAAATGTATTTTATTTTCTCTCTGCCCATTCTTTCACATTTCCTCTGGTTAGTGTCTGCTCAGTTTTCACATTAAAGGACAAGGACTTTCTTGATTCCCTTAGACCTGACCAGATTAAACTGTTGGATGGTTTTTTTCTCAACATAGGATTTCCTTTTCATCATAGGTGGGTCTTTAACTGTAAAATATACATTTCCATTTGTGTGATTATTTGATTCATGTTTATCTCCATAGCTAGAGGTAAACCACAAGGACAATGTATAATCTGTAAATAATCAAATATAAGATTCCCAGGATTTAGCATAGCACAATGAAGACTTAATATTTGAAGAATGAACAAATAAATCAATACAAATGAATAGATGAATGAATGATGTAGATAGAAGATAGATAAGTAGATAGTAGTTAGGAGACCCTCCCGCCGTGGCCCCCTGTCCCCTGTCTGCCAGCAGCCCTGCTCCTGCCACTCCCATACACTGACAGTGCTGGCCCCTCTTTCACCCGCTGACGGTGCAGAGCAATTGGGGCCGGTACCAGCAGCAGGTGCGAGCAGCGGGGAGGTGGAGAAGCCCCTCAGGAGCAGGGGGAGGTGGAGAAGCCCTCAGGGGCAATTTGGGCAGGCGGCTGCCACTTGCACCCGCTGATGGCACCGAGCGATCAGGGCTGGCACCAGCGCTGGCAGCGGGTGCAAGCAGCAGCTCCAGCGCCACCAGCAGGTGTGAGTGGGGCCAGTGCCTGCAGCAGGTATGAGCACCAGGTGGGACCATGGCATGTGAGAGCAAAGAATTTTCACCAACCACCAAAGGCTTACCCCAGTGACAGCCACTGGCACCCCGCCTTGGTCTGGTGCTCCTGCTCACCTGCTCCACCATCCTGCCATGGCTGACACCAGCCATGTTCCATGCTCTGCTGCCTGCTGCCAATTCCCACCATGTTCTGCGCATGCCCCCGGTGGTCAGCACATGTCATAGTGACCGGTTGTTCGGTTGTTCAGTTATTCTGCCATTTGGTCTATTTGCATATTAGGGTTTTATATAGAGAGATGATAATGATATAATTTAGAAATTGTTAAAAATAAGAAAAAATGTTTTTTCATTTGTTTTTGTTAAGATCCATTTTTAAAACTTTTGCAATTTTTTTCTCACCAAACTTTAAAGTTGTTATATTTATTTCACAGGAAGCCTGCATTTATCAGAATAAAAGTTGGCTGGCATTTATTAGGAATCATTCAAGTACTTTCATAATTTTCATTGTGCCATACTAAAAATTTCTCAATTTAAAAATAATTTATTTTTCAGACAGTTCCTGGGATTGGCATTTCTGCATTTTAAATTATTGTGGTACATCACTTTTATTAACTGTTGTTGTTTTTTTAATATGGATTACAGATGAAACATAAAATGGAAATATTTTACTTATTTTTTGTTTAAAATTTCAATGAACTACTTTTAAAAAAAACATTTATTGATTTGAGAGAGAGAGAGAGAGAGGAAGAGAGAGAGAGAGAGAGAGAGAGAGAGAGAGAGAGAGAGAGAGAGAGATGGATTTGTTGTTCCACTTACCTATGCATTCATTGGTTGATTATTGTATGTGCCCTGTCCAGGGATCAAACCCACAACCACAATTAGTTAATCTTGTGAAAAGTTATTTAAATACAGTAACAGAGTTTTAAGAAGTGTATAAAGGCTGTTGATCAAAAACTATGCCAAATCAATGTAGTTCTCATCATTGTAGTGTAAATAAAAGCATTAGTGTAACAGCTAACATTTCTGTTCCGGCAGCACTAGCACAGTGTTTTGCACTTTGGAGCATTGAATAAAAGCTTGTTGAATGAACAGAAGAAAAAAAAAAACACCCCACAACCTTGGTATATGAAGATGATGCTCTAACCCAGTGGTCGGCAAACTGCAGCTCACGAGCCATATGCGGCTTGCGAGCTGCGGTTTGCTGCTCTGTTGACTAATGAGTTTGCTGACCACTGACCTAGACTTTTGATTCCAATAATTACAGTCTGTTATTGTTCCTTGTGATTAAGCCCCTATCCCAGTGGTCGGCAAACTCATTAGTCAACAGAGTGGCAAACCATGACTCGCAAGCCGCAGTTTGCCGACCACTGCTCTAACCAAATGAGCTATGAGGCTAGGGCCTATTTTACTTATTGTTTTTAATGAAAAAAATATATTGTCTTTGTGATTAGGAAATAACAACTATTGTGTTACAATTAGCAACAATACCCAGCCTGTTGTTTTTTATCTTCTTACAGCAAACAGACTCTGAAAAACTGACTGAAAGTACAAAAAAAAATGAGTAATGTGTAGCTGGAATAATCCTCTGTAAGATGAATGAAAGCTGACAACTTCAATTACAATTTGAAGTGTCTCTTTGTGTATGAGTGTGATTTAATGGAAATCTGATATTCAATAAGCCCGACTTGCCTTATGATTTATAATAGCTTGCCTTAGGTTACCCAGATGTATTTTATAGTGTAAAATGGCGCCATGCCCTCTCCCAGTGATATGCAAAATTTTCCCATCAACCAAAAATCAAAAGGAATATTATTCTGATCAAAAGAAGCATATGTATGACCCTATCGAACTAACATTTTGCTACATACTCTGATCCCCACTTTTATTTTTTGAAGCAATACAACGAGTCTGCTGACATAATATCTAATTATTCTCCCACATTCCATTTATTTTTTTCCAACTCAATTGTGTAAAAACAGAAGAAAAAAAAGTTATCCCAAGAGACTATTTTCTGAAGCCTGATGTCTGTATATATGGCCCAACCTTCAGTCATAAGTATTTTTTTATCCTCCTTTAGGAAGCTTATTACAAATCACGTCTTGTTCAAGAGCCTAATCTATACATGTATATATAAAGATGTAATATGCAAATTAGCTGGGATGCCGTAACAGTCACGACTGGCTCAGGAGTAGGCTGCATGCGCAGATGGGCAGGAGGAAACTGCGTGCCGCCCCCAGCCCCAGTGGCCACGGCACAGCAGCCGCTGGGGCTGGGGCGGGCCCCGTGTGGAGACACAACACATAGGGGCCCCACCCCCAGCCCCAGCAGCCATGGCGTGGTGACTGCTGGGGCTGGGGGTGGGCCCAGAGCATTGACACAACACACAGGGGCCTGGCCCCACTGGGAGACAGCATGTCGCCTCTGTATGTGAGCTACAGAGGAAACATCTTTTCTTACTGCTCATTGGCTAAGCTCCCTGTATGCCACTAGCAGTGTTCTTGGTAACCTGGGTAATAAGAATCCAAGAAGGTGATCTAGGGTTTTTCCACCTCACTCCTGGAGGAAAAAACAAAGGTCCACTGCTGAAGGGGCTAAGAAATGTCAGATCCTGCCTATCCAGTTTGGCTCAGTGGATAGGGCCTCAGCCTTCGGACCATAGGGTCTGGGTTCGATTCTGATCAAGGGCATGTACCTAGGTTGCAGGCTCCTCCCTGGCCAGGGCGCAGGTCAGGAGGCAACAAATCAAAGTGTCCCTCTCACACTGATGTTTCTCTCTGTCTTTCCTCTCTCTTCCACACTCTCTGAAAATCAATGGAAAAATATCCTCAGGTGAGGATAAAAAAAAAAAAAAAAGAAAAAAGAAAGAAATGACATATCCTATGAAAGAGACATCTTGAAAATGCCTAAAGAAAGTTGTCATTTTGGAGAAACCAAGATGGTGGCATAGGTAAGCACCTAAACTGCTGCCTCACACAACAATTTCAAAACTACAACTAAAAGACAGAACGGACACCATCCAGAACCACAGGAAAGCTGGCCGAGTGAAAATTCTACAACTAGAAGGAAAGAGAAAAGCTCACAGAGAATTGGAGGTATGGCAAAGGGTCTTTGTGCGCACAGAGAGGAAGGGCAGCGGAGAGCCTGGCTGACTTTCTCTGGCAGGAGGGGGAAGGAAGCCCCCGACCGCACTGAACCTCAGTTCTGACTGCACTGAACCCCAGTTCCGGACAAGCCTCTGGGGACCCACGCTCTTATAGGGGGAGTCTGGACTCTTGGGCGGAGACTCGGGAGCCGGGGAAGACAGAGGTCTGAAGGCGCGCACGTGCCAGTGCGCACAAAGGCAGAGGAGGTTGCCACAGGCTTTCCCTAGTGGAAGGGAGTCAGAGGCTCCTGACTACACTGAGCCCCAGTTCTGACTGCACTGAACTTCAGTTCCAGGCAAGCCCCTAGGGACCCACGCTCTTGTGGGGGGAGTCTGGACTCTCGGGCGGAGACTCGGGAGCTGGGGAAGGCAGAGGTCTACGAGTGCACGCAAGGGCAAGGCTGAAGGGAAGCCAAGACTGTCTGCTCCGCCCTGCGACTCCACCCCATCCAAGCTGAGCACAGAGGCTATTGCAATTTGGCAAGTCTAATCCTATAAGGCTGTCTCCAGCACCGAACTTCTCCCAGCATAGACACAGCTGATCCTTACAGCCAACTGGCCTGGAGGTCAATTCCTCCCAGTGATACCAACAACAATCAAGACATCATTACAACAAGGCTGTACACACAGTCCACAAAGCGGTGCACCAAGAGTGTCCACCTCAGGTTAACTGGGGAGGCCGGCCCACGGGGCCATATAGGAAACCTAGCACACAAATTTACCCTACCAACTCAGGGAAGCAGTGAAAATGCGGCATCAAAGAAACAGATCACAAACGAAAGAAATGGAGGAAAACAAATGACTGGATATAGAATTCAAAACCACGGTTATAAGGCTTTTCAAGAATGTCCTAGAAAAGGCCGATAAATATAACGAGACCCTCGAAGTTATGAAAAAGGACCAACTAGAAATTAAACATACACTGACTGAAATAAAAAATATTATACATATACCCAACAACAGACTAGAGGAACACAAGAATCAAGTCAAAGAATTGAAATACAAAGAAGCAAAAAACTCTCAACCGAAAAAGCAAAAAGCAAAAAAAAATCCCAAAAGTTGAAGATAGTGTAAGAAGACTCTGGGACAATTTCAAGAAGCGTACCAACATCAGAATTATGGGGGTGCCAGAAGAAGAGAGAGAGCAAGATACTGAAAACCTATTTGAAGAAATAATGACCGAAAACTTCCCCCACCTGGTGAAAGAAATAGACTTACAAGTCCAGGAAGCGCACAGAACCCCAAACAAAAGGAATCCAAAGAGGACCACACCAAGACACATCATAATTAAAATGCCAAGAGCAAAAGACAAAGAGAGAATCTTAAAAGCAGCAAGAGAAAACAGTTAATTACCTACAAGGGAACACCCATTCTATTGTCAGCTGATTTCTCAACAGAAACTATGCAGGCCAGACGGGAGTGGCAAGAAATTTTCAAAGTGATGAATAGCAAGAACCTACAACCAAGATTACTCTACCCAGCAAAGCTATCATTCAGAATTGAAGATCAGATAAAGAGCTTCACAGATAAGAAAAAGCTAAAGGAGTTCATCACCACCAAACCAGTATTATATGAAATGCTGAAAGGTATTCTTAAAGAAGAGGAAGAAGAAAAAAGTAAAGATAAAAATTATGAACAACAAATACATATCTATCAACAAGTGAACCTAAAAATCCAGTGAATTAAAAACCTGAGGAACAGAATAATCTGGTGAATATAATAGAATCAGGGGCATAGAAAGGGAGTGGACTGATAATTCTCAGGGGGAAAGGGGTATGGGGGGTTCAGGAAGAGACTGGACAAAAATCATACACCTATGGATGAGGACAGTGTGGGGGAGGTAAGGGCAGAAGGTGGGGTGGGAACCAGGTGGAGGCGAGCTATGGGGGGAAAAAGGAGAAATAATTGTAATAATCTGAATAAAGATTTATTTAAAAAAAAAAAAAAAAGAAAAGAAAGTTGTCATTTTTTCGTGGTAAAGGGACCAGAATCCGTATTGATGAAAACACCTTGGTGGTTGCGGCGGCCAGCAGTGGCAGCAGCAGCGGGATGATGGGGGTGGTGCCTTCCCCTGATCAGCCGGTCGCCTCCCACAAAGGGAGGCCAGACTGTGGCTTAGGCCCACTCCCCTAAGCCGTCAGTAGGACATCTCCTGAGGGCTCCCAGTCTGTGAGAGGGGGCAGGCTGGGCTGAGGGACCCCCCCACCCAGTGCACAAATTTCCTGCACTGGGCCTCTAGTTAAGCTATAATCCAGGTAAAGGGTTTATTTGAACTATGGCTCTAAATGTATTCATATTTTCATCTGAATGGGAAAGCCTAGTAGGAAATATCACACCATACTATGACTTTATTTACCTCTTTGATGACTACCATATTCAAACTGTGTAATAAAAAATGCATTCTCATATAATTTTAAAAATTAAAATCCAATCTAATAAAAGAGTAGTATGCAAATTGACCATACCTTTGCTACGCCCACAAGCCATGCCCACCAGCCAATCAGGAGTGAGTATGCAAATTAACCCAACCAAGATGGTTGTTGCCATGGAGAGAGTAGGAGGCTTGGGTTTCCCAGGCAATGGAGGAAGCCAAGCTTTCTGCCTGCCCTGGCCTGACTTGGCCTCCACTTAAGGTTACAAATTTTCAATTATAGAAGATAACTAAATCCCCCCCAAAATGTCTGTGGCCATGGAGCAAGCAGGAGGCTTGGCTCCGCTCAAGGCTACAAAGTTTCAATTATAGAAGATAAATAAATCCCAGATACCAGGGTCTCTGCTTGGGTCACCAGAGGGCATGGCCAGCCTGCAAACCACCACTGGCCCCTCGCCCAGGCCGCCCCATGCCCCAAGGGAACCCCCGCCCTGATCCAGGACACCCTTCAGGGCAAACCAGCTGGCCCTTACCTGTGCACCAGGCCTCTATCCTATCTAATCCTCCTAACTAATAAAAGAATAATATGCAAATTGACCTTCAACACACAAGATGGCTGCCCCCATGTGGTCAAAGATGACTGATCCCATGTGGACACAGATGGCTGTCACAAGATGGCCAGCAGGGGAGGGCAGTTGGGAGGGACCATGCCTGCAAGGGAGGGCAGTTGGGGGTGGTCAAGCCTGCAGGGGAGGGCAGTTAGGGGTGACCAGGCCAGCAGAGGAGGGAAGTTGGGGGCGATCAGGCCTGCAGGGAAGGGCAGTTGGGGGGGACCCAGGCCTGCAGGGGAGAGCAGTTGTGGGGGACCAGGCCTGCAGGGGAGGGCAGTTAGGGGCAAACAGGCTGGCAGGCGAGCAGTTTGGCATCAATCAGGCTGGCAGGGGAGTGGTTAGGGGGTGATCAGGCTGGCAGGCAGAAGCAGTTAGGGGCAATCAGGAAGGCAGGTAAGCGAGCAGTTGGGAGCCAGCAGTCCTGGATTGTAAGAGGGATGTCCGACTGTCCGTTTAGGCCTGATCATACTGGGATCGGGCCTAAATAGGCAGTTGGACATCCCTCAAGGGGTCCCAGATTGGAGAGGGTGCAGGCGGGGCTGAGGGACACATACCCCCAACCCCGAGCACGAATTTCATGCACCAGGCCTCTAGTAGAAAATAAATGTGGAGCATTTCAGTAAAGATGTTTACTGAGTAGCATGATTTGTCTCACTGAGTTTTAACTGCAACAATATTTATGGATAAGGATTTTGAGATTTACAGGAGATAAATAGCTTCCCCCAGTTCACACAATTCATATGTGTTGTAGAATCAGGACACACATTAAAATCTCCATAATATAAGACAGATTGTATATATATATTCATCTGAGGAAAACATAAATTGGTAGAAGGTCCTGATTTAATTCAAGCTGGGTGCTATGTAATTGCTCTCTAAGTATCCAGCTGTTTATCTATATATCTGTCTGCCTGTGACTGTTGGAGGTTATATTCCCTGGAAGCTGACTCTGAGACTTTTATTAGCATGCAAAAATGTATATTAGGGTGGGCTTTAGGATCAAAACCTCTAGAAAGGAAAGAAAAGAAGGAGGCGAGGTCAGGTGAAGTTTGCAGGAGATTCAATATCCATGGAGATCTAGCTGAACCTCTGTAGCTTCAATGGCCCTCAGAGATGTCCCCAGGAGGAACAAGAGAGTCAGACCTTGATTGTCCTTCATAATCTGTCACTGTATGCACGTTTCCCAGAGAGGATCTGCTATGACCTTCTTTTTTTAATGTTTATTTTTTTTTCAATTAAATTACATTCAATATAATTTTTTGCTATTAAGTTCAGGTGTATAGCACAATGGTTAGACAATCACAATCTTTACAAAGTGTTTCCCCTGATATTTCCAGTATCCAATTAACACTATTCATGGTTATTACAACATTATTGACTATATTTCCTATGCTTTACAAACCTATGACTATGGGCGAGAAAGGTGAAAGGATTGAGAAGTACAAGTATGACCTTTCTTTAACCAAGATAATTTGGGAGAATGCTGACAACTGAGGTCTTTCTGTCAGCAATATTCTGATCAACCTTTGGAAAGAGACCTTCATCTTGAAAGAGGATCTGAGTTGTGCATTATAACATCCACCATACTCTTATGCATAGAGATATCTTTATATAATTATGCACATATAAAGCTGTGCATATATAACATAACTAATATTTTAGATGAAGATACATCAACCACTAGCTTGGATCCCATATTTTATTAAACAAATAAGCCTAAAGCTTTGCATTTTAATCAGGTATTCTAATACAGAATATGCACTTGGTTACGAAAATAATAATACAGGAAAATAATTTTTTTAAAAAAATCTCATCTTAGAAGGCAATGAAGTGTGGCTTTATTAATACCTTTAAAGCAGTGTGAGGAATTTAAACCTGTCATGAAATGCATCCACAAAGGCTTAACACTTTCCGTGGAAGAGATAAAACAGTGGATTCAGTTTCAGGGGCTAAAAGAAGCTCATCTTAGTGGGTAAAATAATGCATTTATACAAACTTCACAAACACCTGTAACTATGATTTTCTTTATATGTTTTGTGAGAGAGGCTCAAAAACAGGAGATACAACGGGTGGGGAGGCATTCTCAAATGCCTAAGAAAGAGGTGGGTAAAACTGAAGAGTTCATTTCAAAAATTGGATCGTGTATCATGGCAAAAAACCTATGGAGTTAAACTGAGGAGTGTAAGACAGTACCCTGAAGTCTACAGAGCCAAAGTATTAAATGCTGGTTGTTAATAATGAGAAAAGAACCGTGCTGGTTGAGAGAGAAAAACTATATTTTGGCGCTGCCTTTATCTAGTCACTATTAGTTTGAACCTTGTGTCAATGACAAGCCTATTTTCATTTCCCTGTTCATGACTTAACATACCTTATTGAACGGGTAAAAGTCAGAAATAGAGGAGTGACCTGCTATCATAAAAAGAAAAAAAAATTACACAATTATCTTATGCAGTAAATACACTGAATAGGCAAGAACACTTAGAAACTAGAATGGCTTATGAATAGACACAAGAAGTCTAAAATGCATTTCTCAGTATTTAATAGTGCCTTCATGCCACCTCTCCCAAAAAGAGCCATAGAAAAAGAAATCCTGGTTCCATCCATGCTGTTGCAAATGGTAAGAACTCCTTTTTTACTGCAGTGTAGTATTCCATGGTGTAGATGTACCACAGTTTTTTAATCCACTCATCTGCTGATGGGCACTTAGGCTGTTTCCAAATCTTAACTATGGTGAATTGTGCTGCTATGAACATAGGGGTGCATATATCCCTTCTGACTGGTGTTTCTAGTTTCTTGGGAAATGGAGAGCATTATGCTAAGTGAAATTAGCCAGTCAGAGAAAGTTAAATATCACATGATCTCACTCATTTATGGAATATAATGAACAACATAAACTGATGAACAAAAACAGATCCAGAGACAGAGAAACATCGATCAGACAGTCAAATCTTAGAGGGAAGGTAGGGGAGGGTGCGAGTAAGGGGGAGAGATCAACCAAAGGACTTGTATGTATGCATATAAGCCTAACCAATGGACACAGAACAGACACCAGGTGGTGAGGGCATGAATGGGGGGGTGGGGGGTAATGGGTGGATAAGGACACATACATAATACCTTAATCAATAAAGAAATTTAAAAAAAAAAGAAATCCTGGGTAAGTCAAAGCTTTCTTGACTGTTTATTTTCCACCATTTGCGTCATCACCATGACTTCTAGTTCAGTGGTGTAATATTTTCTTCCAGTAACTAATAAGTTTACACCAATATTAATCAAAGGGATCATTTTACGGTGACTGGGTTGATAAGAAATACCTCCAGTCAATTAGTTTCTCTATACTGAAATTTTAAAATAAATAGGCAATCTGAAAATCTTAAACTGATAATGAGGTAAATGTCTCTAATCTTATATTCTATGATGTTTGAAAAACTTGATACTATTTCTAGGGTAGTAATTGGAAAAGTGTATTCAGCAAACCTCTGGAGAATAGATCACATATACCCTTCACAAATGAAATATTTGTAAAAATATCAAACAATTTAAAAATGTTTCACTTTCCCTGGGATCAAGTTTTATATTTGGGAATTTTGAATTTTATCATAATAATTTTTCTTATAATTACAGAAAAATATTTAATATAAAATTGAGATCAGACTATTACTTAGATGAATTCATTTATAGAAATTATGTTTATTCTTGCTAACATTTATGAGTCTCAAATATTTCTTACATGTTATATATTAAAATATATTTTGAACATCAGATTTGCATTTTAATGTTTCTGTTGAATTGATTACATTGAAAAGATTTGAGCAAAAAAAGACTATTTTAGCCATATTAGTCAAAAACTACATATTGATTTTTAACTTCTCAAGTAAGTAGAGTTATAAAATTTCAAGAAATAAGAATTCACAATACATTTCACTGAAGAGACAAAAGTATTCATTTTATATAATGTATATCAATTTCCATCATCAATTAAAAATGTAAATTTGTGTTATCCTTATCTATTCATATACACTGCAAAAGAATTCAACAAATTTGCCCAGTTTGAATAAATCACTCTGACTGAATAGCTATATGCTCCTCTGAAAGAGCATTGAGCTATTTATCTGGGAAAATAAAAAAAAATGCCAAAGAATTCTTCTTGATTGCCTGGGGAAAAGGGCAATTATTCCCTTTTATGTTCACTCTCCTGTGAAGACAGAGTATAATCACCTACATAGATTTTCTATGGGTAATAAAATTTTTCTTTTTTAATTTCCATTTTCCATGGTATTTTTATTCTCCTGTGTATAATAGGTAAATGGTAGAAAGATAGAGTAAAAAATATTATTCTCTTATCTTGGTTGTTCAGAAATCTGGACTCAAATATTTATTCTTGTACATTACTTCACACAGTGATAGACAAATGATGCCAAATGTGAGGAGTAAAATAATTGAAGAAAATTTTCCTATCAACTAATTAAAAAGGAAGAAGAAATCATGAAAGTAAATAAAAACAACAAATGTTTGAGGAAATACATTCAAGGGGGATGATGAGTTTCCAAAGAAAACAGTCAGATGCCGTTGTCTGGAACTACAGGCATACCATGCAACCTCACAAACCCTCCCTTCCTCATTTACCACAGAAGGGTGAGACGACATGATCTCTAACATCATTTCAGTATCTGATACCCATAATTTGTGAAGTCATTTAAATGCTTCTAAAACTGTGTGTGTTTCTATATTAGGTAATAGGCACTTGTTGAATAAAAATTATAGCTCTTCCTTACCAAATGGTTAAGGATGAAATCAGAAGATGGGACTTTACGTATTTAATTTCCCATAGACTCTCCAGCCCAGATCCTGTGTGCCATAGGGAGCCCAGGAGAGGCCAGTCTGTGATGATCACTTGTGATCACAAATTAACACCCAAGGGAAGCACTGATCCTTAACACTACAGCATCAGTAGGTGCTTTAAATGTTAAATATTACAGATTGCTTCTGAAAATATTTCCCCAGGGCTGTCACACACTTATGTCTTGCTTCAAATAGTAGGTTCCTACACTGAAGTAAAGGAGTAGATAGTCACCATTTGGGGGCAGTATCTCCTGTTTATGCATTGAAGACCTTAGCGATTTCTCCCCAAATATAACTGGTGTCTCCTACACCAAAATTTAAAATGGAATTAGGGATTTCTCTGAAGTGGAAGAATCCCATCAGTAAATAAGTCTGCACTATTGGGATACTGGTAAGTGCACTATTCAACTTCCAGGAGGGAGACCTACTACCCACCCTGCAGCAAAGTGCTTGTCAAAGCACAGATCCTTCACAATGGATCAGTGCAGAGTCATTTCCCAGGTTTGAACAGCAGTCATTACTGGAAAAGCTAAGCTGTATAAATATTTTAATGTATATTCTGACTATCAAAATTATGGCTCACATTTTCTAGCCTGTTAGGAATTAAATCTAGCTGTTAGAAACACTGTGTGCCATTTTAAAAAAATGAAACAGAAGAGGCAAAATCTAACTAGGGCATTGTTTAAATGGGACAAATGCAATAACAGATATTATAGAAAAGTTTTTAATATTACGGTAAATATATCCTAACAGACATAAAATACACTATTTTTAGTTTTTTAAATGTATATCTACTAACATCATATAATTGAAAGTGAATTTATAATAAACATATGGATTAAAATTAAGCTGCATGTCACACCCTCTCCTGCTCCATTTTCCCTCTCCAGCCCAGCAAGTACCCTTTAGCCTGTGTCCTATGACCGTTCCTTGCAGAAGAAGCCTTTGTTTCACAGGGCAGTGGTCAGGATGTTATTTCCAGTCACTGCTCTTCTCTCCAGCCAGCATTGCATAGAGAGCTTCCTCTGGATCCCCTTTGTGAAAGCCTGGTGTTTTCTAGAGGAAAAAGCATGCACATGGGTGAGATGTCCCATTAATGCAGCCCCCAGGAGCTACACACTCTCATACAAACTCACAGCTTCCAACAGTTCATCACATCTTCTAGTTTTATGGTCGCATAGGCTTTTATGGTTTCTTTCTGCTTCTGTCCAAGGTAAGCAAATGTTCAGTTGTCCTTTGACCTCTTTTCTCATATGAGTTCTTGAAAAATCATTCATTTGCTGCCTGAATAATGCATTTTCTTGTTATAAGGACAGTTACCTTTTTTTCAATTCTTTAGATGTCCAAGATGAATTCAGAAGTGGTTAATGTATTGTGGAGTAAGCAAACCATACAATAGAACATTGCTTGATCTTATTCCAGTAATGACATCTTTCATGTAATCAAGTTAATTTGAGAAAGTGGAAAGTATTCATTTCTAAAGCTAAATATAATAATGAACTATTCTTAAATGATAATTACTTGCATCACTTAAATATATGTGTGCACAGCTTCTAGCTAATTGACTATTTTATCTCTCTTATCTCTTTGATCCAATGGAATACTTAAAGTTAGAAAATTAAACACATGCAAAAAAACAAAAAAAAAAAGTAATCTAAGGCCAGAATACATTGTTTCAAACATGAGTATTCTTTTTTGAATTAAAAATTAGTTAAAGGATCAGCTAAGAATATAGTTTTCTGTTTGTTTTCTTGGTAAAAAGCAGTTGATTTGTGTGCTTCAGAAAATTCCTTGCGTAAGTGAATTAGTTAAGTCTCACTAAAAGTATAAAATTAAGAATGAAAATAAAAATGTTGATAATATTGAAGATGAGGGTGATGATGATAGTCATAATGGTGATGATGATGACTTAAGTTCCAGTTCATTGAGAAGAAAAGATTCCATGAGGTTTACTTGCTATAAGAGACATTTGACTTCATAAATCTGTCAAGTAAAAAAGTTCATCATCATTATTGCAGAGGCTTATTATTGCATTTTCCAAAAACTTATGTGCATTCATTTATTCAACATTCTTCAAAACCCTGAAAACTCTCCATAATTATTCTCAATTTGAATATAGATCTTGTATAAAGATTTATAGGTATTAGCACATTTCCTTCAAGTTACAAATCTAAGAAGCAGGTCAAACTGTGGCCTAAAAACTCCAAAATTCTATCATTTTACCCAGTTTTTGTACTGAAAAAGTTGCCAAAATAGTAGTGATATTCTATAGTCAATCCAGACTATAGAAGTCTCTAATACATGTAGTCAACATAAAATAAATTTGCATTAAGCATTATTTTTTATAATCTCAATTTTATAAATGAGAAAACAGAACAGGGTAGTTATGTAATTCATGAAAGTGGCACAGCAAATGTGAGAGGATTTGAATACAAAATGTCTGGCTTCAGAGGGTATGCGGCCTTAGGAGCCAATATATTGTTGAGAAGTATATATAGATCTATCTATCTATCTAAAAGATATTTAGATATTTGCAAAGCTTCAAAAGTCCACAAAGAATGAGGTATATTAAAATAACTCCAATATTCCAACCCTCCCAACTTTTACCTTTTAAAGGCAAACATAGTTTGCATTTTATGGCATTTTTTCCTTGGCACATACAATATTTTGTGTGACTAGCATTATACTTTTAAGAGTTGTATGTAATACTTTCATGTTTATTATATTTTAACTCATAAATGGTATAGACTGTGCTATCCAATTTTACTGCTTATAGGATTTTTTGTTTGTTTTTGTAAGTTGAAGCACACTGTGAAAAGAACAGTCTTACCAAAGTTAGTGTAAATCTGCCATATCCTACATGATTGGAACTAAATTGGTATGGAGATGTGGGACTCAGATACTCTTCAGGAAGGAATTGGATGAGTGGGGTTAGCTGATAGCTTTGACCTGTAGGTCTGCCTCTTCGGATCTTTGGACCCAAGGTCATGCTTTCTGTAAGATGCTCCCACACAATTAGTAGCAGTCCAAGGGCCTTGCCACTTCACCTATGTAGGACTCCTCTAAGTAGAAATTATTTGCTCTGTAACTTCCTGTTAGCTGATAAAGTCTTTGTCATTTCTATCTCATGTTTTGGCTGCTTTCATGCTTAATCCTGCTTTTTTCATTTTCATTTTCCAGATGTTAATCTTTACAATATATATATATATATTTTTTACTTATAACTTAATCTAAGAGACTATTTCTCCAAGGAATAGATTGGCATAATGGTAATGGGAGTGATGCCTGCATGAGCCAGTGAAAAGAAGTGTTTTTGGAGCCACTTCACTCACTGTCCAGCAAACACTGAAAACCCCAGCTCAGGGCACAAGTAGTTCTCTAACACAAGGGTGCTCTATCTGTAATGTTTTCACTGGTGTTGACTTAGGAAAACATTCTGCTAGGAAAACCCCCCAACCAGTGTAATAATTCTGATGTTTTCAAAGCACAGAAAACAAAGCATGCAAGGAAATGTATTTGTATGGTTATTATAAAGTTGCATTGCCACTCTTTTGTGAGATATGAAAACCTAAGAAACTAAGGGTGAAGACCAGAAGACCTGTTTGGTTGTTTACTGTGGGGGAGCATGGGAGACTTGGTTGGAATGTCAGTAAGAGGGAAATTCCAAAATAATTTCCTAGGGGAGTTGGCTGAAGACAACCACCCCTAATTGTTCCTTGACCTTTTCAAACAAGTCTGTGTATGTGCGGACCCTCGGATATTTACCGGAATCTTTATACTTAATCTTTATGCTTAAGGGTACTGCTGACTCCTTGTGTCCTTCCAAAAAATGTTTACCCTAGTGATTCTATCTAAAAGTTAAACTTTAGCTCAAACTGCTGTTACAATAAAAGCCTGAAGAGTCAGGGGAACAAGGCTGTCTGGTTCCTCTAGCCAGGAAGTCCCTTAGCCCTCTCTTTCACAGAAATGTGTGTCAGAGTTATCATTCATTCGTCACTCAGGGTCTGCTAGTAAGCCCTGGCAGTTTACAAAGAGGCCTTTATCTGCTATATAAGGAGATGAAAAAAATTAAAGGTGATTGGACACTCAACTCAGGAAGATTTTTCATATAATGTTAGAACACTGAGTAAACCTAGGATGCTGGTACATTATGTGGAGACACCCTCAGAGACTGCAGATGTGACACATCCCTGCCTATTCCTATTAGAAGCTAGCACTCCCCCCATGAAGTGGGGATCTTTCAGAAAAATAGGGTTCCTTCTAAATATCTGCACCTACCTTCTCTCCTGTCTTTCTGGTAATAACTAGTGTTAATTCTCAGTATTCCTCAGTCTGAGACAGGATAGACCAGAGAAGGGAGGGAAAGGACTGTTCCCAAAGGAACTGAAAAGACTGGCAGCAGCCAGCATTTTAGAGCCATGAAGTACCCATGGGCCTGGATTATGAGTGTGCACAGTCAAAGAGGCCGGAATATAAGGCAGGTGAAGGGTGAGTTTAGCAACATGGGGGTGTATAGTGAAGAATTTTATTTACTGAAAGAGTGTTCCGGCCTTTGCCCTTAGCTACTGTTAGATAATTTCTTGTACCCTAGAATCTCCTGTCTGAAAAGAGTGTCTTTGTTTTCCCTGGGGGCTTCGGCCTTGGAATAATCTAACAGTGGGATTTATGATGGGTCTCTGAACCATGCCATACCAATTCAGAGTTCTAGAGGGAGTGGTGACTCACCTTTGGGAGAAGGAGATAGGGAGGTGGAACTGGAGACTTCTAGTTATTGAGACCCTTTCCTCTTCATTCTTTAGATCTTTATTGTTGCACTAATCTCTACCATCCTGGTACACCATGCATTATTATTTTTATTTACTATCTTACCTAATTTGACCTACAGACAGTGTGTGATTGAACCCTGGACACTAAAGGCCTGAATAAGATTCCCTAGTTCAGGGGTCCTCAAACTTTTTAAACAGGGGGCCAGTTCACTGTCCCTCAGACCGTTGGAGGGCCGGACTATAGTTTAAAAAAAAAACTATGAACAAATTCCTATGCACACTGCGGGCCTGGGACGAGTTGGCTGCTAAGCAGGACAGGCAGCGGCACCCAGCGGGCCGGATAAATGTCCTCGGCGGGCCGCATGTGGCCCGCAGGCCGTAGTTTGAGGACCCCTGCCTAGTTGGTGATACTCTTTGGGTATGTTCACAATTTATGCTGTGATGGTAACATGTCCCTGAGTTACCAAGTTTGGATCCTCACAGATGCCATCCTATGTATCTCTTCATCTGGCTGATTCTGATGTATATCTCTTGCTGTTATGGGCACGGTTATGAGTTTGATAACTCTCAAGGAGTTCTGTAAGTCATTATAGTCAATTATTGAACCTAAGGGAGTCTGTTGGGACCTGCACATTTGTAACCACCTAGTCTGAAGTAAGGGTGGCCCTGGGAACCTCCAGAATCATGGCTGGTGTCTGAAGTGAGAGGAGTCTAATGGGGAATATGGCCTCATGCCTTGCAGTTTGCCTCACTCATTTGTAAGGGAATCCTCTCAGCACATAGTGTTTAACAACCTAACAAGGACTGCTGCAGAGGGTACAGACTCACTGCCAAGTTGGCTCCTAGAAACCTGAAGGAAATGAGTGCCCAGACTGAATGAAGCTCAAATGCTTTAACTGCTACGGCAGATGGTGGAGGAGGAGAAAAAGAAAAACAAATGTGGGGACTATGGATGCTAGAATAGATATATTAAATGAGGCCATAAGACTCAACAGATAATTTTGTTTCATGAAAAGACCCCAGGGACACACCATTTACCAAGGCCATCAATGATACCCTGGTAAGAGTGGCACCAGCCTCATTAAGAAGTTCAGTAGCAACTCTTGGGAGGTTAAAGCTGAAGGCAGGAAAGGTCACAGCTGGGCTAATTAATAGCAAAGGGTAGGACTACCAGAAGCCTCTGGGAGATGCAATTTTTGTAATGACTGTCAAGATCAGAGTGACAGCCAAGAGAAGTTTAAGCCGCAGGGTGTTATAGAAACTGATAATGAAACATGGCATCTCCAGGAGCAATAGAGATGAGTAGTTAAAAAGGATACTGTGTTATACCACCAGAATGTAATATATGATTAAATAAAGCAGTAAGGAGAGAAAAGGAGGTCAAGAGAAGTAACCCAGTAATAGTCATACTACAGTTTCCATAGTTTTGATCCTGAGGATATATAACTGAAGAGATTTCCAGGTTAATAGGAAGAAGGACCCAGAAACATCATAGCAATAATATACTTTAGTTATTTTACTTTTCCAAGTTCTTTTCCAAGTGCCTATAGCTATTTTCTTGGATGATAGTACAATGTTCAAAGAAAATTATACGACAACTTAAACTCTGTTGAACACAGGGTCTAAGATGATATTCGTTCTCAGATACATGAAGTATTATGTCCTTCTGTCCCCATAAATTCTGGTCCAGGTAAAAATGAAAACCTTGCCAAAATCTAGCATTTAGTAGGTCAAATTAGATAAGATAGTAAGTAAAAATAATAATGCATGGTGTATCAAGATGGTAGAGATTAGTGCAACAATAAATATCTAAAGAATGAAGAGGAAAGGGTCTCAATAATCTCTCCATTTCATTCACAAGTCTGGCCCTTGCAAAAACCAGATGAATTTTATAGACTACCACAAGATCATAAGCAGTGGCTCCAAAGCATATGGTGTGTTAATCATGGAATCATACTTGGGTAGAACATCACATTGATCCAATATATTACTGTTATCATGAAGAATGGACAGAATCAACAGGTGGCTGGCATGATAGAGTCCTTAACAAAATATATGAATTCCAGAATATGGAAAATAAACCCTAGGGATATCAAGGATGTGCCATTTCAGTACAATCTTCAGGGGTCCAACTAGTTAAAAATTACACCTAAAAATAAAAGGCAAATTGCTGTATCTTGCATTCTTTATCATAAAGAACCATGAATAATGCCTAGTAGGAATCTTGAGGTACTGGAGGTGGGTGATATATTCCACCATTAAGAAAAATTTCCTGACCTATATGCCAGGTGTGATGGAAAGCTATTTGCTTTGATTAAGGCCTAGAGCCTCCAGCAGTATGTAAGGTGTTGGAAGAACCAGTGGTAGCAAAAGATGCACTGTGTAGTCTATAGCAACCCCTACTATAGGAACATAGCATAAACCCATGGGATTCTAGGTCAAGGTCAGGCCCTTGAAACAAAAAGTTACATGTCTCAAAAAAAAAAATAAAATAAAATAAAAAGGCTGTTGGCATGCACCCAATCCTTGATAGAGTCAGAATGCTTTACAATGGGTCTGGCACCATACATCAAGACTGTGTTCATATTGAAACCACAAAATACTAGGGCTGCACCTAGCCAATGACTAGGGGTCCTAGAGACCTGCCCTACCTTCCCAAATGCAACTCTTCTCTTGCTGTTCCAGCTCTGGGATTCGCTCTCCACACGGCTGAGATTTTCGAAGACCTACACTGCAACTCAAGTCTCCCTTTCAGAGAACTCAGACCTGCATTACTGTTGACTCTTCCTACATGCTCTGAGTGTTCACTCCCATTATCTTTCATAGACATCTCCCCTATTAAATCTTATACATTCTTTTAAAACTTTTTGTCTGCTTTCCAAAAGTCCAAACAAACACAGAACCCCTCCCATTAGCATCTTGAACATGTAAAATTTCCTATACTTATTTGGAAGCACTACCCATATTTTCTTTTTATTGCACCATTTTTCCCCCTCTGGAATTCTGTGATATATATTTAATACTAGTGACCTGGTGCACGAAATTCGTGCACATTAAAAGGGGATTAATTGGAGAAAATAATTTAATATTGCTATTTGCCCTTTCTCTATAATAGAAGTGTTAGAGATGAGAGAAAATTAGTAAAATTTATATGAAAACCTTCCTCCTGTCAGAGTCTGGGGCACACCATGGGACCCAGAGTCAAGTCCCCGCCCACCCACATGCACCTCAAAATCGCGTGAGAACCAGACCTGGCCAAACCCCCACATTGGGCTAGATCCAGACCTGGCCAGTCCCACCCTTGTCAAGCCCTGTGGGGCAGGGGGCATAGCATCAGGTCCCCTGGCCTGGCGCCAGGATGGGGGGAGTGGCCTGAGGTCCCCCAGCCCAGACCGGGGTGGGGGCGTGCCTTGAGGTCCTCCATCAAGCCCTGCCAGGTGGGATACATGGCCTGAGAACCCCTGTCAAGCCCAGCCAGGCAGGGGGGCACAGCCTCAGGTCCCTCGTCAAGCCCAGCTGGGCAGGGGAGTGGCCTGAGTTCCCCTGACCCAGCACTGGGGGGTGCCCTTTGAGGTCCACCTTCAAGCCCCGCTGGGTGGGGGGCACAGCCTGAGGTCCCCTGTCAAGCCCAGCCAGGCAGGGGGGCACAGCCTCAGGTCCCCTGGCCTGGTGCTGGGGTAGGGGGTGCGGCCTGAGGTCCCCTGTCAAGCCCCTCCTGGTGAGGGGCGTGGCCTGAGGTCCCCCAGCCTGGCGCTGGCACTGGGGCAGGGGGAGCATCCTGAGGTCCCCTGGCCCAACACCAGGACAGGAAGCACACCTTGAGGTCCCCGTTCAGCCCCACTGGGCAGGGGTCGTGGCCTCAGGTCCCCTGGCCTGGCACTGGGGCGGGGGTGTGTGTCCTGAGGTCCCCCAGCCTGATGCCAGGGCGGGGGGCACAGCCTAGGTCCCCTGTCAAGCCCTGCCAGGTGGGGGCGTGGCCTGAGGTCCCCTGTCAAGCCCCACGGGTCGGGGGAGGGTGTAGCTTCAGGTCCCTGCTGATTGCTCATTAAGACTCCTTGTGGGAACTTGGCCTCAGCTGTGGGTGCAGCCATCTTTGTGATGAAGTGATGGTCAATTAGCATATTCCCTCTTTATTAGATAGGATTCGTCATTCTAGAGCAAGGTACTTTAAACACTTATAAAAGCTTTCTTTTCTTATTTATTTATTATAGTAAAGCATTCTCTGAAACTGGCCATTTTCTTCTAAATGTATTCTATTTTTGGATGACATTTAAAAAAAATTTTAGCATGCAAATTGGATTTTTTACCCTAACTGCTTTTTTGGTCTGAGGTTACAGTGGGACCACACAATTCCCCATTCTATATTCTGTATTTATGTTAATATAGTCTAAGATCAAATTTGCATTTTTCACACCATGCAACAGAATCATATAAAAGCTGCAGTCACCCAGAACATATATATCTTTTTTCACAAATGCTAGTGTAAAGACATTTTCTTCATTCCGTGTTTCTGCACTTGTGTCTCTGGAGCTGAGCCTGGTACTTTATAGTTTTCCTCATTACATTTCATTTAATTTGCTCTGGTCCCCCTAACTCATCAATGTTGTTCTCATCCTATTCTGCCATCTAATATACTTACTACTAATATATCCTAAATTAGTTCCACATTCAAATCCACTCATCACGCCATCTCTGTTCCAGGAACTGGTATAAATGTGGAACAGAAAAGGCTCTGTTAGCATGTGTTTAAATACTTTCTTGCAAATTAACATCAATCTATTTATCAGCAGTTTTGTATTTGGTCATTCAACCAACTATGGACTACATAACTGTACATTTATTTATTACCGAACCTAGACATAGAAGGAGAAAAATTGGAAGACCATAGACAATCTCAGGAAAAGGCATGGATATGAATCTACTAGAGTGGACTAAGTCTAGATCTTTGTGTCATGGTTGACACTACTAGAGAGAATCCACAACTAACCAGCCAAGTAGATAGAATGACTTGGCCCATTGACTTTAGTCACTGCTGTCATTAGCCACCCAGTGCTGAAATAACAAGTACGTGAATGGAAAAGCTATTCTGGCAGAGATGGTTGCTAGGCATAGGCACTCTAATTTAGCTACTGCCACTTATGCGCCCTGTCAGAAACAAACCAACCTGAACCTCCAATATGAAACCATCCTATAAGAAAAACATCAGTTATTTGGTGACAAGTTAATTATATTTGGCTTCTACTCTGTAATGAACAGCAATTCACCTTGAATGGGATTGACATACATTCCCAGCATAGGTTTTTCTTTCTTGCCTGCAGGTCCATAGACAGAATAACCATGAGAATACGTAAAGTCTTCCACCCGCTGGTATAAATTATCATATAACATTGCCCAGGAATAATGATCTACTTTATATAAAGGAGCAGTGACAAATGGCCATAAACATGATATCCACTATTTTCACCACTGTGCTCCACTCTGAAATTACCAGCCTAATAGACTAGAGGAACAGCCTCTAAAGGATACAGTTGGAGAGATGAGATATAAGATCATATCCTGGCATTATCAGGATGTGGAATACACTGAAATCAACATAGTGTATGGCTCAGTACCTGCAAGAGGTACAATGTAGAGGTTTGGAAATGAAGGGATAGAGGTATAGAGGTTATCTTATCATAACTCCTAGAGATGCAGTTGAGTTATTTGTACTTTCAACCCCTTACATTTGGGCTCTGGAAGATGAGACATCTTGGTTCCCAGAAGGCTAATGCTCAGCCTGGATATACAGCAGGAGTTTTATAGAGTTTTAAGTTATAGCTGCTGACCTGTCACTTCAGGCTCCTTATTCCAAGAGACCTGCTGACAAATAAAAAGTTGCCTCACTGATGTGGGTAATTTGTCTTGATCATAATGAGGACGGAGCATTGCTATTATATAATAAGAGCAAAAAAGTAGTTTTGGAGCTCCAGTGATGCACCAATCAATGCTTTTGGCGATCCCATGCCCCATTTTAAAGATACACTGATATTTGAGGAGATGCTGTTTAAAAAAGTACCACGTGATTTGGAACCCTTAGGGATGAATACAGGGTGATCTCCACCAGGCAAACTGCATAGACAAGCAGGTGCTAGCAAAGTTTGAGGGACCTTAGAAAAGGGAGGGAGAAGTAGTTGATGAATTTTAGTTAAGTTGCAGAAGTAGAGGCTATAGTTCCATCATATTAACCTATCTCTTGTTAGTGTTCCAAGAACAAACACTAACTAGAATTCTGAAGGTGTTATTCCCAGATGAGGCACAATTAATAGAAAAAGCATGTGGATCTGAGTGGCACAAGTATTCATATTATTAGATTAACCGTTTTTCATCTGAATCCCCTCTAGGAGTCTGACCAACTCGTGTTCCATGCACCTGGATTTAACAGCTGCAAATGGTTCAAAGCTGGCTCTTCCCTGTGACTTGTCCTTGGCCACAGGGAATCGCTGTGTTTGAGTGTAAGCTCTCTTCTGTGGTGGACTCTGGTCTTCAGGATCACCCCCAAGTTTGATGATTCACTCAGAAGACTCACGGGACTCAGCACATAGTTATACTCATGGCTATGATTCATAACAACAAGTGGATACAAAGCAAAATCAGCACAAGGAAAAGACACATGGGGAAAGTCCAGAGGTAACAACATACAAACTTCTAAGAATCCTCCCCCAATGGCCATACAGAGTATGTTCATTTCCCCAAGCAATGAATTGTGACAACATGTATGAGATGTTGTCACCCAGGGAAGCTCATTAAAAACTAAGGGTCCACATTTTTTCTCAGGAATTGATCATGTAGGTATCCTTTGCTTGGCATGTACTCCCGGAAGTAAAGCAGGTAATCAGCATAAATCATACTATTTGCATAGATAGTGTAGGTGCAGGGAACCGAGGTGCCGGTAGCCATCCTGAAATCCGGGTTCCTGAATGTCAGCCAAAGGCCAACCTTTGTAAGCAGGTCCTTCATAGGATGGCAGTCAGGGCTGTGGTGTTAACAGTTTTCTACACATGTGGGAAGTCTGCTGTCATGATTAGCTAATGTAGGGATACAAATGGCTCCATTTGAGATACCTTGGAAAGCTAACTTGGCACTGGATCTCCCCAAGGGCTTCAAAAGTGAGCTTCTTGCTCTGCCTTCCTAAATTCATGTCTTCCTCACTTCTTCACAGGGAACTCAGAGCTCTTCCCTATAAAACTCTGCACCCAGCTCCCCAGTCTCAGAATGTGTTTCTATGCAACCTAATCTAAGGTAACAGCCCTCATAGTGATGACCTGATATACACTGAAGAGTAGATGAGGTCTATAGGCTCTCAAGTATTAAATTGATGAGAACAACGGGATATTGTTAACTTATAAAATGTCTGGGGATTCTGATGAAATTGAACAAGTACAAAATTTTAAGAATCATAGGACTTCTGATGTAGGAAAATGTACCTTTTATTAGTATAAAAAAGCTACCTGGAATGTCCAATTTGGAGTATAAAATTTATGCTTGAAATGTAAAATGGAAATAGCTGCAATATCAGATTTTAGAAAGTAAAAAGGAAACCTAATTCCGTGTAGACTCAGGAGCCATAATAGAGAAGAAGCAGAGAGAGGTCTTAGCAGACTGTTGGTAAAACAAGAAGAAGCACACACACATGTGCACACATATACACATCATTAAGTTCTGTACACTGTCCTTGATGTCAAATGAATCAAAAGGTTGTGCATGGCAAAGTCATGGGCATTCTGGAACATTACAGTTGCTCTACAAATGCTGGTTGATCCTGAGTCTACATGACTGTCTCTACTTTGTGCAGCACACTAATAATTACATTTCTGAGTCAGAATGAGAAATATTTCATTAATGTTGCTAGTAGGGCTAGTAAAGTGATTTGAGACCCTAAGCTATGTGATAAAGGGGTAATCAACATAACCTTTTGAATTTTCCTAATTTTCTAATCTTGAAAATGTCTGCCTTTCAACACAAACTGAGGCTGTGTCTGTGATTGCAAGTCATCGATACAAATCAGTTCACTTTTTAGCGGAATATAGTAAAACTAAGTTTTATTTGGCAAAATCAGCCTCATTATCTTAATAATATTGAAATCTGACTTATTCAGTGGCAAATTACATTTGGTGGTTGTTTTGTAACATTTGTATTACTTTCCTATCTCTACCACCTACAAGAGACTCTGAAGTCTTTGTGTATTTAATGCTTGTGAAATATTCTGCCAATTATTCCGAACGTATGAAATACTAATAATATTGGAAATAGAATTGGCTTTCCAGCATTCTTAGACATTTTCTCAACTGTCAATTAAAAGAGCAATTCAAGTAAGTTGAGAATAATCTAAGGTTGCACCACATTGCTTTAGAAAGCTCAGGGAAGGTTTTTTTTTTACATCCTAACTTCTACACACATTCCTCTTCCACTTCTCTCAGAAGGGTGCTTGTGCTTCTCTCAGGTAGCCTTCAGCAACTCTGTATTTTCTGCATTTATTTCTGTCTTAGTAGAGAAGCCTGGGTCTACATTTCCCAGAATGCCCAACTCACAGGGTTCCAGTTTTGAGTCTCCTAATGAGAGATACTCATGCAAAATTTGGAAGTTGGAAGAGAATCCTAAGCAATTATTCACCAGTGGAAGCTGTGAACAGGCTCACAGATCTTGTCAGCAGCCAATTTGAAGCTTCACCAAAAGTTCCCTTCTGTCTTCAGAGAAAAATACCCATTTCAATCTTTCAGGCAGCTGAAATCTTCAAGAACAGTTCACTTGCACTGTATTTCCTCAGAGCCTCCTTGACCTTTTCTACTCGGGTCTTCCAATGCATGTATAAGCAACTAATTACCTTCATTCAGTCCTTTACCACCTGCAATACTGTACCTAGAGTATATTCTCTTTCTCTGAGTGAACCTGTCTGATGTAGGAAGTACTGGGAGAAGGATTTGCCCATTCATGCTGAGGGACTTTACACTTTGGAGAGGTACCTTTCAATCTCAACTTTAAAAATATGCAATCATTTTACTAAACTTTCAATCAGTTTTTGAGACAAGTAGAGGTTAAAATCGTAAAGAAGCAAATAATTTGAAGGGAATGGTTTTCAATGCTCTAAGTCATTGTCAATTGGTTAGTGACACTGACATCTCTCTTTTTCAGTGTTTTTTAGGCAGCATTTACACTTTGTACTTAAAATATCTATGATTTGTGTAAGATTACTAAAAAATGAGAAACTACTCATTATAATTATGGTTTACAAAAAATATGTAAAATACATTTACTTTTAGAGAAGAAAAATATATATAAGTTTCTAAAGTGAAATTCAAATATAGGTGCTGTATTTTACAGGTTAAAAATGTAAAAGTTATACCGCAGAAAAAAGTCAAACAAAAATAAAATAATATAGTTTATTTTTAAAACCTGGAATTTCAGATCAGAAACTAAAAGTTATCAAGTTATCATTATATATGTATGTATATATAACATATAAATTTAATTTTATACTAAATTTATATATATATAACATAAATTTAATTTTATACTAAATTTATATACATATATATATATATATCAATTTAAGTCTATGAAACTGGCAATTTGTAATTCTTATTTCATTAATAACAACCAAAGATTCAGAAAACTTTGAAATTGCATATACTGATTTTTATTTTAAAATTTTATATGTGTCTTGGCAGCAATTCACTCTAAAGTAGAAACCATCTGCAGAAAGAATGAGTCATTTTACATATTTTGTTTGAAATTTTGAATTGGTTTTTGCTATAATTAATATTCATACATGACACCTAAATTGTGAGGTGTTGTATTACTTCTGATAATATCTGTATAGTT
This sequence comes from Plecotus auritus, assembly GCF_963455305.1. Classification (NCBI taxonomy): domain Eukaryota; kingdom Metazoa; phylum Chordata; class Mammalia; order Chiroptera; family Vespertilionidae; genus Plecotus; species Plecotus auritus. Next base: position 157,473,179 of record NC_137774.1, read on the forward strand.
AGTACATTGACAATGGTGAAATAATCTTTCTAAAAACAGAGGTATTTATTTTCAGCTATTTTATCATTAAAATGTAGAACTAGCTATGGTTAATTGTTAAGACTATTAATGTTTTAATGGCAAGTGACAATTCTTACAATTTTTAAATATTACTATTATCTTCCTACCTCACATAAAAGGTTAAGTAGGTCAATAAAATTTTATATGTATTTATTTTTTAAAATATCTAGTGAAGTTTTAGAGATGGATGATGATGATGGTTGCACAACAGTGTGAATGTACTTAGGACCACAGAACCATATATTTAAATGGTTAACATGATAAATGTTACATTATGTATAGTTTACCACAATAGAAAAACTGGAAAAATATTCTATCATTCATTGTTAACTAGGGTTCAACTTCAACTTTAATTTCCTTTTCTTCAACAGAGATCAAATTATAATTGCTTTCAGGTAGGCAGGGTTGAAAATGTTTTCTCTTAACAGATAAAACCCTAAAAATTATAGAGAGAAATTACTAAAATATTTTTTGTAGAATAAAAGTCAACTGGCTCATGCTATTTAAATTTAAATAATAAATGACTCAGACAAATATGTAAGAAAAAATGGGTTAGCTTAACCATTGAAATAGTCAGAAAAGGAATTATATGAATTATAACTAACTAACATGGAGTCAATCTCATCCAGAACAGCAAAAGGTAGAAATAGGATAGCTGTCCCACTTAGTAGTGACAATCCTTTGTTGTTTTACTGCCAGAGAAAATATTTTCTTAGTTTAATAGTGGTGGGGTGCCCAAGCCTGATTTGGCAGTTGTCAGACTACGTTCCCCAAGGTAAAGCATTGGTTTTCACAGAGGTTACAATCTTCCCTTAGGGATAAGGGAAGCCACTGGAAGCAATCCGACCTACACAAGCAGGGCAACCCCATGGCACTTACCATAACTCACCTAGCCCACTACTGAAATCAGTAAGCATTTGAAGAAGGCTAAGAGCTTATAACTAAAGGTTATGTTAACTTCTTAAAAAGGGAGGTTGGTGGAAAAGAGAGAGGGAACTTTCTTCTTTTCTCTGTTTGGAAACATTTAAATAACACTTAGAAATATTTATATCAGGAAGGTTTGATGGAACCACTTGTGAAAAATCAGTCATTTTATTTTGGCAAGGAGCTGACAGCTTTCTGAAATCCTACCATGATAATTGGTTTGTTTACATTTATGCTCTCTTAGTAATTTATATATTCTGAGAATTTGAAGTGAATTTTCAAACTTATTTGAATAGAGTTGAGTAAAATGCTGTCCTATAATTAGTGATTTTTCTCTTGTTTCGTTAGATTAGCTGGTGGTTAAACTATTTAATTAGTTTCCTTCAAAGTATTAGCTATTGAATTTATTTATCAACACTAGCATATGTATATTCTAATTGTTACTATACATTTATATTTATTAATTATGTTCTTTCATTTTTGATAGGATTAGTTCGCTCTTTTCCCAAATCCTTGAGTCTGACAAACTCTGTTTATTAAGTTACATTAGTACTTGAGAAAGGAAACTTTGATTTGTACCTCCAATTTTTATTTTATTTTATTAATCAATGTATTGGAGAATAAATATGTTTTGAATATTTAAAATATGCTATTAAATGAATGATATCAAACTATGAGATTGAAACCTAACTACATAAATAATATGTGGATTATTTTGTTCATCCCCAGAACATTCCGTGTATCTCCCTACAGTATAATCATCTCTTTGTCCCACGCCCCTGATATCCAATAATTTGTTTTGTGATTATAATTTAATTTTCCTAAAATTTTATATAATTGAAATAATAAAATTAGTATTCTTTTTTATCTGACACCTCTCAGTTGGCCTAATGATTTTGAGTTTTATCCATCCTGTTGCATGTGTCAGCTTTTTTCCATTATATTTATATCTGTTCACTGTTGACAGATACTAGGGTTGTATACAATTTGGGCTTTTACAAATAAGGCTGCTATGATGTACTTGCACGTATCTTTTTATGGATATACCAGGGGCCCAGTGCATGAATTTGTGCACCTTGAGAGGAACTGTGGGCCGCGAGGCTGCAGTGGGCACAAAGGTGGGTCTTGGCCCATCCTCCATGCCCCCGCCCAGCCCCTCCGCTGCGGCCCTCGGTCCCCTGTCTGCCAGCAGCCATGCTCCCTCTGCCGCCGCTCCCATGCACTGAAGCTGCTGGCCCTGCTTGCACCTGCTGATGGCGTGGAGCAATTGGGGCTGGCACCAGCAGCGGGTGCAAGCAGGGCCAGCACTGTCAGTGGGTGCTGCCTCGATTGCCCCCCAGAAGCAGGGGGAGATGGAGAAGCCTTCAGGGGTGATAGGGGCTGGCAGCACTGCTTGCACCCACCGACAGCATCAAGTGATCAGGGCTGGCATGAGGTGCCAGCAGCAGGTGCGAGCGCTGGGTGGGACCGCAGCACACAGCATGCAGGAGCAAAGAATTTTCAGTAACCACCAGAGGCTTGCCCCGATGACAGCGAATGGCACCCCGCCTTGATCTGGCACCCCCCGCTCACCTGCTCCACCATCCCACCGTGGCCAATGCCAGCCATGTTCTGCGTGCACCCCCTGATGGTCAGCGCACGTCATAGTGACTGGTTGTTCGGTTGTTCTGCCGTTCGGTCTATTTGCATATTAGCCTTTTTTATATAGGATGTTTTTAGGTGAATACAATGATATGAATACCATGATGAATATCATAAGGTGAAATGGCTGGGTATTATGGTAGCTGTGTTTAATCTTTTTAGAGACTGTTAACAGGTTTTCAAAGAGGCTTCCTGACTATGGATGCCACCTTCTCATTGTGATCCCATGACCTTTCTTCCATGAGTGTGCCTGGAAAGAGGGATAGCTCTCCTCTCTTTCTCCTCTTCTAAGGGCACTAATTGTAAGCTAAAGGCCCATTCTCAGAACCCCACCTACACCTAATTACTTCCCAAAGGCTACATCTCCAAATGCCATCATGTTGAGGGGTAGCTTTTCTTTAAAAAAAAAAAAAATGTTTCTATTGATTTCAGAGAGGAAGGGAGAAGGAGAGAGAGAGAAACATCAATGATGAGAGAGAATCATTGATCGGCTGCCTCCTGCATAAAGCTCACAACCCAGGCATGTGCCCTGACCTGGAATTGAACTGTGACCTCCTGATTCATAGCTCAATGCTCAACCACTGAACCACACTGGCCAGGCAAGGGAGGAAGTTTTTCAATATATGAATTTGGAAAAGATTAATAATCAGTCCAAAACAGTCTGCCATCATTTTTAATAGGACATGCTCCCTTTCCTAAAGTTTACAGTTATATCACTTTTATCTATGAATAAAGTTAAATTAGTAATCCTCGGTCTCACTTATTTTACCTTTTTGACCTGCTTAAAGGTTTTGAGACATATTTTTTCCATGACACACTTTGCCTTTGCTCCACTCATAATAAAAATCAAATATCTGTTTGCAAGAAATAAAAAATAGATATAACCTCCCACTAAATAGTAATGATAACATTTCATTTATTTTGTTTTACATATACAGAATAAATAGTGATCTCTTTAGAAACTTAAAATTCAAATAAATAAACTCCACATCAGTTTTCCCCCCAAAGGTAATCTGATAACATTTTTTAAAATTTAAAATAAAATAACTATCATTTCATATGTCTGTGTCATAGTTTTTTATTACAGAAGATAAAATTAAAACTGAGGGATATTCATTTCTAGCCTACATCACATAGCTAGTAGCACAAATTCTCACTCACATTCAATTCAATTTGTCAAAATAGAGCAAAGACTCATCTCTAAAACACAAGTGTTTACATTGAGGACTATGCTTAGAACTTATGATTATTTAAAAATGATTTATTTGACATAGATAACTGTTAAAGTTATTCTCACCATTTCTCTGATTCTTTTCTTTCACACACAGATTCTTACTCCTGTTATGTTCTTGATATTTAATGAGCATCTTCCAAAAAACTGTTCCATATTTTGGTGGGTTTTTTTTTGTTTTTTTGTTTTTTAAGAATTTAAGTTTAGTTGACAATATGTTGGTTGCATATTCATTCTATCACACAGGATTTCATTTTTCCTAAGGCTGAGGATAACAATTTGAAATAGCCTCTTTTCCTCCTGTTTATTTCAAGAGAACAATATTCATCCTCATAGCAAACATTTTTATTGCAGCAGTCATCCCCTGAACAATAGTAATAAAGATGCCAATTAACAGTTCTTATGTTGTGTGTAAGAGTTAAAATCTTAACTATATTGATAAAATGCAAATTATGTCATGCTTTCTTATGTACATTTTCCCACAAGAATAGAAACTCAAAAATGACTTGGAAGTTATTTTTAAAAATTCACTGTATTGCCCGGCCTGTATGTCTCAGTGGTTGAGCATCAACCTAGGAACCAGAAGGTTAGATTCCAGGTCAGGTCACATGTCCGGGTTGCAGGCTTGATCTCCTGTGTAGGGTGTGCATGAGGTAGCCGATCAATGCTTCTCTCTCATCATTGATGTTTCTACTTCTCTCTCCCCTTCCTTCTTCTCTGAAGTCAATAAAAATATATTTTTAAAAAATTCACTGTGTTATCAAAATAATTTTATCACAATTTATTCCTAGATATGTCAAATAATTTATAAGGAGAATTTTAAATGGGATTAAGAAGGCTTAACCAGCTCAACTACTAAATTTTAAAAAATAATGCATTTTCCTTTTCATAGTCAATCAACATAAAACATCCAATCCATTTACTTTTTCAAACGAAGAATAAAAGATTTAATCTCCTTGTAAACTAACACTGTTCACTTTTGCCTTACATCTGAAACTGATAATGTTAAATGACTACACAGTTCCATTTTAAATTTCATTGCCAAAAGTCATCAATAATGTGGTGCCTAAATGCATTTAGTGCAATTGCTTTCCTTGTCTGAATTCTGTTACTTTTCACTATTGGTCTTTTCTTTCATGGATTACTGTGTCTGTTGCTATCACAGTTAGAATATTTATTTTAGAGGACATCTTAGAGGCTTAGTGAAAATGAGAATGTAATTCCTTTGTCAGTAGCCAGTACTATTCCTGGGGTTTCAGAATCAAATTGGCTACTGCTTCATCATTCAGCAGACGTGTGATCTTTCACAGACCCAAGGCAGAGAGGTTGTGCAGAAACAAATCATATGGTTGGTTTTTTTTCTCCAAAACTTGAAGATTCAATGAAATTGTATTATTTATAGATTTATTTTATTTAGTTCTAGTTTATTTAAAACTCTATCTCTCTACCTGTATCTGTCATCTGTCTATATACCTATCTATCTCTCATATATCTATATTCTCTTACTACCTGTTTCCCAATACATTTTTATTTCAAAATCTATTTTATGTATTGTATTTAAATATATATTTCTTTCCCCTCTAGTCAAATTGAAAAAGTACACCTCAGAAATAAATTATAAGCTGACCAGTGTGGCTCAGTGGTTGAGAGTTGATCTATGAGCCAGGAGGTCACAGTTCAATTCCCAGTCAGGGTACATACCTGGGTTGTGGCCTCGATCCCCAGTGTGGAGTGTGCAGGAGGCAGCCGATCAATGATTCTCTCTCATCATTGATGTTTCTATCTCTCTCTCCCTCTCCCTTTCTCTCTGAAAGCAATATAAATATTTTTTTTTAAATTATAAACTCTGGCAAAGGCTGACAAGAATCTAATTTTCATGATTTAGTTGACTTATCTCTATTTATTCTTTGATAACAGAGGAAATAATAATTCATTGATCCTGTGACATCTTTACTCTGCCTTACCCCCTTTGTATCCCCACTTCTCTTCATTAGAGCTTAACTTCCCTAGTCAACAAATATAATCTCCCCTTTTCTCTTCATTTTTGGCTCTTATTTTGCTGCAGTGGGTATTCTTATTGAAATCTCAGCCCTGACTAAAACCAGCTTTATCTACTAAGAGCCTGCCCTTCAGACTTATCTCTCTTATCACTCATCTCAAGAGGGCCTTTATACTGCTCAACAATGGTGCTGTATTGTCCTCATCCACTCTCTTAGACCAATATCTCATACATTATCCTCCGTCCCCAAAGAATACTCACTTTCAGCTTTGACCCTGCTCCTTATTTCATGGAAAAAATTGAAAAAAAAACACACAAAAACACACAGATTATATCTTTCAAAGTTTTATTCACCATATGAAACTCATTTACTAGGATTTCTGTCTTGGAGTCTATACATTCTACTGTTTCTCTAATTATTTTAAATGAAATCAATCATGCTTTCATAAAAAGAAAAAAAAAACAGTCCCTTGAAATACTGTGAAAGAAAAAAAAAAAAAAAAACACCTTATGATCGTTGTGTTCCTAACAAGGAGTATTACAGGTCTTTAAGCTAAAATTTATTTGGTAAAGTCGCATCCTACTCGTGATCCTCAGTCTTTGATCATCTTTTGGAGTGTTCTCTACCTCTCCACACTCAGCATTCAGATGTTCTCTACACTGCCCCTGCCTGCAGCTTCCCCTCAGCCCTGGGAGAAGCTCTCTTCTACAGGGTAATTAAATTTGCATAGTCAGACCTCTAAGGATCATCTAAATGCCTAAAATGTGCCCTTCCTTGGGAAAGAGAAACTTGAACCAATGGGGAAAGCAAGCTTTAGCATCCATCTGCCACATAAAACAAATCACATGCGTAAGATACCTATGCCGCTAAGATATCATTCTATTTGTGCTAATGCTCTTTCTTTTAGGTGTGCAGAGAGAGCTATTGTCAATAGTTTGGTTCTATGTTTCCTTTTATAATTACAAACGAACATCAAAACAATTTGATCTATGTTTAAATATTGAACATCTTGTCATGTTTGCAATGTACATCCAACTTCTTCATTTACTTCTTAAGCATTAACTTCATTTGTTTTCTCAATGAGTGGAAAGTCTAGAGTCGAAGATTTATGCAATCAACATCTCTTAACATCATTTTAAAATTCTTGCCTCTGAAATTTTTCATATTTATGTTCATTGTTTTTTCCTGAATTACATACTTTTTATTCATGAAAAGTACAACCATTATGGTACATCAAGTTTTTAAGTGTATTCATAGAATACATAATGCTCTGGCTCACTTGCATAAACCTTACCTCTCTCAATAGCAAGTACCTATAATTTTTGAATAATCTTCAATTGATAGAGAAATATGTATTGACAAATAGTTGAGAAAATAAAATGCAATAACCAAAGTTACCAGGCTTCATCACTTTCTTGACTAACATGCTTTTAATTTTCTGGCATGGAATTAATTTTTCCACACATTGGATACATGTATATGAGGATCCAAATTACTCCATAAAATGGGCCTTGCATTTGAGCAATGAGAACATGATGTACCTCATGTTGATACAGTTAGTCATTTTGCTTTTCATGTGGCACCTGGATCTTCATCTGTTTTATTCCGTTTTTATTTTAGGAAGAAAACTATAACCATGAGTACATTTTCAGTACTAGTTGCCACGGTGTTGTAGAATTTTGAAGCTGGAAGGAATCTCAGAGATTAGCTCTGAGATTTTGGCAGGCATAAAGTGAAGTAACTCCACAAAAGCAAAATATGAAAGATACAAAGATTTGTGTTTTTCCCAAAAATATATCCCTAAAATATATGCTCCTCACAAGAACACTTATAGGTCCCGAAGCCTCCCTTTTGTTCAAGCAACCAGTTCTAATAGATTCATGTCCATTGCCATCACTGCTGCTCCTAGGCCCTCCCACAACTCTTCTGAAAACAACCCACTGAAACTTCCCATTGGGCCCCTTCCTGGGGAAGCATACATTTAGAGCTATCGTCATTTTGGCACAGAGGTGCTCTCCTAAGCAGCCAACGTAACTGCAGCAGCCGTAATTAAATTAAAACTCAAAAAGTGGTAGCACAGATATTTAGTTTAGGTGGATATTTACAGAGAAGTAATTTCGAATAACACATTTTTAAATGCTTTGCTCCTCAGAAATGATATCAATCAAACCATTTCAGCCACACCAGCACAGTGCTAAACAGACATTAGTATTTAACAGTAAGTTCTAAGGAGAGCTAATGGGATAGATCAGATAAGCAGGTTATAAGGGGACTGGAAAAAGTAGAGTCCTTTTTCTTACCTCTTATCTAATTCTGCACTAGGCCACTGGGGGCAGTTTCTTAGCATCAAACTAATTGATTTTATAGCTAACTTTTATTTTCCCAAAGCATATATAATTTTCTATAATTTAAAATTCAATCTATAGAAGACATTTTTATTTTATTTTTTAGTGCTGGAAATATATTCCAGTATTTAAGGGTATTAATGAAGGACCAAAATAAATAGTTGAAATTTTATGAAAAACAAGAAAGGTTAAATATGATAAAGGGAATGCTTGCTTGAACCTTGTACATGTGTCCAGCATCTATTTACTGCATGATCTGGAGTTGTGGGAACTTTAAAAAACTACTCCTAAAAATTGGGAATTGTGCCCTGGTTGCTACCCACATAAATGGTATCATTATTCAATAATCACAGACCCTCAGGCAGTTTTCAATCTCCTATAATCAATTAAAAGGAGACATCCAGAAAACTATGTTAATCAGAGGATTTTTCCCCATTTTGCCCTCAGTTTATACATTCAGATAGACTCAATCATCTCATTTCACAGTGACACACACTCTTGCCTGGAAAGCTAAAATACTTCAGCCTTGATACAGATTGATTGTACAGTCTTTGATTATTCCTTGACAAATATGAGTGAAATCTTTGGAAAGGGTTGGAAATAGTGAGAGGAGACCCTTGCATTCATTCAGACACGGTCTGTTACTAGCTTGACCAGAAAAGTCATGGTAGAGACAGTGAGAAATGGACACATTCTGGATACACTTTGAAAGTGAAACCATCAGAATTTTCTCATGGATAAGCTCAAAGTGAGAGAAAGACCAGAAAAGTCATGGTAGAGACAGTGAGAAATGGACACATTCTGGATACACTTTGAAAGTGAAACCATCAGAATTTTCTCATGGATAAGCTCAAAGTGAGAGAAAGACAAAGAGAAAAGGGCAGTTCCAATACTGACCAGAACAACTAGTTGATGGATAAGGCATTAAAAGTGTTAGCAGGGTAGCTCTCTCCAATGCCCTCTCCTCAACCAGAGAGGGAATCAAAAGTAGGATGGACAAGTGCATTTGTCAATTTCATAGAATAAAATGTATTTAATACCATGCGATTAGATAGGATCACCACAGGAGAAAATATATAAAGAAAAATGTCCCCAAATTGAGCCTGAGGCTCTCCTGTATTATGAGGCACTAGATATGAGGAAGAACCATCAGAGGAGACTGAGTGGCATGAGGGAGGAAATATAATAAAATCCTGAACACTGGAGAAATTAGTTTAAGGAAGAGAGAATAAGAAACTGGGACAAAGGGCTGCTGATCTGTCAAGTAAGATGAATATTGAATTTATGAACTGGGACTGGGAAGTTTTAATAATGGGGCAGACACTGGAGACTGATCAAAGAGCAAATAAGAGAGAATAGGATGGGAAATTTGGAAAGAATGTATGCAGAAACACAGTTGAGGATTTTTTTCCATGTCAGAGAGAAGATAGATTGCTAGAAAGGGAAGTGGAAATTTAAAAAAATAATAAAGTTTTCATTTTTCTATTTTCTTTTTTTAAAGAGGAGAAATAATATCATGTCAATGTACTCTTAGGAATGAGAGATGAGTCAATGGAGAAGAAATGTTGATGATGTAAGGCACATGAGAATGAAATTGATTGAAAAAGGGAATGGGATCGGGGGAGGGGAATTTGGCCTCAGAGAGGAAAAAAGAGTTGTTAATCCACCATAGCAGGAAGGAAAAAAACAACAAACAGTGTATATGTTGGTAGACATGCCCCAATGGTAGGAATGCTCAGAGGCTCTTTTCTAGATGCTTCTCTCATTTTGGTCATATAGGAAACTAGATCACTAGCTGAGACTGAACAGGTCTTATTGGTGATATGAAGAGCGAGGAAAAAAAACATGACATTTAGAAGAAAGGGAAATGGAATTGCTAGGCAGCATTAGGGTTCCATGTGAAAGTCATGGTCATATAATGGTCAAAATATGATTTAATATTACTAGTAAGGCATGGCCGGTGTGGCTCATTGATTGAACGTCAACCTATGAACCAGAAGGTCATGGTTTGATTCCTGGTCAGGGCCTATGCCTGGGTTGTGGGCTCAATCCCAGGTGTGGGGCATGCAGGAGGCAGCCAATCAATGATTCTCACTCATCATTGATGTTTCTATCTCTCTCTTCCTCTCCCTTATTCTCTGAAATCAATAAAAATATCCTATATAATAAAAGGGTAATATGCAAATCAACTGAACAGCAGGACGACCGGCCGCTATGATGTGCACTGACCACCAGGAGGCAGATGCTCAACACAGGAGCTGCCCCTGGTGGTCAGTGCACTCCCACAGGGAGAGCGCTGCTCAGCCAGAAGCTGGGCTGATGGCTAGCGAGTGCAGCAGCGGTGGTGGAAGCCTCTCCTGCCTCTGCGGCAGCGCTAAGGATGTGGGGAGTGGCAGCGGTGAGCAGGCCTAAGCCATCAGTTGGACATCCCTCAAGGGCTCCCAGACTGTGAAAGGGTGCAGGCCGGGCTGAGGGACTCCCCCCTCCAATGCATGAATGTTGTGCACCAGGCCTCTAGTATTATAAACAAACAAACAAACAAACAAATAAACAAACTAGTAAGAATGATGTTTTCCTTCCCCTCAGCTACAGGAATGCAGGCTTGGATTAGATAAATAATTGAATTTAAATATGGTTTTTCTTTTAAAAAACTGTCAAAAAGTGAGAGAAGGGCAAGAGAGTTAGAGTGTATTTAGAACCTGATTATAAAATTTAAGCTAAATGAAGCAAGTGACAGCATGAAGGGGTTATTGGACAACCATGGGTAAAATGCATTGAAGGTGTTCATGAGGTTTAATGATTTTTTTAGAGTCAGAGCAAGAGGGAGCAAATGCGAAAGATGACAGGATGAACATCAGACTGAGAGTGTGATGCTTGAAGCAGATTTGGTATCAGTTCAGGGAGGTCAAGACTACCATAGGAAAAAAAATAGTGGAGGCCGCATAGAAAAGGGCATGGAGGAGAAAAATGTGAGGAATCAAGATACCCAGGTGTGGGAAGCTGATGTCTATGAATAATAAAACCAAACAGAACTGAGACAGGAATCATCTGGAGAGAATGATAATAAACCAGGGCTAAAATCTGCAAGAACTCAGGGGTTTGACCAGCAGCCAGCAGATGTCCTACAACATGAAGGAGTACTAAGCACCATAGACTGAGGACCTGCGACCCAGATATGGAGGTTTTTTAGTAGGAGTGAGGCAGACCATTAACGAAAAGATACGCACCTTTATTGTAAATATAAATGTGTGATCATGGGTGTGAAAACGTACATGAGGATATTTTAAAATTATATAAAGCCAATGGTATTTAGTAGGATGTAAGATACCTGCTTTTCCTATCTCTCCATTTCAAATCTCTTAACTGCTTTCATCTCTTAGATCTCATTCCACCTGCAGTGTGAAATTGTTTGGAACTAGTATAAGCTCAACCATTTCATACCTGATAGCTTGACCTTGGTCTCAGGCTACTTTCAGAACTGCCTGTGTTGTTTCTCTGTTAGCCTTCTACCCCCTATGCAGAAGTTAAAGGCACATTTGATAGGTCTCGATATGTATGTCTTTTGTGCAGTTTCATGGTGGGAAAGTCCATTGCTCTTAATAGTTTTACTTCCCAGGGTAGTTCTACTTTTTCTCCTTCAAAATACATTGAGTCCTAATCTTCCGAGCATAAAGAGCAAAAGATAATATACCAGCTATAAATATATTCAGACAAACCAGGCTGCTTATTTTCAGACCAAACATGCTGTTCTATTTCTCCTACCGCCTATTAGGGGAAAAAATATATAATCTGATGTAGGTCACTCCTCATTCACAACTAAATTAGAAGGATAAAAACATTTTTCAAAGTAAACCTTAGGGGGTTAGTTTTAAAATCCATATTAAAATATTCCAGTGAATATAGGATCTTTTAAATATTTGAGCTTGCTTATTAAAAATAAACCAGGTGATATAATTAATCTCAGCTTAGACCCACTGAGAAATATACTTACTTTGATTAAGATACGACAATAGTTATAGTTTGAGTTACTAGAATGGGAGAAGATAAAATTTATTACATTCTCATGAATAGACTTAACTATTTTACACAATTCAGTGTTCCATTTTCAGGGAACGCTGTGACAGAACTATCACTTTAGAGACACTGTTAGCTTCACCTGACCCAGCTTTAGAGCAAACAACTTTGCATGTGCCCTGCGCAGCCTCCTCCATGGTGACCGATTTCACACCAGCATACAACAACAACCCCTCGCCTCAGGCTGGCACTACACTAGTGTTGCCCTGTTGCTGCTAAGGCATGTGACACCAAGAAGCACTGTGGGCACCCACGCAAATCCAACCTAAATGTGTGGGAAGTTAACAGCCCTGGAGAGAATCTCAGACAAATGGGAGACAGGAGCTGATAGCCCTGCCCTGAGATACAGTCCTTTATATGGCCCTCAGAAGACAAGCCATGAAAATGTGTCACTTCACTCTCCCTCTGTAAGAAGCATACTTGACATGGACCCAGTGGCTATGCTCTTGACATGGACCCAGTGGCTATGCTCTTGACATGGACCCAGTGGCTATGCTCTGAATCCACCATCACCGTAGTCGGCAAACTGCAGCTCACGAGCCACATGCGGCTCTTTGGCCCCTTGAGTGTGGCTCTTCCACAAAATACCACGGCCTGGGCGTGTCTATTTTGAAGAAGTGGCATCAGAAGGAGTTTAAGTTTAAAAAATTTGGCTCTCAAAAGAAATTTCAGTCCTTGTACTGTTGATATTTGGCTCTGTTGACTAATAATGAGTTTGCTGACTGCTGCACCATCACATTCACGCCTAGGTCACACCTTCCATAGGATACTTTCAGCCAAAGGCAGGCAACTGTCAGGATACCAAGGCTGATCTATTTCTGCTAGTTGCAGGACTCAGCTGTTAAGTGACATTGGCTCAAGGACAAGTCATTAGAGGCCTGGAGCTCCAGAAATGTAGGAATGCTTAGCCAAGATAGATCAGTTTCACTGACGTCAGGATTCTGGTTGGGAGAAACCTTGTACTCCGAAACACAGTATGAGAATATCTGGAGAAATGCCCTTGAGGAAGTTGATTCTTCAGACATCACCAAATGTCAGAAGCTGAAGAGTTGGCCCATCCTTCCCTATTAAGAGATGGCACTTCCGGTATGTTGAAAGATGCTGCAGAGACCCTTTCCTTCGAGGCAAGAATAAACCCTTCAGAAACTGTTCTCTCCTCCCTTTTTGTCCACCAAGCCATCTCTTAGGGTTTGGTCATAATAGATGCACCTATTGACATGCTGGGCCTGATAAGTGTGAAAACTGTAGCGGTGTTCTCTCTTTTCCTCATCAGCACGGAAAAGGAACGGGTCCGATTCTGAGTGGAGGAGCTGGGGATTAAGAAATAAAAGAAAGAAAGAGACAAGATAGAAAGATAGAAACAAAGCTGGGAGCCAGGTGGGACACCATCCTCTCTGATGGAGAGGCAGGGACCCCGGAGCCCACGCAGCACATTTATTTTATACCCCCAAATACCAGGAAGTAACACCAAAACTTAGGATCAAAGGAGCTTATTTGCATTCTTGAGTAGGCCCTAGTATTCCTGGTGCTTGCCTGGATTTACATATCAAAGCCCGCTCCCTGGACAAAGGTAAAAAGTCGGTACTGATAACACCCCCCCCCCCACCTCCTGCCTTCTTGGGGAGGGCGTAACCAAGACAGGGCTCTGCCATTCACCTCGGGCTCAGCTGACAACAATTTAAAGAAATGCCCATGTGCCTTCCCAGGCAGCCCTCTACAGAAAACAGGCCATACACTGAAGGAATTACAAGAATTTGTTTGTAAGTACTGGTAAGAACCACAGGCATAGCTTTTAAATTTTAATTTTTGCACTAAAATATGACTGCTTTAGGTTCATTACATGTTATGCAATTTTACCATGAGATGAACTACCAATAAAAATTTTAGTTAACACTTTAGGAACAGCTTTTTGTCCAGTACCATTAATTTTTCTAGAATATTCGCTTATTTCACTTAGCCAATTTAAATTAGTCTGAGAACTTGACTACTATTTTACTTTCAAATTTAATATCTAACAACAATCTTATTTTACCCTGTAAATATTAGTGGAAAGGATTATTTGCCTTCTTGTGTAGGCCCTGAGCATTCCTGGTGCTAAAAGCTATCAAGACTACATTATAAAATTTCCAAAAGCCTCCTAATATTTAAATCAAAAAAGAGGGGATAGTAGAAGAATATCATGTAAGGAAAAATATCCTGTAAGTAAATTACAACTAGAAAATTTTTACTTTAGAAATTTAACTTCCATTTGTAATGCTAACAGCAAGACACCCATGAAAAAAACATGGTGTCAAAACAAGCCAAAGGAAATTGTTTGGGCAAAAAATGAAAAAGGATCCCAAGTCAAATTTATATAAAAGATTCCTTTATTAACTTTTGGTCGAGAATATGTTTATATTTTCAGAAAACACCTCCAAGACCATGTGGATTCCTGCAACAGAGAGGAATTGACCAGACTGCACCAGCCATGAAGACAGAAGAGAAACAGTCCAGAGATGGAAGACGCTGACAATGCCTTGCCATACTAGCAGTCAGCAGCTGTGCATTGCGGCAGGTTGCCCAAGACCAAACCAGAGAGGGTCGGACCTGCATTACCACCATTTGTCATTTGTCCACCATCCAGAACTGAAATATCATTTGACATTGACATTGACAAAAGAACTGTTGGCCCAGAAAGAAACTCACTACAGACTGATTCATTTGCCTCTCAGCATAAACATCATTGCTTGTCTCATTTTCGGTTCTTATAAGTGTATTTCTAGTATCACATGATCTCACTCATCTAGGGGAAAAAATGAACAACATAAACTAATGAACAAAAACAGACCCGGAGACAGGGAAGCATCGATGAGACTGTCAAACCTCAGAGGGAAGGTAGGGGAGGGTGAGGGTAAGGGGGAGAGATCAACCAAAGGACTTGTATGCATGCATACAAGCCTAACCAGTGGTCACGGACAATAAGGGGGTGGGGGCACATGTGGGGAGGGGTTTGGGATGGGAATTGGGGGATGAGGACAAATATGTGATACCTTAATCAATAAAGAAATTTAAAAAAAAGAACCACAGGAATAGCTCTGAAATTTGATTTTGAGGACCAAGGAAAATTATATACACCTGGTAATACCTGTTCAAGGTCTGGAGACACATTTATCTTAGAATGGATGCTAATCTTCTGTATTTATCTCTCATTTGAGAGTTTACAGTATTCTTCACATTGGTTAGTTAATTAAGTATTTCCATCAGATGATTTCTGTAATTACTTGTTCCTAGAGAAGAATAACTTTTATCAAGTAAAATAAAGAATTTAGTGACGTTGGCCTTCAATTCTGAAATAGTTAGGCTAGCAAAAAGAAAAGTAAAGCATTGACAAATACAATACATGGCCAAGCTACTGCTCAACATTAGGAAACACTACAGGTGTAGCCATGGCATATCGTTCTAAAAAGTATAATGTTTCTTTGCTTCCAAAAATGAAATAGGGAAGGAAATATATATGCTTATATTCATATAATTTAATAATTTATTACCAAGTGAGCATCTGGTAGAATAGATCAATAGCAGAACTGAAGTCCAAAATCAGACATAAGTTGCTTAATATATATTTCAACACATGATGGCCTACCTTCAAATATATGTATTTCCAGGAATTGGTATATACTTCTCCTCCATGGACCTTATGTTTATATATAAGTATATAAGTCTTAGTTGACTTTCCTTTTGGAAGAAGAAATATCTGAGCAACATTGATGGGTAGCAGGATTGCATTGTGATTTACTTTGGCCAATTACATGTAGTCATAGTGAGTACCAATTCCTAATAGAAGTTCCATCAGTTTTAGATCCTTTGGGTATCTCCTTTTTTTCTGCCAGAAAACTGTGTTCCAGATAGTGCCAATCTTCAGTCTGCATCCTAGAGTAAAGCTGACATGGAGCCAACTGACTCACCACTAACAGATAATTCATAGGAAAATGAAGCATCAGCCCTGGCTGGTGTGGCTCAGTTTGTTGAGCATAGTCCTGTGCACCAAGTGGTCACTGGTTCCATAACCAGTCAGAGCACATGTTCAGTTGCAGGCTCATCCCCAGTAGGGGGCATGCAGGGAACACCACATTGATGTTTCTCTCTCATCAATGCTTCTTTCTCCCTCTCCCTTCTTCCTCTCTCTGAAAAGATCAATAAAAATGTATTTAAAAAGAAAGAAAAATTAAGCACCATTATTTAAGCCAATGTTGTTGTTTTTTTATTATTACTGTCTCTACTGTACTATCACTTGGCATAAACTTATATGATATGAAATTTGAAAATGTTAGAATAGTTTTATTATAACTTTAGGAATAATTTAAGTAGACAAGAAGAAGGACTGAATGGGATAATGCATTTCTATACTATCATGGAATTTACACTCAAACTTCTCTTTGATTTAACTGTGCAACTTATAAATTGTCTTAAGACGGGTGCATTTGCACCATTATAAATCCTGCATGCTTTTCAAAGAATGAAACTCAAATGATCACCATTTCAGAGCGTAAGATGCCCTTGCCATATGGTAAGTGCAAATGTTTCCAAAGTGGCACATGTTCTGTCAGGAGTCTCACGGATGCTTTGATTCGATTGCTCTGTTTTCTGAACGTGTCTGCCAAAGGAAAGCTCAATAAAGAGTGAGGAGCGGCTGCCAGGCTGCAACAGAGGAAGGCAAGGAATGTGCCTGCTGACAAGTTACCTGTCATCCTCAGATCTACCACGCCGTTTATGATGGATGCCTCTGTGTGCGTGATGTCTTACCGTAACTTCTGTGCACCAGAAAGAACCTCACGTCCTTGGAAAGCCAAGAGAAAATTGGACTCCAGATGAAGAACAGGGAACACTCAGGGTTTCTGCTGCAGTGTCTCTTCTTAGGAGATATTCGAACACAACACAGGAAAGAGCAATGCATGTTCTTTCTTCACAGTTTCTCTCCAGGCTTCCAAGTTCCTCAGATGGATTACAGGATTTTAATATGATGTATTCTAGGAAGATATATGATTTTATGTTTTTCTAAGTGTAATGAAAATGGGAAGTTGAATTTTGAAAAAAAAAATCCTTTCTCAAGTTATACGTGGTCAGTATTAGTTCGCTTTCTCAGATTATAAAGATATTTTTTAAAATCTACAGAAAGTAGTATACTATGACATGCCATAAGTAAAATGATTGTCAGTTTCATGTCACTTTATTCATATTTATTATTTCAGTTATTTTCCATATCAAAAATGAAAGAGAAAGTAGGCACCCTTGAGATTTTAAGCGCACTGCACACACTCTCTCTTAATTTTATTAATAAATTTGCTGCAAGTAGTTAATTTTGAACTTAAAGTATGGCTTCCTATTTTTACACAGCAGAAGCTGGAGAACAGATTAAAGGCTTTTTTATGAAAAATCAAGCTAATTTCTTATTTTAATATACTAGAGGCCCAGTGCATGAAATTCATGCACTGGTAGGGTTCCTAGCAGCTGCTGGCTGCCAGCTGGGTACTCCCTCCCTGACCCGGCTGCCTGCGGCGGCCACAGCACAGGCCTCCCTCCCTTCCCCTGGCCGGCCCAACCCCCCTGGTTGAACTCCCGGACAACTCCCATTTGAGGGGACAGTTTGCATACTATGCTTTTATTATATAAGATAAATATAATAAGAAATTCAAATTCTATCATAATATCAACTAAGACTTTGTTCAATGCCACACAAGCTGGTTGGCTCAGGAACATCACAGGAGTAGCTTTATAATCTTTGCAACTTCTCAGAATTAAACTAAAAAGAACATTTTTAAGCTATATGTCTGATATTCATTTAAGAGTATAGCTTACATATATAAAAAATAATTCCACAAATATTCTGATACTTTTGTAAGGTAACTATAAAATAACAAGAGATACTCCCTCTGACTCTAATTCAATTATATTATAAAAAACTCATTGTGTACTTCAAAAATAAATTAACTCAAGATGTTACTCAAAGCCCCATCTGCTATATTGCTTTAAATGCATTTCATGGAACCTGGATGACTTTAAGTGATTTTCCATCAAAAGCCAAGGGCTGTTTTTTAATGTTAGACTTCATTTCAGATACGACCTCATAAACTCTTTGATGATTTTCTTTTCTTTCTTTCTCTCTTTCTCTTCCTGTATGGAGGAAAAAAAAAATATGCTACAAAACGTTGGTACCTGCTGTCTTTTATGTAAATTACTTTTGATTGTAGTTTAAAACTTTTACAGGAAATGAAGCTTACACCACGTTTTCACAATGCAAGAAGGCACTTGTAGAAGAATAAGTGAAAATGCCCCAAATTGGTATCCTCTATTATTTTCTGGTACTTTCTATTATTCATAGGCATTTGCTATTTATGTAAAAGACATATAGTTCAAAAGAATTAAATGCAGTTTACAATGCTATCTTTTAGATAAAGAAAAGGAGACTTTGGGAAGTTTCTTACCTGAGATTATGAACTGAAGTCAGCCCTATTCTTAGCAGGATTTGGAACCATCTATTACTTCCCAGGGTCACATAACTGATTAAATTCCTATGCTTAAATGATTATGGATAATAAAATAAACTTGCTAAACTTCATATGACGCCTGGATTAACACCACCAATGAGTAGAACAGTCAATTCTTAGTTAAGCTAAAAATCTATAAGCTAAAGTGGAAGATAACCTGCTTACTAAGATAGTCTTGGTAAGGCTGTAGTAGGTCCTCCCTTCTTTGTGAAGCCTGAGAAATCTTGAAGCATTTTTGCCAAGCACTTTTCAGTTCCTCCTTGCAATACTTAAGAGTCATTGTGATATGTCTCAAAGTCCTTGACTGTTCTCTGTGCAGAGCCTTAAAAGCTTACCCTGAAGGTTAATATTGTAATTGGAAGGCTTTGAAGAGTTACAAAAGGGTTTAAAATGTATTGAGAAATAATAGTTTACCCATAAAATTGTATTTCTAAATGACAAAAGATCTTCAGTCTCCTATCAGACATGAGTCAACAAATAATTTAACAATAATATTAATAGAAGGAAAATTATGCTTATCAGCACTCAAACTGAAAACCAGACACCCTCAAGAGAGACATCAATTTAAAAGAGAGCCAACAGTAGTGATAACATTATATTCCTAGTGATAAAAAGAAAAAAAAAATAGGGGGTGGCAGGGAAAAAACATTCTGTACTTCATTTCCAGAATGAGAATGACTGATTATTCATTACTCATAGGAACAACAAACCACCAGACCTGGTCATAAACCCATCTCAATTAATCAGTGCCAGCCTTCAACATACACCTCTGAAAGCTAGCTAATAAGTGATAAGCACATACTCTTAACAGCAGCCCATTAGCAGCAGCCTCTAGACCAGTGGTCGGCAAACTCATTAGTCAACAGAGCCAAATATCAACAGTACAACGATTGAAATTTCTTTTGAGAGCCAAATTTTTTAAACTTAAACTTCTTCTAACGCCACTTCTTCAAAATAGACTCACCCAGGCCATGGTATTTTGTGGAAGAGCCACACTCAAAGGGCCAAAGAGCCGCATGTGGCTCAAGAGCCACAGTTTGCCAACCACGGCTCTAGACAGTAGCTTCTTTTCCCTTTTCTCTTTTCTCTTTTCCCTTTTCTCTTTTCTCTTTTTTTCTTTTTTTCTTCCCTTCCCTTCCCTTCCCTTCCCTTCCCTTCCCTTCCCTTCCCTTCCCTTCCCTTCCCTTCCCTTCCCTTCCCTTCCCTTCCCTTCCCTTCCCTTCCCTTCCCTTCCCTTCCCTTTCCTTTCCTTTCCTTTCATTTTCTTTCTCTTCTCCTCTGTTCTCTTCTGTTCTCTTCTCTTCTCTTTTATTAAATATATTTTTATTGATTTCAGAGAGGAAGGGAGAGGGGAAAGATATAGAAACATCAATGATAAGAGACAATCATTGATCGGCTTCCTCATGCAGGACCCACACTGGGAACTGATCCCGCAACCCAGGCATGTGCCCTGACCAGGAATCAACCGTGACCTCCGGGTTCACAGGTCAACACTCAACCACTAAGCCATACCAGCTGGGCCAGTCACATCCTTCTTTTTCTGTTGTTAACCAACCCCAAATACGCTTCTGAAAGACTACCTATCTGAACTCAACATTTCTAAAAACTCTATATGGGATTAGGGCATTGCTTTGTTCAAAGAGACTATCTTATTAAGCCCAGGTCATTCTTATTTTGAAGAAATAATTTGTTTTTGTTCATTTTTCTTTTCCGGATTCTGATTGATGACCTCTTCCTTTAATAGTCTTTACTTGCCATTAAGTAATATGAAGTCTGCCAACTTCCTCTGTTATTTTCTAATTGTAGCTTTCTACAATTAACACACTACTGGCAACAACGTGATTGTCAATGCCAAATGTAATCCCACATTGTCAAGGCTTTGGCAAGGCTTTTCCTTATTCCAGAATAAGCCTGTGTTAATTTTAGATAATTATTGAAATGTAAATATATGCATTCAAAAACACATTAGTGTATTCTATTTGTAGAATTTGAAAATTCCAGAAAGAAAGAAAATATTCCTTGCAGCACTGGAAGACTTTGCTTCCTTTTGGAAGGTGAAGTGTGGTCTTAAGCACTGCACTACTTCACTTCATGTATGAACAGTGAGCTCTGCTCCAATCGTAGCTGAAACGGGGTGACAGTGCTCTAAGACTGACAGTTCAGCAGAAATTCTAAGTGGGGATATCATGAGCAGGGTGAAAAGAAAAGGAGTCGCTATAGAAACAGTTTGGATTTGTGGTCAGACAAGATCTGCATGCTTTGCTTCTTTCCATCTGTGTGACATGTGATAACTAACAACTTTTCTGGGCCCCAAGTTCCTCAATTTCTAAACATAAAATACTCAAACTTTATATGTTTGAGCAGATTCAGGGTAATGTTACAAAGTATATATTCATAGGACACCCTCAGTTAATCAAATGTAGCCTTGGTTTTGATTAAATATAAAATAAAATTCAGGTAAAAATCAGTGCCATTGTTTGTTCTTATATTAGAAAAATATAAAACTATATGCTGAAGGCATGGTCTCTGAGTCCTAGTATTATACCTCTTTCATTTTTGTGCTTCAAGATCTAGCACTGTGCCTGACATGCACAGGTGCTCGATAAATGTTCGGTGAATAAATATATGACTCTTGATTTTATTACTCAAGCCCAATAATGAGAAATGGCAGAATTAGGAAGGTAGTTGTTTTGAAGAGAGATAACCTTCCATGTCATAGTCCAAATGCTTTTCACCCACAAATCATGCAGGTGAAGTTTCAGATAAGATTCAAGGATTATATGCTATTTTATCCAAGGTTCCCCAGAAAGTGGACCCTGAGATTAAAAATCACCAATAATGCTAAATTAGTAAAGAGTAATATCAGTACCAAAAAGAGAAGGGACAGGCTAGACTGGAAAGTGATACCCTATTGCTTCCTGTTGAGACTTGAAGTGACAAAGACAATTGCCTGATACTTTCATCTGCTTAGCTACAAAACATGGCAGGACTGACTACATGGAAAAATCAAGACTTGAAATAATCCTATGGAGTGAGGAAAATATATTGCTCATTTGCTGATTTTTTTCTTAATCCCAATGCGACATTAGTCAAAGTGTTTTATGAAGAAATTAATACTCTACTGTTCTGGGATTACATCAACTGACCAACTTGGCAGTTGCCAGAAAGCTAAGCCCCATGTCTTACTCCATCCTTTCAACTGAGCCCAGAAGTACCTAGAGGACTTAGATGCCTGTGAGGGTGTCACTGAAGCTGGAGTGGGAGCAGGACGCTGAGTTCTGAAGGCAGGCAAACGTGAAAGGATCTGAGAAACTCGGTGAAAGGTGGCCACTATATTTGCCAAGCAAAGATTTCTATCAGAGAAATGACAATTTCACATTCCAACATCTAACAGCCAATTTGCCTGAAATATATAATTTTAAGTAAAAAATTGTTTTCAGCCCTAGCTGGTTTGGCTCAGTGGATAGAGTGTCGGCCTGCAGACCAAAGGGTCCCAGGTTCAATTCCAGTCAAGGGCACGTGCCCGGGTTGCGGGCTCGGTGGTCCTCAGTAGAGGGCGTGCAGAAGGCAGCCAACCAATGATTCTCTCTCATCATTGATGTTTCTATCTCTCTCTCCCTCTCCTTTCCTCTCTGAAATCACTACAAATATATGTTTTTAAAAAATTGTTTTCATAGAACAGGAGGATGAGCAATAATGGCCCTGCTGCTAGTCAGCATATTTCTTCATTGCCCAACCTCCTACCTTCAAAAGAAGAAAACAAGAATGTATTTGAATGAGTGAGTCCCCAGCATACAATTTTGTCTTTTGATATATAATAATTCCCTCAGTATAGTGATGGCATTAGAAGTGATGAATGTGTGAGGTAGATTTATATTTTACCTGTCTCTATGCATTATTTCTTATAAACATTTCTCTATTTAAAGGTTCTTGAAATAACTTATGAGTTGTCATTTTTTTCTATCCTTAATTACAGAATAATGATGTAGATTTATGCTTCTAATATTGCCTAGTAACATTTTTTATTAGTTGATCATTGGTTAGTTTAAAAAATGTACTTTTTATAGAGGTCCAGTGCATGAATTTGTGCACAGGTCAGGTCTGGCCAGCCCATGCCGATAGGGGCCCATCAGGCCAGGCCTGCAATGGGGAGGGCCTTGGGAGGTTGGCTGGCCGGCCCTGCCCCCATTGAGGTGTTGGGGGCTGATTGGAGGTGGGGCTGGAGGGAGAGGCCACAAGTGGTTGGCCATCCAGCCCCCCCCCCAATTGGGGTGTTGGGAGCCAATAGGGGGCCGGGCTGGCTAGGGGGAGGGGCCGCAGGCTGTTGGCCAGCCTGCTCTGTCCCTCATCAATCTGTTGGAGGTCAATCGGGGGTGTGGCTGGCCAGGGCAGTGGGGGGCCGATTGGGGCCTCGATCAGGCTGGTTGGCTGCTGCAGTACATGTCATAGCCACCAGTCCTTCCCGTCATTCTGGTCATTCCGCCATTCCAGTTGCTGGGCTTTTATAGATGAAGTGGTTTAAAATAGAGGTGAAAATCTTTGTTAAAGAAATAAGTATGCTATTATATTAAAGAAATAAGTAAGGTCATTATTTTTTAAAAAAGGATTGAAAATATTTACATAGAGCAGTGGTTCTCAACCTTTCTAATGCCGTGACCCTTTAATACAGTTCCTCATGTTGTGGTGACCCCCAACCATAAAATTATTTTTGTTGCTACTTCATAACTGTAATTTTGCTACTGTTAATGAATCGTAATGTAAATATCTGTGTTTTCCGATGGTCTTAGGCGACCCTGCTAGCGGTTCTCAACCTGTGGGTCGCTGCAGTTTTAGTTTAGTTTTAGTCACAGAGATATTATATAAGTCAGGCTTCTCCAGGTACGTAGATTGATTGATTATGAGAAATGAGCTCATGTGATTACAGAAGCTGACAAGTCTTGTCATCTGCTGTCTGCAAACTGCTGACCCAGTATAGTCTGTGACTGTAGTCAGTTTGAGACAAAAGGCCTGAGAACTACAAAAGCCAGTGGTATAAATACCAGTCTGAGGGCAGAAGATGAGGTGAGAGTTAATGTCTGCGTTCATACAATGCGGCAGGAAAAACAAGGTGAATCCCACCTTCCTCTGCTTCATGTTCTATCCGGTCCCTCCAATGACAGGATGATGCCGGCCCACCATCTACTTGACTGAGTCCACTGATTCAGATGCTAACCTCACTGAGAAACACCCGCACAGGCACGCCCAGAAGTAATGTTTAATCTGGGCACCCCATGCCCAGTGACACTGACACATAAATAAACCATCGCACGTACTACAGAAACTCAGCACTTCCGTTGCATATTTTCAACACACATACGATGTCATTAATGCAAACTATTAATAGCTAAATAATTTTGACAATCATTTAAGGTAAAATACTGAATTACTTGGATTTTAATCGTGAATGAGTAAAATTATTTTACCTTAAATAATGAGTTTTGAGATTCCTTGTTGGGAGAGGGTGGAATAGCTAGGAATATAATACATGATTTTTTGTTTGTCTGTTTTCCTAGTGGTGGAGACTGAGGGGTTCTTGTGTATATCAAGTGAACTCTAGGAAATAATTTACCTTGTGATCCCTTCGCTGCCCAAGTGATAAAAAGAAGATATTGCTTGCTCTCAGCCTACATCACAAATATATAACCTGGAAATCTATCCATAAAGTAAACCTACGTCAAACTCACCTTTTTAATAATATTTTAAAAATTCCCATGAGCCCTGATTCTTTGAATTTTAAATTAGAAATAAATTCATAGGCAGCCTTGATTTTCTTTTGCGGCACCTAATCAGTCAAAACTTGCATTCTTCATATAGTGAGTCAAAATTAAAAGTCAGTTTTCGGCGGGTCTCTTTGCTTGAAGGTATTTAAATTGAAAATGCAGCCTGGCTGGTGTGCCCAGTGGTTGAACATCGACCTATGAACCAGGAGGTCACAGTTTGATTCCTGGTCAGGACACTTGCTCGGATTGCAGGCTCCGTCCCCAGTGGAGTGTGTAGGAGGCAGACAATTGATGACTTCCTCTCTCATCATTGATGTTTCCATCTCTCTGTCCCTCACTGAAATCAATAAAAATATATTTTACAAAAAAGAAAAACTATACAGATTGTCATCTTCCAAATAAACACAGATCAAGGCTCCATTGACCAATACCAAATGTAAAGTCGCTTTTTATCTTGCAAGACAAAATAAATCAGAATCCCTATGATGCTGGGTTTGTTTTTGTTTGTTTTTTTTCCCCAGGAGGTGTTTTCTAGGATCTCTGATTAAGTGGGGAATTGGGGATTCCTCTGCTGTACCAGTCATGCATGCAACAGTGAACAAACATGTGATGGGAGTGAAAACAAAGGCGTTTCTATATTCTTTTCTACTTTCCTTAGGTTATTAAATTAGCTAGTTTTTCAATATACATTTTTATTTTACTAATAAGCCTAGTTCAGCTTCTGATTTTTTTTAAAAAATATGGTAATCGAGTGTAATTATGTGCTAAAAATGTTCAGGAATATGATATGTTTTATGTAAAGCTGCCATTAGAGAGATGTGATTAAAAGTAACAAGCAACTTGTCAAAATGTACAAAATTTAAACTATACTCCTGGGTAAATTTGGTAACTGCAAATGAATAGAATTCTTACTAGAGGCATTTTCAACCTCTTATCTCTGGTCTCTCCATTATGAACTAAATGCCTTGGTCTAAATTAATTTTATTGAATGCAGTTTGAATATGTCTTTCTAACTCAGAACTGTCTAATCTTTCTTCCCTATATTTTTTTCATTAATTATCAGACATTAGAAGTTTGTAGCAATGCAATGCATTGCATAAAGGTTGAGTTATTTACTTTGCACTTTTGGGGTCTGCTTTTTTATATTTCATAAATTTCATGTTACCCTAAAGTAGTTTACTTCCTATCAATCAACTTTATAGTTTTTCTTTTTAGAATTTCCAGCCTTATATATCTAAGATGTAGAAATGTAGGACCCGGTAAAGTAAAATGTAAAAGGTAAAATGATTCTAATATAATCATAAAAATGAACACCTATCAAAGGTTTTACTCAACTCAGTTATTAATGATAGAATAAAAAAGATGGTAAAACAAATTCAAATAGCTTTTGAAGCACTGTGTCTTTCCTTTGAGGAAGAAATTTTGTGTTAAGATAGGTAATATTTACCACCATCCTGATTATAATGAGCAAAGCACAGATTAATGGAACTAATCTGTACACATTTATATGTTAAGTATTAGATATGTGGAATGATATTTAAACCAATTTTTGTTTATATGTGCCTGACTTATTTTTACATTATACTCTCTGGATATATGTAATGACTCTGAAGAGGGAGAATACTCTCATTCAAAAACACTATCACTCAATCTAACATATAATTATCACCTACTAGAGGCCCAGTGAATTAAATCACACACGGGTAGGGTTCCTAGGCCTGTCGGGCGATCAGGGCCCGTCAGGTCAGGGCCTTCCGGCTGCTGGCTGGGTCCTTCCTTCAGTGCCGCCCACTGGTCACACATCTTAGCGAGCAATAGACCTCCTGGTCTCCCAGTCAAACTCCCAAGGGGACACTTTGCATATTAGCTTTTTACATAGATAGATGATGTGTCAGGCATTTTACTATGTAATCAACAAAGAACAATAGGTGAGAGTGAATAGTGTCTGTTTTTAAGGAATTTAAACTTATCTTTACATGTTGATATCAAAACAAATATATCATCAAATTAAAGATCATTTTAACAGAATATCTATCTGTCTAAAAATCAGTCCACCTATTTATCTGTCATCTATAACTATAGCTATAAATTCAGAAAAATAAGTCCAGATTCCAAGAACTTAGTATAACTTAAAATTAGATTCTAGTCTTTATAAACAAACAAGCCAAGATAAAAATATCGCAACCACAGAAATGTGTTGTTTCTATGGTGATAAAAATTAAAAAAAAAAACCCGCCTCCAGGCATTGAGAGATCTTAACAAAAATATGTTTATTTGGGAAATAGTAAAAAAAAAAAAAAAAAAAAAGTTTTGTTATATGGGAAGGGTTACATAAGCAAACTGAGATTGAAATCTGGGTACGTTAACTGTCGCAGTCCAAACATTGAAAGATATCTCATGGTATTTCATTAGTAAATGCATTTTTCTTTTTTGATTCAAACAAATTGTTTATTTAATAAATTTGGAAGCTTATTTTATCTTTTTGACCAGGACATTTTTTCCCCCCTTCAGACACCACATATAAATATTAGTAAAATCGCAAAGTGTAGGATTATGTGCACTGTATGTTTGCAGCCAAAAGAAAGACACAACAAAGTTCAAATTTTCATATCAAACTAAACCAATGTGGATATACTCACTACTTTGAAAAGATTTTCTCTTGGGACAGGATCCATATATGCTCTCTTTATAAAAATCTATAATTAGTCTTGAATTTAGAGGCAATTTTCTAACATTCATACAAAAAATTCTGATTGACACATCATGTCTCTTGAATGACTTCCAATTTATTCACTTAATCTAATTGAGGGAACATGAGTAAGTTGGTGTTCATGGTATAAGAGTTTGATCCAGAATTTTATAGTCAACTATTCAGGATCAGTCCCTTGAAAGAATCAGTATTTTGGTAAAGAAACTTATTGGATGTTCTTGAGCTGCAAAATTATGAGTAATATTGTTTTTATTGCAGCATTACTGAAGCTAGGCTATCAATGGATATTTAAACTAACGCATATTTCTGGAGCTCATCTATAATCACTCATTGCTGGTGGGTGATACAGTAAAGTAGGACAACAGCAGTAGTAGACTGTGATAATAATATGCTATGGGCAATTCTGTTGAACACTTGAAACAAAAATCATCCCTTTTCAGCCCTAGCTGGTTTGGCTCAGTGGATAGAGCATCAGCCTGAAGATTCAAGGGTCCCAGGTTTGATTCTGGTCAAGGGCATGTACCTTGGTTGTGGGCACATACCCAGTAGGGAGTGTGCAGGAGGCAGCTGATAGATGTTTCTCTCTCATTGATGTTTCTCTCTATCCCTCTCCCTTCCTCTCTGTATAAAATCAATAAAATATATATTTTTTAAAATAATCCCTTTTCTAATCTGAAAATTAATCTATTGGGAATTTTCAAACTTTTCTACCCAATTTTTACATCATTATAGAAAATGTATCTATGAAAGTCTGAAATTTTGATTCATATATTTACTTTTTGTTTATAATCTCATAGATTATTTTTTGAATCATATAAATATGAAAGCCACTAAAGGCCCAGTGCACAAAATTCGTGCACTCAGGGGGAGGGTCCCTCAGCCCGGCCTGCACCCTCTCACAGTCTGGGAGCCCTCGGCAGATATCTGACTGATGGCTTAGACCTGCTCCCCACTGCCATGGAGGTGGGAGAGGCTCCTGCCACCACTGCTGCACTCGCCCGCTGTAAGTCCGGCTTCTGGCTGAGCAGTGCTCCCCCTGTGGGAGCGCACTGATCACCAGGGGGCAGCTTCTGCATTGAACGTCTGCCCCCTGGTGGTCAGTGCATGTCATAGCAAGCAGTTCAGTGGCCTTAGCATATCATTAGCATATTACACTTTGATTGGTTGAACTGCCAACTGGACCACCGGACACTTAGCATATTAGGCTTTTATTATATAGGATATATATAATTAATTTCAGAAAGGAAGGGAGAAGAAGACCAAGAGATAGAAACATCAATGATGAGAGAGAATCACTAATCAGCCGCATCCTGCAGGCCCCACACTGTGGATCAAGCCCATAACCCAGGTATGTGCCCTGACCTGGAATTGAACCATGACCTCCTGGTTCATAGGTTGACACTCAACCACTGTGCCACTCCTGTAGTTTTAATTTCTATTCCTATCTCTGAAAAATAAATAATAATAAAAATGAATAGCATGCAAAATGTTCTTTCTGAGAAAGTAACTTGAATATCAGTCAGAATTTAAAATACTGGGCCATGTTTCTCAAGACAATCCCATTATAACTTTTAAATCAGAGAAAATATACTATTCATTTAAAAATTCACAAAGCTATATTGGCAAAGAGGCAAAAAGAGAAGCTAAAAACCAATCTTCACTACTAAAACTTTTATTTTATAAAATATATTGATAGTGACTTTAATTAATACACATTATCTATTTTAAATTTGAAGGATATGTTTATCAGAGTAGTATCTGGTGTTTAAACAACATTAAGGAATTCCTGAAAATGGTGTTATCGTATTTCATCGTGGCATTTAAAAAGTAGCACCTTTGTAACAATGATACTATTACAACAATTGTTAAAAAGTATACATAAAGTACACAAAAGCCCTTAATTCTTTTTTTAAAGCCCTTAACTCTTAACAGATTTTATGCTCAATTAATTCCCCAAATTTACCAATGAAATTATTCTTTGTGTAATTTGATACAAATATAGGAAATAAAGTAAATCAGGTTGTGTTTACTAGATCAGCAATTTTTAAGGAAATAGTAGATGTGATACCCAACATAAGATATATGTTAAAGACATAACATTAATTATACATTTATTCAAGAAAAAATAATAATTTCTTTATAAAAGTACATATCTTCAGTTTGGACAAAGATTTCTTTCTCTGCTTTATAAAATGTGACATGAAAACCTGACTGGCATGAATTATCATCATTTGATTGCATCTTGGCTGGGAAAGAACTTTAAATGCCTAATCATTTTGAAGAACTGTGTGAGCTCTCTGTATATTCGTAAAAGAGCCAGGTCCCTTGGAAATCCCCCAACCCTCTTAATTATTTGGCCTTCTTTGTAAAAATAGCATGCTGTGACAATATCAAAGACATTGAAGACACTCAACTTCTGCAAGAATTTAATGGGAATGGTAATTATATGAATAAGAAAGTCAAATAATTCTATTAAATAATTACATAGAGGAAATATATTATGTGAAAAATAAATATCTTCATGATAAATACATTTAATAGTCCTTGGAAAAGTTTTAAAGATTATTGTTATTTTTTAAAATTAAACTCTTTATGAAAGAGCATTATTACTTAACAAATAAACATCTAAAATGTTAAAAGAAAGGATAAAATTATCTTAACAGCCTAGCCAATAACCATTCTCTACATCTGCCTTATAAAGAGAAGTCTAATTTATTTGTGTAGTAGGCTATGGTTCTATTCTTTAGTAATCACTTCCTCAAATTCCCTTACAGTAAAGTAGATAATGGTATGAGGTTCAATTATTCAAAAAAGGTAAAAATGGTGGGCAAGTCTATGACATTTGCTGACCCACACACTCTAAATTGTTAGCACATGCATAGAAGTGGAACTGTTATGAATTCAAAAGGTCAAAAGCCCAAGCCAAGGTTGATAGAACAGGAAGCTAAAAAAAAAAAAAAATTGTGAGATTTTAATGAGTTGTTAGTCCTTTGCAGTGCAATGCATATAAATAAAAGCAATGCAATGTCATTCAAGTTCCCCAATCCCAAATAACTGAGACAGGAAGTAATGCCATCTCTTAGCTGAATCCAACCATTGGACTTCCCCCACCTAAAGAGTAAGGTAAGATTCACAGGCCAGCTGTGATCCAATAACTGGATGATGTGGAGATGTGGTGTAAATCCCGCCCCGCTTATCCCAGGATGAGAGAATAATTAAGTGCCATCCTAGATCTACTGCTCCCTTAGACTGAGCTGAGATCTTGGATACAACTGCATCATAGTGGGATTTTTCCTTCTGTCCAATCCTGTTTCTTTCATAACTCCTCCAAGGGTTGATCAACGGAGCGTTCAAAATCACTTTCCTGCATGCAAATCTCCAGCAAATATCAAAGTATTTGAGGACTACTTAGTGTTTAGGAATATGATTGTGATAGTGGAAAGAAAACATGCATTTATAAGCATCTGCTATGCTTTTATCTTCCTAACAAAACAAAACAAGTACTCATAGTGTAATTTTTTTAATCTATAGCAAAATCACTGTTATACATAAATATTTTATTTATTTTAATATTTTTAAAAGGATTATGTTTCATGGTAATTACATAAAGATTGTATCTCATAGGATGTGATGTCATGCTTTAAAAGTGAATTATATAATGCAAAGAGGAGAAAATGCAAAAATAATTGATACATTTATGTGAAACATTAAAAATAAAAGTGATATTAATAAAATTAAGTTTTATGTTGGAAACATTTAAGGGTAAGAAAGGATGTCTTATTCAAGCTATACCATATAAAAATCCTCATAAATCCTTCCTATCCCTGAAATTCATGTTTGGAGTATTCTGGGCTTTCTTTTAAATGCCAAAATTAAAGCAATCTCTAAAACTTTTTGAAACATATTTTACAAAGCAAGCTACATATAATTAATGGCATGTACAAAAGATGTGGGGTGGAAGTAAATAAACAATTCACAAACTACCTCAACATTGACATAAAATGTGTATGGATTTAGCCAAAATTAAAGAGGCATGTGAAACAGATCAGATAAATGTACAATGCTTCTAAACTTTCTAAGTAAGCAAAACTTCCTTCTAATATAGTCATCCTTTGTCTTACAGACAAACATTGATTTAGGATATTGTTCTAGAGACCTCCTGGTAAATTATTCCTATTAACTCAATGCAATTACAGAAGTGTAGATTTTACGATTTTCTTTATATTTTATATAGAAAAAATAATCCTCAATAATACATTTCTATATTAGTGTTATCGAAATTAATACATCACTAGATATGTATTTCTTTTTTTAAAAAAAAGTAAAACTTTGACAAACAGACCCACTTCTGCTACACACAAGCTCTAACACAAGTAATGGAAGTCTTCTGAAAACATTTCAATGAAATAAAAATCTAAATTGAAATAAAGAGTTAGGAAGAAGTATTTCTTTTATCGTATTTCCAGAAAAAAAATTATTAGCCTTAGTGGTCTCTTTCTTTTTTCTATTCATCTCAGAAAGATAACTGAGCATTTACTGACTGAAAATAAACGGACGATAAAGCCGACAATCACAGACTTTTTAAGAAGCCGATGAATAGAAAAGCACATTGTTAATAGAAAAAAATAACCTCTCTTTGCTTACAAAGAGATTATAAAGATGGCACTGAAGCTAATGCAGTCTTCATTGCAATAAGCAAGTAGAGCAATGACAGCCAAGTAAATGTTTGCATTGTAATTCATTGTACCAATGGCTATTTATTAAGTCACGCCAAGGGATAATTTATTTCACAGTCAAATTTAATTAAAGCATCTGTTCACACTCTAAGGTAGGATATGAATGATTAACTTGATTGTATTGCTCTTGTTTCTGTGTATTTTTCTTTCAAATAAAATCAAAGATATTTATTAGGTATAACAACATCTTAATTTGTTCAATGAATTGATCCATATTATCAACAAATCGAAAGAAGGAAGGACTAAACCTGAACAATAAAACATAAAGAACAAATAACTTGGGATCTAGGAACCCCTCTGCTTTACGGAAAATCAGGAGAGACCACTCATCACATCAGCATCTCCCACTACAGGACAGAAGTATGCAGTGGGAGATGAGATAAATGAGATAAAAGTTCTTTTAACAAAGCCCTACATGCACATCATATTATGCAACTTGAAATCTTTGCTCATTATAAAGTCCGTTAATTTTTCAAAATTCATTTAAAATATATATACACACGCACACATCCTTGTTTACTTCTCATAAGGAAACTTATTGGTTTTATTCCAGAGGGAAATGAGTTAGCATATATAAGATTAAAACATTCTGGGAGACATAAAGGTACAAGGGTATTTTTATAGTTAATTAGAAGTTTCCTTGGAACTGGTTTATTTTAGCCTGATTATTCTTACCTATTCTGAAAATAATGTATTTTGACTTGTAGTTACAGCAAATAATAACATATATAGTCTTAGGAAATAAACTGAAATAATCAAGTAATTTGCTGATTTATGATTTAAATATGTTTATATATGTTATATTTAATATATCTTCTAATGTATCAATGAATCAGGCTCATTAAAGTAAGTACATATTTTGGACTATTTCAAAATAATAAAAAAATTAATTCTGTTACATAAACTTAGTTAAAAAGATTAAATAACAAGAATGAAATAAAGGTTCTTTTAAAAAAGCCCTCCATGTAAATCATATTATGCAATTTGAAATCTTTGTGTATAATAAAGTCTAATAAGTTTTCAAAGTTGTGTTTACAATATCTTAATTTACCTAAGCTTAAGTCACTTTTTGGAACAGCCCTACATATTATTTGTTCATTTTATTAAGCACTATATTATAAATGAATGTGATCATTACTAGAAATTAAAAAACTCAACTAGTACATGTACTTGTTTTACTTCTAAACTATTTGAATAATTTAAATAACCACTTGGACTGACAAAACAGGTTTAATCTTTTCATAGAGATGTCAATGTAAATAAATAATTTTATTATATTTGGTACTATTGGTTCAAATTTGCACAGCTATAGATAAGTTTTAGCATAATAATTTTGACACCGTATTTAAAATTTTTTCCACCATAATAGCTAAATATATGTGGTTTTAATTTATTCATCTACAGGACTTTCCCCTTTTTTCATTCATAAAAAGAGTTGTCAGCAGCAGCCTGGGGGGAAAAAGTACCCAGGTGAATTTGTAAAATTGCCATAAATGACTATCTTCAAAATCAGAATGAGTACCGTAAGCATTTTGAATTAACATTACTATAAAAACAACAATTGGCATGTTTTGTGTGTGTGTTTGTTTTTTCCTATTCACAGTTTTCCAGCAGAGGCCAAGTATAAGACCCTGCCCCTTGAACAATAAAAGGCCTTTGCCAAGTTGGTGATCTGATTAGTCCACCTGCACATTTATTCCACTGGAGCCAGTAGAAGTCATAAGGTAACTGTCCTCAGATTAACTGTCACCTCCTATCCTTTCTCTGCTCCTGGCAACATGGAACTAGGAAGTGAGGAGGAAAGTGTGAACTGACCCCTCAGCAGGAAAGAAAACAATCTTGGACTCCCAGGGAAATCCACAGTGCTTATATCTGTATTGAATCACTTTTGTTTTATTCTGTAGTGTTTCAACAGATCATGGCTTTATTTTTCTTTAGTCTCTCTTTCTGAGTGGTTTGATTATTCCTATATTACTTAAATTATCAGGTGATATTCTGAATTAAAAGTCAATGGATGTAAAAGCTGAGGCCAAAAAAAAAAAATGTAGGTTGGACCTAGCTGGTTTGGCTCAGTGGATAGAGCATGGGCCTGTGGACTGAAGGGTCCTGGGTTCGATTCTGAGCAGGCTTCATCCCTGGCCTGGATCTGGGTACATGCAGGAGGCAACCAATCAATGTTTCTCTCTCTCTCTCTCTCTCTCTCTCTCTCTCCCTCATTCCCTTCCACACTCTAAAAATAAAAATCAATGAAAAAATATTCCTGGGTAAGGATTAACAAAAAGAAAAAAATAGGGTGATTTCAACAATATATTGTGTACATTTTCATCTATGACAGTGATAGGGAGTCATTCCCTGGACTGGACCTATCTAAGGAAGATTTAAGACTGTTCTAAGGAGCTGGATTGTCATTGCTAAACTCAAGAAACTTCCCAGCTTGTAACAGATGAAAATGTTATTTATGTATATGGCTGTAGCCCATATATAAATTATTTCTAGGATTAAGCTTTGTTTTCATTGTGAGATTTTTAAGATATGTGAGCACAAAGGGCTTTACTGCGATAAGCTTTTAATTTATTACATGATGTATTCAGCTACATTGCATTTTTAAATAATAGAATATTTCAATTTAATTACATGGATGTTATGTCTTAACACCAGTATAAAGAAATTTAAGTTATATGGCAAGGTTGGGAAAATATAGAGAGACAAGCAATTGTTTTGTTGTGATGTTTTCCTTTACTTCGATACCCTGTAGCTATATATTGGGATGATTTAGATCAGGGGTGGCGAGCTCTTGATTCCTCAAATACTAATTCCTGTGTAATCTAGTGTTTAGTCTTCTGTGTATTTAGCCATGACCATTGAACATTTTATTTTCAAAACTAGAGGCCCTATGCACAAATCATGCAAGAGTAGGCCTTCGCAGCCCCAGCTGCCTCAGCCCTCGCAGCCGGCTTCGTCCAGAAGGTCATCCGGAAGGATGTCCAGACAGTCGTTCCACTGTTCGGCTGTTTAGTCA
This sequence comes from Plecotus auritus, assembly GCF_963455305.1. Taxonomy (NCBI): domain Eukaryota; kingdom Metazoa; phylum Chordata; class Mammalia; order Chiroptera; family Vespertilionidae; genus Plecotus; species Plecotus auritus. The sequence continues at coordinate 157,508,202 of NC_137774.1, forward strand.
ATTTGCATATTGCAGTTTTATTATTATAAATATGTATTTAAATGTACCAAAGTTACATGGTGACTCTCAGGTTCTTAAGATCCACATGCTAAACTTCTAGTTTAATAAAAAGAATACTCAGGGCTTGTAGGAAAAATATAGTCTCTGATAATGTGGTTGCTTACAGGAATTGAATAATAAAAATCAAATCCTTTACAACTTCATTTACCTAGAAAGAATAATGGGAGTGCACTTAAGGTAGGTTTTTCAATAGTTGACAATGTTCAGAGTTTTAATTTTTCCTGCTTATACTTCAGAAGCATAATTAATGTGTCAACATTACCATTTCAAGTGTTCCTTCCTAAACTACATATTGAGCAATCCCTCTCCACAACACCTCTTGAATAAAACACTAGGTCTGACAAATGGTGTATTAATATTTTCATTAATATCACTTACTTTTACATTCTGAGAATAGAACCTATATAGTAATTGAGCATATAAGTAAACTATCCTCAAATAAGTGAGTTTTCATATTACAGTTATTCTTGTGAATATTAATGACAGTTTTCAGTGGTAAAAAGATAATATAATTCCTACTCTAGAAATGCTATCATGCACACACATGTGTCTCTGTGTGTGTTCTTTGAACTTGTTCCTGTGAAAGATCCCAGTAGCTGAATAGCATACATATAATAGTATAGATAGGAAATTAGGTGAAAACTATAAAATTGCTTATAAATTTTTAATATGTTGAATACAGGTTTATAGCAAAACATACCATTATGTTCGATAATGCCCATTAAGATATATAATTTTGACACACAAATTGCTGCAGTCCATGTCTTTCAAAAATAAGGAATAGCTGGGATGTAGAACATTTATGTTTTTATTCACCAGATATCTTAGAGAAAATATTTTTCATTTTGAAAAAGTTTCCCACACTTCAAAGCAATAACCTCAAGTTTTCAAAGCCATAACCTCAAGATGCAAGGCTCCATACTTGCATCTAAAATAAAAAATTTCTGCAAGTGTGTTAGTTCACAAAGAACAACTGAGGAAATACAGCACATCCCAGAACAGAATTCAATGTTTTGGACTAGCTTGGAATGGAAGATGAAAAAGCTTTTATTCCTAAAGCAGAATCTCAATTAAGGCTTAAGGTCAATGAAATACAGATATGTATCATTATTTATATAATAGAGGCCGCGGGCCTAAATCAGAAGTCGGACATCCCTCTCGCAATCTGGGACCACTGGCTCCTAACCATTCACCTGCCTGCCTGCTTGATTGCCCCTAATCTCTCTGCCTGCCTGCCTGATCACCCCTAACTGCTCTTCTGCCAGCCTGGTAACCCCTAACAGCTATCCCCTGCAGGCCTGGTCACCCCCAACAGCCCTCCTCTGCCAGCCAATTTGGTTCTGATTGGTTGGTTTCTATGCCAATCAGTGTCTTTGGGCCTATCTCCAGGCCTACCTCTGGGCCTATCTCCATGCCTGATCTGCAACTGCCATAGCAACTGTGGATCAGGCCCTGCTTCTCTCTCTGGGCCTCTCTCTGGGCCTGATCCACAACCGCCATGGTAGCTGCGAATCAGGCCCCACCTCTGTCTCTCTTTAGGCCTTGCCAGCAGCTGCAGCAGCTGTGAATCAGGCCCTGCCTCTATCAGGGCCTGATCCACAGACACTGTGGCAGTGGCAAGATTCTTAGGCCTCCAGCCTGGCCCCAGGCAGGAGGATAATGACCTTGCCATGCTCGCCTCACCCCACCCACCCCCTGCTGACCCGCCTGCCCACCAGCCACCAGCCTTGCTGTGATAGGAGCCTGTGGGCCATGGGGGAGGGACCTAGAGGTGCTCCATGCACTTCCTGGTGACTGGTCATCTGTCTGGTCATTTAGGTCGTGACAGCTGCTGGCCTTTTATAATGTAGATCCTAACATTAAATTTTTGTTTAAAATCCTTCCAATAAATATATTTTTAAAATACTATTCAAACACATGCTACTAACTATATATGGCATTAATCTAAGTGGAGACTGAAATAATGTATATCAGAATTCAAGATATTGTTTTAAAATATGGTAATTCAACAGCAGTTAAGCCAGTAATGATGGAATCTGCAACAAATCTGAATGCGATCTTTCATCTTTAATATATACATGAAAGAGAAATCCAATATACTGTTCCCCACTTCTGTTTCCTGAATATCATCATAGAGATTCTATTCACAAAATGTGACCTGAGATTACAAAAACTGGGCACTAGCTACAGATCCATAGAGAAGAGAAAGAAACAACAAACACACACATTAGTGTCAGCATCAGAATCAACTGCCAATTCATTAGAATTCTTCTGCCTTCTTTTCATTTTTATGACCTTGCCTTCATGAAAAATTAAGTTAACTTCTTTAATATACTTTGGTCTAATTTGTGTGCTGTAGTGTTCTCAGAGCAGGAAATCTTATCTGTCTTATCTTAAAATCTTAAATAACAGTAAATTTTACTAAGGATTTAACTCAGAGGGAGAGAAAACAACCCCCCCACTGAGGTAACAGTGATAACTTAGCCCCGGTATTTTTAACCCATTTGAAGTTATAAAAGTACTAATAAACCAGCAAAAAATTATAGAGCTAAAAGAAAGAAGGCAAACTATGGAAGATACATCTTGCACTTGGGCTTCTTTTCACTTGATTTATTCTCCATGATGGGGATGAGGGTAGAAAAACTGAAGTCCAAGGCTACTAACAAAGAACCTGCAAATACTCTTTGCTTTCCTTTGAGATTGCAAGTAGTTATAGCTTAAAGGCAGCAACCAACTGGAAGCAGTCTGACTCTCAAAGTGACTAAGGACTAGGTTTAATTTATCTCAATCCCTCAAGGATTAGTGAAGGATTACTGTGCCCTAGCAGTTTTCCAGAAGCATGTATTTTATGGATGAATATATTATTACTATAAGTTTGAGATTATTTTACACGTTTTCACTTACAATACTCAGTTTTCCACCACTGAGCATGATGTTAGCTGTGAGCTTTATTATGTTAAGGTATTTTATTTTATTCCTAGTTTGTTTAGAATTTTTATCATAAATGCTCACTCTTTTCACTTATTTTCAACAAAGTACTAGCAGTCCTAGCCAGAGCAAATAGAAAAGGAAGAAGTAATATGTCCCTTGTTTGCAAATAGCATTATCTTATATATAGAAAATCCTGAAGGCTCAGTAAAAACAAACAAACAAACAAAAAACCTGTTTGAACTAAAACAAATTCAGTAAAGTTGCAGTGTACAAAATCAACACATAAAAATCAGATATGTTTCTATACTTAGATAATAAACTCTCTTTTGAAAATAAAATTGGGAAAACAATCCCCTTAAAAATAGCACCAAAATAATAAAATACTTATGAAAAAACTTATCTAATAAGGTAAAGGACTAATATATTGAAAACTATAAAACACCAATGAGAGAAATAAAAAATAAATACACAAACAAATAGAAAAGCATTTTGTATTTTTGGATTGGAAGATATTATTGTTAAAAATCCTATATAAAAAAAAGACTAATATACAAATCAACCAAATGGCAGAACAACTGGTCACTATGACAAGCACGGACTATCAGGGGGCAGACACTCAGTGGACAGATCATTGGCCTACATCCATTGCAGGCTCCTAGCCCTGGTTAGGGGCATGTGGGAGGCAACCAATCAATGTATCTCTTTCAGTATCTCTCTCTCCCTTCTATTCTCTCTAAAAATCAATGGAAAATATTTTCCTCGAGTAAGGATAAATAATAATAATAAAATAAAAAAGTGAAAAGGCAAGCCATGGAATGGGAGAAAATATTTGCAAACAATCTATCTAATAAAAGCCTAATATGCTAAGTGACCGATCATCTGATCATCCATTCAACCAATTAAAGTGTAATATGCTAATTATATGCTAAGGCCGCTCAACTGCTCACTATGATGTGCACTGACCATCAGGGGGCAGACGCTCCAACTGGTAGGTTAGCTTGCCGCTGGGGTCTGGCTGATCAGGACTGAGTGAGATGGGCTGGACATGCCCTGGAGCCCTCCTGGTCCCTCCCCAGCTGGACAACCTCCTGCATCCCTCCCTGGCCACCCCTATTGTGCACTGGTGGGGTCCCTTGGCCTGGCCTACACCCTCTCGCAATCCAGGACCCCTCCGGGGATGTCAGAGAGCCAGTTTTGACCCAATCCTGCACTCCGGGACAAGGGACCCCACTGGTGCACGAATTCATGCACTGGGCCTCTAGTATATTTAAAAAGGGGTTAATCTAAAAAATATATAATAAACTCCTACAACTCAAAAGTAAAAATAATAATTCTACTAATAACCCATTAAGAAATGGGCTAAGGACTTGAATTATTGTATTCTAAAGAAGATACATGAATGGCCAATAGGAACATTAAAAAACGCCTAACATCACTAAATCATATGGAAAATTCCACTTAAAACCACATTGAGTTATTATCTCATAGCTGTTAGGATTTCAGTTATCCAAAAGACAATAAATAAAAAGTGGAAAATGATGCAGCAGAAGTGTAAAACACTACAGAATTTCTACATATGCATACACACCTAAATTAAAAGTAGAGCTACAATATGATCTAGCAATATTATTTCTTGGTATTTATCCAAGAGAATTGAAATTAGAATCTTGAGGAGATATGAGCACTCCTGTTACAGATAAAAGGTTCATGTTCCTGAAGCTTCTAAAAAAAAGGCCTATATTCAATATGTAAGAGTTTATTATTGATCCAGAAGGCACAGCTCCAGAAGATGGGAGAACTAATTCTCAGATTCATCTTAAGAGAGTTCAAAATCCAGGCATGTTGTATATCAAGGGAAGGAAGGATGAACGAATTAAGAGGTCAGGGGGACTGTAGAGAGCCAAGCACTAAAATGGGCCCAAGGAGAAGCACAGAATTTCTAAATCTCTTTGTTCCTGGTTGACACCCCCTGATCTGAGTTTGGTTCTAGAGTCATTACTTTCTGTATATTTCTCTACCTTTTCTCTGATCAGGGACAAGCTCAGGCCTCTAGTTAACAGCCTATCTATAGCAGGAGCTTGAAGGCCATTAGAGAGAGGAAGCATTTCATTCTGTTCCACTCCCATGTTCTTTGCAGCATTATTCACAATGTACAAGCTGTGGAAACAACCTAAATGTGCATTGACTGATAAATGTGTAAAAACTGTATTGTGCACATACAAGAAATATTATTCAGCTTTAAAAATTAAGGCAATTCTGTAATATGAAACAACATAGATAAACCTTGAAGATAGGATATTATGCTGAATGAAAAAAGTCAATCACAGAAAGAAACATATTGCATGATTTCACTTATATGAGATATCTAAAATGGCCAAATGGATAGAAGCAGAGAATAGCCTGGTGGTTGTCTGGGGTTCATATAATAAGATGTTGACTACCAGCTGATGTCGAAGGTATCAATGTCACATTGTTTTAACATAGACATTGTTTATTGGCACAGTAGATAACTCAGATGCTACTCATCCTATGATAGGAAATAACTGTGAGTGAGAAAGGATGGAAATCATCTGAAATAATACTGGGCACTTTCCAGGCATGAGCACTGTGGCTATTTGTACCTCAGCTGGCAGGTCCATAGTGCCTAGAACTTATATATTGAAGCCCTAATGAAACCAAAATGTGGCATTCGGGTCCAAATTCTTTGTCTCGCAAAACTGAAGAATAGATTCAAGGACAAAAATGGTTAGGGGAAGCAAAGTTTATTGAGGGGTAGATGAACTTCCTGCCCCAGGGCGCAGCAGGAAGAGGGCCCAAGTCACATGCCGATTGAGCCAGTCCTGGAAAAGGTGCATCTGCAGTTCCAAAAGCAGGCCAGTGTCCAGAGCTTCCATTGCATGTTGCAGTCGGGTGTAGTTTAGTATTCAAGCTAATAAAAGTCTATTAGTTTGTGTGTGGAGGCCCACATGCCCATAAGCCAAGTGGGCACAGGGGAGTGCATTCCTCACCACAGGAAACCTTGTGCGCCAGTGCACTGGAGAGAGGGGAGAGAGGGAGAGAGGGAGAGAGTGCTTTTCTGACAAGGAGTAGGTAAGCCTTGATAGCTCCTGATTGGTTTTCAAAGAATTCTGCCTTAGTAACATTCTTGGGGTTGGTTTAAATGCCTCACTGCCTTGTGATTAGTTATCTGTAAGCTGCCTGTCTTAGTAACATTCATATATTTTAAAACTCATGTCTCCTGTGCATGCCCTGCTTTCCCTGCCCAGCTGGGTTGCCTTAGCAATTCTGCCCAGTTGGGTTCCCAGGTTCTACCCCTCTCCCCCAACCCCATTTCCCATGGTCTTGATCCTGTCTGCCTAGCTTCCTCTGTCTCCTCACTAACACCCAGTGTGATTGACTATATTTGAGGGCCTTTTAGGAGATATTTAAGGTTAAATGCATTCATAGGATGATGTCCTTATACGAAGAGAAAGAAATATCCACACACACAGAAGAGAGGTCATGTATGGACACAGAGACAGCAGCCGTCTTTCTCAAGAGAAGAGGTTTCACAAGAAACAAACCTTGACTTCAACTTGATCTTGGTCTTCTAGCATTCAAAACTATGAGAAGATAAATGTGTTATCTGTTGTCTAAGCCACCAATCTGTAGCATTTTGTTATGGCTAGTAGTGATGATGTTATGCTATATAATAAAACCCTAATATGCAAATTGACCAAATGGCGGAAAAACTTGTTGCTATGATGTGCACTGACCACCAGGGGGCAGATGCTCAGTGCAGGGGCCCCTGGTGATCAGTGAGCTCCCACACGGGGAGCACAGCTCAGCCAGAAGCCGGGCTCGCGGCTGGCAAGCGCAGTGGTGGTGGCGGCGGGAGAGGCTCCCTCCTCCCTGGCAGCACTGAAGACTTCTCAGGGATGTGTGAATGCTGGCTTAAGCCCGCTCCCCGCAGTTAGACATCCCCCGAGGGGTCCCAGACTATGTGAGGGTGCAGGCCAGGCTGAGGGACCCCCCACCCCACCGTGCACAAGTGTGCACTGGACCTCTAGTAATATAATAAGATACCGTACATATTTGTTCTTTTCCCCAGTTCCTGGCACAAAACTCCTATAAACGTCCTGAAAAAGGTGGTAGAAGCAACTTTTATTATAATTTTTTTTTTATCATTTCATGACACAGGGTTTCTAAAACTCTGAATTTCCTGAGTCTTAGAGGTGATAGTAATGTCTTTTGTTATTCATAACAAGTCACATTTGATTACACCTAAAATTATGCTAATGAGGTGACTTCAAGGTGAGGCCCCTAGATAGCCTCAGATGTAGTATATTTAAGTGTTTAAAACTGTATTGTTACTTGAAATTTCCATGCATTTTTCAATGCTTGTTTTGAACTCTCTTGCATAGTGAATAAACCACTTGACAAACCCTTGAAATTTGCACATGAAGCACATTGATTTAACTTTCCAGAAATGCCCATCATATTTACTGACTGATTACTATTTTTCTACCCTGATATTCCTTGGTAACTAACCAGTAGACCAGATTTTGCAGGCCATATAAATTGTAGTCCAAAAGTAAAATATGGCAGAATTCCCAGGTACATATCTTAAAACAAATTCCAATTTCTAGCTTTCTTCCCTCCTTAGATTTATTGACTCAATTTTTTTGGAGGGATGGTACAATTTACTATATTTTCAACAAGAATGGCCTGTGATATTTTTTGTTCACCAAAAAGTGAGAACTACTGATATGAATGTAACAGGAACGATTTGTTTAATAGAAGAAAAGTGTCTTATTCTAGTCAAGTTACCTTAACAGAGAACATTATTTCTCACAGTTCTGGAAGTTAGACGTACAAGTTCAATTTGCATTCTGCTGAAGGCCCTCTTCCTGGGTCATAGCTGGCACTTTCTTGCTGTGTCCCTGATGGAAGAGGCAAGGCGTCTCTCTGGAGCTCCTTTTATTATGGCACTAATGTAATTCAGGAGGCCCCCAAAGGATTCACTTCCTTTTATCATTAATTTTGGGGATTAGGACTCCAACATATAAATTTTGGGAGAACAAAGACGTTCAGATGATAACAAAAATTACTTTAAATATAGTATTAAATTCATAATGTTTGTCCTACTTACTGCTTTTCTGATTTTCTTTTTTAAACTACACAATCACTGGCATTCACATTGCAATGAATGACAATGTCAGATTTTTTGTTTTTAACTTAGGAAATTTCAATTCAATGGGTTAAATCAGGAAAATAGATATATTGCAAATAAATATAGCTTCATTTTACATATGGTATTCATATGCTAAGCTCACTGACACTTTTCCAGATTTCTATGGGCATCCTAATGCTTTTAATCAAGGTTCATTTGTGCTTGGGAAATGTATACTGCTGAGATAGCAATGCTTTACCCAAAGAAGACTTAATAATTTCAACTAAAGAGCATCATGAGAGTTAAGGTCAGGGGCAAGAAGTACAGAGGCCAAGCAGAGAACAGAAGCTTAAGCAGTATTTTTCACAGCTCTGTGGTGCTGGGGAAGCAGACATATGGTCCAATTATATCAAAAAGAAGGGGTCCTGATAGACAATCTAAATAGACCTTGAAATAAAGAGTACAAGTTTGATTACATATCCTAATAAAAAAAAACACAAACAAATAATAACTAAATCTTGATCCATACCTAAAACAAATAAACAACAACAACAATAAAACCCAGGCAGATTTTAGACTTAAATGCAAAAGCTAAAACAATAAAGCTTCTAGTATCCTATATAATAAAAGAGTAATATGCAAATTGACCGTACCTCCACTACACCCACAAGCCATGCCCACCAGCCAATCAGGAGTGTGTATGCAAATTAACCCAACCAAGATGGCTGCAGCCACGGAGAGAGCAGGAGGCTTGAGTTGCCCCCGGTGATGGAGGAAGCCAACCTTCTGCAGCCCTGGCCTGCCTTGGCCTCCGCTGAAGGCTACAAAGTTTCAACTATAGAAGATAAATAAATCCCAACAAAAATTGCTGCAGCCAAAGAGCAAGCAGGAGGCTTGGCTCCGCTCAAGGCTACAAAGTTTCAATTATAGAAGATAAATCCCAGATACCAGGGCCTCCACTTGGGTCGCCGGGGGACATGGCTGGCCTAAAAACCACCACAGACTCTCACCCAGGCCACCCCATGCCCCAAGGGAACCCCCACTCTGATCCAGGACACACTTCAGGGCAAACCAGCTGGCCCCCACCCATGCACCAGGCCTCTAACCTATCTAATAAAAGGATAATATTCAAATTGACCATCACTCCAACACACAAGATGGCTGCCACCATGTGGTCAAAGATGACTGCCCCCATGTGGACACAAGATGGCCACCACAAGATGGCCAACAGGGGAGGGCAGTTGGGAGGAACAAGGCCTGCAAGGGATTGCAGTTGTGGGTGATCAGGCCAGCAGGGGAAGGCAGTTGGGAGGGACCAGACCTGCAAGGGAGGGCAGTTGGGGGCAATCAAGCCTGCAGGGAAGGGCAGTTAGGGGTGACCAGGCTTGCAGGGGAGGGCAGTTAGGGGCAAACAGGCTGGCAGGGGAATGGTTAGGGGGGATCAGGCTGGCAGGCAGAAGAGGGTAGGGGCAATCAGGAAGGTAGGCAGATGAGCAGTTGGGAGCCAGCAGTCCTGGATTGTGAGAGGGATGTCCGACTGCCCGTTTAGGCCCAATCCTACCTGGATTGGGCCTAAAGGGGCAGTCGGACATCCCTCAAGGAGTCCCAGATTGAAGAGGGTGCAGGCTGGGGTGAGAGACACACCCCCCATCCACAAATTTCATGCACCGGGCCTCTAGTGTTATATAAATTACATTTATAAAATTTGTGGGGAGACACAAAGATTTATTTAAAAGATTTATTTAAAAATGACACAAAAACCTATATAAAGGATCAAGAACAAGATTGATATATTAGACTTTCTTAAATCCTGAATGTATAAATACCTTCTATAAATATATAAGACAAATGAACAGACCCAGACTTCACAATATAAGAGATCCAAAATGGCCAATTAAAGGTACACAAAGTCATTAGGCATAGGGCAAATACAAATTCAAACTCAAATGGAATATGACTGCACAATCACTAGAATGACAAAAGTAGAAAAAATAGCAATATAAGGAGAAATCTGAGTCTCATATACTCTTGGTGGAAGTAAATGTTGGTACAACCATTTTGTAAAACACATTGACACTATTTTCTGCACATAGTATACACTTTATCTATATAATCAAAGCCTAAGCAGCTGTTATGGCAGAACAACCAGAACAACTGGTGGACGCTATGATGCAAACTGATCATCAAGGGGCAGATACTCAATGCACTCCCACAGGGGGAGCGCCAAAAGCTGGAGCCTCTCCCATCTCCACAGCAGTGCTAAGGAGCAGCAAGCTGAGCGGTAAGGAACCTGCCACTAAGGAACAGAGAGCCGAGCAGTAAGGAGCGAGCAGGTGGGCAGTAAGGAGCAAGGGATCCCAGATTGTGAGAGGGATGTCTGACTGCTGACTTAGGCCCTATGCTGGGATAGGGCCTAAGCCTACAGTCAGACATCCCCCAAGAGGTCCAAGACTGTGAGAAGGCACAGGCTGGGCTGAGGGACACCCCCCCCCACACACACACACTGGGCCTCTAGTGTCTTAATAATAAAAAATGCACTTTGAGAAAAGGAAGAGTTAACATTTCCAACTTGTTTTGTTTGAGGGCAATTTATGCTTAAAAACTGGTATTGCCTTGCCAATAATTTAGTTAACACAAGTTCACCACAGGAATTATAATAGTTTCACAAGCCTATACATACAGGATAGTATCTCTTAATAAGCTAATGAAGAAATAACCCGCCATTTTGTTGGGTTAATTTGCATACTCACTCCTGATTGGCTGGTGGACGTCGCGGCGGTACAGTCAATTTGCATCTTTCTCTTTTATTAGTGTAGATGATTATACATTGAAATAATCATATTTTCAATATATAAGAGCTCATTTATAGTCTAATTTCTTCTTTTATAATAGCTATTCCATTTTTAAATATCCAATGTTTTACTAAATCTCCTTGAAACTACTAATTAGCAAAACTTTAAATCATTTTTCTATGTCTTGATTTGTTTCTACAGTATAAACATTATTCTTTATGTTTCATTTGGGTTGTTAATTTTTAAATTTGTGCTTTGATTTCCCTTAAGTATTTGATAATTTTGCTGCCCATTCAGATTTGTGAATGAAAACTTAAAATGTTTAACATAGGGAACTATGTGGATATTTTCAACAGATGAATTTATGCAGTGTGTCTCTGTCCAGCTTGGGAGTTTTGACAGAGGTTTCAATGTTTGCAAACTCGGTGTGATTTTCATGCTTTATTTATGATATAGGAACAAGGCAGAAAGCCTGTCTACCTCAACTCAAATATTTTCTTTCCCTATTCCCATGTTTTACAAACATCTCCTATGAATGTTCTGGGCTACGGCCTCTTTACTATCTCTGCTTTGAATTCCAGTCAATAACTTCAACTCTTCACCTTCCAAAAATGCATCAAAATAGCTGGTCTGATAATGTACTTCCACCCCACTATCATGTACTAAAATGATTACAAATAGCCTTCCTTACTGAAATGTGATGGGGACTATGTTCACTCTGTCCTATTAAATCCCATTTCTGAGTATTTATCTTATCAACATAAAATACAGAGGTTTATTTTGATTGTAATATGACAAAACATGTTCCTCTTTGGGGAAAAAATGCTAATTCCTGAGGTGAAATTCATGTACAAACCCGTCTTCAAGAAAATAATACATGACTTTCTCTCTGGTTCTTCCTCTCCTAACTAAGCAATGTGACTAAAATTAGAAACATGGGTGCTCCTTGCTTTTAGGAGCCAAACACTATTCCTTATTCCTATAAGAACCAACAGGATATCACTATAGGGACAGATATTAGGAAAAGCAGAAGAAGAAACATCATTCCTATTTCATTAGTTGTTTATCTTTGTTTCTTTCTCTAGCCTAGGTACTATTTGAGATCAAAGTCTCAAATTTTGAAACTGAATAAAAACACAGTCTGGATGAAAGAAAAACTAGTTTTTCCCCCTGCTCTGCCATTTATGGGTGAACCAACTTGGGCGAATGTTAGAGTCCTCTTGTGAAAAAGCAAAATAATAATATTATCTACTTCAAAAGAGTGATGTGAGGAAGTGTATTTGTAAAGGGATTTACCTAGTACAATAGACAAATAGATGAATAATAAATATAATCTATTCCTTTTACATTAGACACAACATTGTAATAGAATCAGAGCCTTTATTTCATAAATGCCTTTTGACTGGAAAAAAAACACACTCACAGCACCCTACTGTTACATTCTTTGTATCTAATTAGGCAGTGGCTCAAAATCACTAATGAGGGAGGCAAAGAAATGTAATGCCATGTTAAATTGATGGAAATGCCAATATGGCAGTCGTGCTAAACAATTAAACCCTTAAGCAGTAACAGGCTCCATAACTAATTGAAAACTGAAAGATCACACTGACTCCAAGTTCCATACAGCCAACATTCATAATGCTTTCATTTTTCTCTTCCTTCTGAGATCTTATTTACATGAGAAAAATAATTAACAGAATAAGATCACAAGAATGAAAGAATGCGAGAGTAGACATCAACTTTCTGGAAGATATGTGGATAGTGAAAGGATGATGACCACTGAGGTGGAGTAAATGAATTCATAATCCAGAATAACTGAAGCCAAGAGGGGGAAACACTTTTGCCAACTAGAAGAGTAGGGGAAATTTGAATATAATATAAATAGTAAGAGCTGGAAGTAAATTAAAGGCTAGAAATAAGGGGATTGGTGAATGCCTATCTCTGCAACAACTAAGCCAACTCTACCACAAACACCTATTTACAGCTTCATTTTATAACTGGAAATAAAATTATCTGAGCATATTCTCATAAGATTGAGACATGGATCATGGTAGTCTTAGGTAAATCCTCTTCATAAATTCCTCTCTCCCATTTACCAACCCTGTAGCATAATCCAGCAAAGACTTTCCAGTTATTGTATTTGTCTACTTGTAGGTGACGACTATTGAAAAAATAGATATACCTATAAAATAGCAAAGAAGTCTAATCATCTACTTAGGAAAATTTAAAAAAGTCTTCCTCATTTTAAAGATACACAGGCAATCAAGGATCATAGTACTCTGGAGGAGAAATTCAGTGTAAGATATAAAAAAAATGAAATATTTAGTAAAATAATTCAGAGAGTAAAACATAATGATGGATTTAAAATATGTTATAATGTCACCACATTCAACCATATTTTACTTACAAAGCAGAGCAAGATGCTAGGAAAAAATAGTTCTGAAAATAAAAATATCAAGAATATAACTATACGTGCTGATACAAATGAGGGACAATTTTTTAAAAAGACAAGATAAGAAAAGGATACCTGTATTTAATGCATCTTGGTAATATTTAAAAATCCCCAGTTTCAGAAAATGGCCTAAGGACTTTAAGAAAGAAATCCAGTTCATCTATACAGGGAAATGAATGATAAGAGTATTATACATCTCATCAGAAATTTCAAAATTGAAATAAGGTGAAAAAAGCATTTTGAATTCTAAAGGAAATGACTTACAAAGTAAAATCATAGAAAAAGCTTAATTATCAAATAAAAATAAAATTAAATGAAGATACATTTATATTTTGAAGGACTACTCTGGGTTTAATCTAAAGAAAATGATAGTGAAAAGCAAAAGAGATGTATAGGCAGGAGATGGGACAAATGGACACCAGTCCATGATTGCATCTTGACAGCACACCAAGAAAGTAATGAGTCCAAATTACATGAGGTATCAGTGGACTGCAGAGTGAGTGCTATCATGGAGAACGAAATCTGTGAGAAATTGCAATAACGACATAAATTATTTTTTATTAAATTTATTGGGATGACATTGGTTAATAAAATTATATAGGTTTCAAGTATACAATTCTATGATACATCATTGTGAATTTACCACCCAAGTCAAATAATCTTTCATTTCCATATATTTGTCCATCTTTACTCTTTATTACCCCCTTCACTCTTTCCCTCTGGTAACCACCATGCTATTACCCATGTCTATGTGTTTTTGTTTGTTTGTCTTGTTTTTTCATTTATTGCTTCCAGTTTTATATTCCACATATGAGTGAAATCCTATGGTTCCTGTCTTTTTTTCTGTTTGATTTCCCTTAGCATGATATTCTCAAGATCCATCCATGTTGTCACAAATGGCAGTATTGTATCTTTTCTTATGACTGAGTAGTAAGAGCTGGAAGTAAATGTACCATATCTTCTCTTTTCAATCATCTAGAGAAGACACTCCGGTTATTTCCTTGTCTTGGTGACATATTTTTTTACTACTTCTTGCATTCATTTTCATTACAATACCGCATTGTGTGCCCTTCCTCCATGAGAAAGCTACCCTGCCCATCATTTTTCTCTGGGTTCAGCTGTGAAAGTAGTTTTGGTCAGTGGAATATAGGTAGAAGTGACAAAAGCAGAGGCTTAAAAAAGGTCATATCAAGTTTGCTCCCTTCAAGAACTGTAAGTCAATTATAAAACTTATTATGTATGAATACTTGGTGTTTCAGAAGGAGAAGTAAAAGAAGAGAGAGGAGAAGAAATCAAAAGAAATATTTGTAGTAATAATAACCAAAAAGTCCCCAAATTAATAATATTCACCATATTGTAGACCAAGAAAGTTTGAAGGAAGTCCAAGAGAATTATTAAAACAAACACATAAACAAAACACCATGGCATTTCATATTCAAACTGCAGAAAACCAAAAGCACAGAAAATCCTATATAATTAAAAGATAATATGCAAATCAACCAAACAGCGGAAAAAGCGGTCACTATGATGCGCATTGACCACCAGGAGGCAGGTGCTCAATGCAGGAGCTGCCCCCTGGTGGTCAGTGCACTCCCACAGGGGGAGCGCTGCTTAGCCACAAGCCAGGCTCGCTGCTCCTTAGCGCTGCCTCAGAGGTGGGAGAGGCTCCCGCCATCACCGCTGCGCTGCCATGGCTTGTGGGCTCATGGCTGGGAATACAATGGCAGTGGTGGGAGCCTCTCCCACTCCTGTGGCAGCGCTAAGGACCCCTTGGGGGATGTTTGACTGCCAGCTTAGGTTCGCTCTCCAGGGGGAGCAGGCCTAAGCCATCAGGCGGACATCCCCCGAGGGTTCCTGGGCTGCATGAGGGCTCAGGCCAGGCTGAGAGATGCCCTCCCCACCAAGTGCACGAATGTCATGCACTGGGCCTCTAGTATTTGATAATAAAAAAAGAAATGTCTTACTTAAAGGCCATAGGACAAGAATTACAGTGGAAATGACACAAATAAGATTGTGAGGTCAAATATTTAGTATTGAAAGACTTCTAAAATTCTATGTCCAGCAAAATTATCCTTATACAAAAGGAGAAATAATGACTTTCTAAAGAACCAAAAAGAGAATTTAATCCTTACAAACCTGTCCTGCATGAAATGATAAATTTCTTCATGAGAAAGAAAATGATATAGAAGAGAAACACAAATCTGTATAAAGGGAGAGCATCTGAGAAGGAATAAATAAAGTTAAGATAAAACCTTTTTTAAAGTAATCTAAAATATCTTCTGTTTAAAATAATAATAGTAACAATATATAGACTAATTATATATTATGGATAAATTAAAAGAATGGCAACAATGGGAGGGGGGAATTGGAACTGTTCTAATGTAAGATACTTGTATTAAACAGAAAGCAGTATGGTGTTATTTGAAGGTGGGTTTTGATTAATTAAAAATATATATTGGGAACACTGACCAAACACTAAAACATTTAAAGGAAGTATAATTGATATGCTAAGAAAGTGGATACAATGAAATCAAATTATTTCATGAAAAAGTAAAAGCAACTTTGTTTAGTTTATTGCTCTACCCCTATAATCTATAAATCCTGGCTCATAGAATAGAACAGCATATATGTGTAACATTAATAAATTATATGAGTGACAAAATAATATAAAGTTTGGTGAACTCTGAAAATTACAATATATTGTCAGATTTTTAGAAAGATTAAAATGACTAAAATTTATTAAAATAAATAGCAGTGTTGACTGTTTCAAAAGAACTTGTTTTTCTTTATAAAGAAATTAATGTAAGTACCCCCCACACACATATACAAAAAAAACCCATCCAGAGTTATTTGCTTAAATCAAGAAAAACAAAAATTGTTTTCCATCCATACTTATTTAAACATATCAATATTTGTAGAGAAAACAACTGTGTCTCTATTTTCAAACATTTATCAAAGTTTTAAAAATCAATATTACAGTTTTTACTAATGAAACTACAGTTTTTGTAATTGTCGGCCAATATTTCACACTTGTATACTTCTTAAATTTTGTCAAAGCACTTAATTATCAACAGGAAACTGTTTTCCTGTGACAGCATCATTTAAATGTCATTCACTTACATGTCTAACGTTATTCTTACAAGATCAAATGAATTTTCATAGCCAGGGTGACATAATTAAATTGTTTTTGTTAAACTCACTTTACAAAATATAAATCTCTAAAATAGTTCTGTAAATAATTTCAAAGCAATAGAAGAGTGGTTCATCCTATCTAATAAAAGAGTAATATGCAAATTGAGCATCACTCCAATACACAAGATGGCTGCCCCCATGTGGTCAAAGATGGTTGTCCCATGTGGCCACAAGCTGACTGCCACAAGATAGCCAGCAGGGGAGGGCAGTTGGGAGGAACCAGGTCTGCAACGGAGGGCAGTTGTGGGCGATCAGGATAGCAGGGGAGGGCAGTTGGGACAGACCAGGCCTGCAACGGAGGGCAGTTGGGGGTGATCAAGCCTGCAGGGAAAGGCAGTTGGGGGTGACCAGGCCTGCAGGTGAGGGCAGTTGGGGGGACCAGGTCTGTAGGGGAGGGCAGTTAGGTGTGACCAGGCCTGCAGGGGAGGGCAGTTAGGGGCAATCAGACTGGCAGGGGAGCAGCTAGGCATCAATCAGGCTGGCAGGGGAGTGGTTAGGGCAGGGGTGGGCAAACTTTTTGACTCGAGGGCCACAATGGGTTCTTAAACTGGACTGGAGGGCCGGAACAAAAGCATGGATGGAGTGTTTGTGTGAACTAATATAAATTCAAAGTAAAGGAGCGGAGGGGAGAGCAAGAGAACCCTCTGCTCTTTCCGCTCCGCGGGATGGATAGAACAGCCGAACGGGCCAGATCTGGCCCAGGGGTCGTAGTTTGCCCACAGCTGGGTTAGGGGGTGATCAGGCTGGCAGGCAGAAGCGGTTAGGGGCAATCAGGAAGGCAGGCAGGCGAGCAGTTGGGAGCCAGCAGTCCTGGATTGTGAGAGGGATGTCCAACTGCCATTTAGGCCCAATACTACCGGTAGGATCGGGCCTAAATGGGCAGTCAGACATCCCTCGAGGGGTCCCAGATTGGAGAGGGTGCAGGCTAGGCTAAGGGACACACCCCCCATGCATGAATTTCGTGCACCTGGCCTCTAGTTATAAATATTTTCCATGTTAAATAGCTTATCATCTACTTAATAAAATATTTATTAGTCTTCAAAACAGTAGTTGTTCTGTGTTCAAAAGTTATAATTAGACTTTCTTTTGTCATTTTTCTTTAAATCTTTTTTTCCTCTCTCCCATTATCTGAAAAACACATTACATATCCATTTTTCAAGACAGAAACAAGTCTTATTCTTCTCCTTAAACTCTAGCCATGTTGTTTCCATTGGTAAAATACATAATACATTGTGCTGTTGAATTCCATAAAAATCCAACAGCCACAGTGTGTAGAGACTCCTGTGATGTGGCCTCTGCTCTCTCCCTAGACTTATGTGTTACCTCAGTGGTCGGTAAACTGCAGCTGGCGAGCCACATGCGGCTCTTTGGCCCCTTGAGTGTGGCTCTTTTACAAAATACCACGGCCTGGGCGAGTCTATTTTGAAGAAGTGGCGTTAGAAGAAGTTTAAGTTTAAAAAATTTGGCTCTCAAAAGAAATTTCAATCGTTGTACTGTTGATATTTGGCTCTGTTGACTAATGAGTTTGCCGACCACTGACCTAGGACAGTGGTCGGCAAACTCATTAGTCAACAAAGCGGCAAACCGCAGCTCGCGAGCCGCAGTTTGCCTACCACTGTGTTACCTATTACTAATTCATGCCCTGTTTTTAAACATTTGTGTGGCATTTGTCCTCTCCAGTGTTTGATCTGTCCAACCATCCCATTAGGAATAAGGCCGTTTTTCTTCCCAAGATGTTGTCTCTGCCTACTCTAAGTCTTTGGTTGTACTGCAGCTTCAAAACAACCTGCCCTGCTTCCTAACATTTGGGATAGGCAAACTAACCAAGCCGTTAACCTTCTTCTTTGTCTGTTGGTTAATGGGCATGAGGATCCCAATATGGACAAGTGGCAGTCTCAAATACCTGTTTAAAGATAATTTTATTTTTTCCTTAACATTTTTGTGTTCTTTAGAGTAATCCTCCTTCCACTGGGAAATAACATCTGTGAAAGAGCAGCCAAATTGCAAATAGGAAGAAAACCCTAGGTATTGCTAGGGGTATTCGTAAGAAAATTCATTCTAATTTTACCCCTTGACTCTCACATGCCTGAATGTAGGCAATGGAAGAAATATGCTGGTCACTGATTCAAAGTATATGGCGCAACTTGGAATATATTATCTTAACACTACAAGGCATTGTCTAATGCCATCCACAGCTTCTTCAGGCTGGTGATAGTTAAAACCAAGTAGTTAAGATCAGAGGTTAATAACAGAAAATTCCATTATTCTTCCTTTGCTATAAAGCAGACTCCCTAGAAAGCGGCAAGGCTGCCAGAATACTATTGCACTGAATAAAGTTTCCTGTATGTCTATAGGTAATGTGTTCCACAAATTTACTAAATAATTTTAGAAAGATGAACATTACAAAAATCAACAATAAAATGTTCTTATAGGAAAATGCTGGTAACGTAGACTACATATTGGCAGGCTTACTTAGTTGCAAAATGTGACCCATAGGAGGTGGTATACACACTAAGCAAATTATAAAATTTGCCAATTTATATTGAAAGAAACTAGTCAGATAAGATTGTTGTTTCTTCTCTTATCTAAAATTATCTGAATTTAGTCAGAGATAAAGAACTGTAATGATCATGACAGAATTAATTCATGGATAATGTAGCAATTAGGTTTTTTATAATTCAAGAGCTGAGAAGTAAATATTAGTTTGATGAGTAGGCACAAAGATACACTAACAAGTCCTCATGAAGCATAATTCAGATGGGTGAATCGAAGCTTTTACAGGGGACGCTGAGATCCAAGTTATGTCCCTGACAGTTTCTGGACAGGTCTATAAAGACTCTTGCCACAACCAAGCTTCTAGAGGCATTGTTGTTAATATAAGATCAGCCATCAAGATGTAGAGATTAAGGATGAGCCCCGAAAAATGAAATTCATCTGAAGCCCAACAGGCAATTCTGTGCCCATTACCATATCTGACTTCAAATGAGAAACCGTGGCCACTTCATTTCCATAATTTAAAATTATATGCAAGGGCCCAGCCAACATGGCTCAGTGATTGAGTACTAACCTATGAACCAGGAAGTCACGGTTGAATCTCAGTTGGGGTATATGCCCTGGTTGTGGGCTTGATCCCCAGTGTGGGCCATGAGGGAGGCAGCCAACTAATGATTCTCTCTCATCATTGATGTTTCTATCTCTCTCTCCCTTTCTCTTCCTCTCTGAAGTCAATAATAAAACAATAAAATAAAATAAAATAAAATAAAATAAAATAAAATAAAATAAAATAAAATAAAATAAAATAAAATAATAGCAAGGTCTTCTTTTGGCCTAATCTATATACAGTGAAAGAGACACTGGGAAATATAGTTCCAAGTTTAAGCTAATTAGCAATGAATGGGTTGCTGGACTTAGTAAATAAAAGTATCAACCACCTAGTTAAAGTTGAATATTTTATAAATGATTATTTTAATTTAACTACATCCAATATTTATGGGACTAGTATATTCTACTTCATTCTACTCTATTTAATATTTTTAGTGTAAGCATGCTTCTTGCAATATTTGAGACAAACTTATACTAAAAGTAATGTTCATTATTTGAAATTGAAATTTAACTGGGTTTTCTATACTTTACATCAATGCTAACATCATCACTATTTAGAACAAATTACCTGGAGAAGATGTATCTACTGGGATAGACAGATTGAAGTAAGACTAGGTAGGATCTCAAAGCCATATTGCAGTCTATAGTCAAGATTCTTACATGTATATGTTCTCATTTGACTTTTATAGCAACTTCCTAATTTTTTAAGAAAATAATTAGAAGGCATTTAGACTGGGCTAGAAAAATCTTTTAATATTTGGATATAATAAGCCCTGTATCTGTCATAGGAACACAATTTGAAAATTGGTGCTAGTATTTGCAATGAAGAATTACAATAAAAATTTGTGCAAAGTAAGTACATAACATCTACTTTAAGTTTTTTATATGGAAAAATTATGAAATAGCATACACAACATTTTTATACTTTTTTATTTATGGCATCTTACTAAAAATATAGGCTAAATGCAATTAAATTTATGCTTCAAAATAATACATTTTGTAATCTCTCTGTAGTTCTACCTTCAAACATCTAATTGTTCTAGAAAATCAGATTTTCATCTTAGAACCACTAGAGGCAGTCTCTTCATGTACATGGCTGGTGCCATACATTTTAGCCATAGCAGAAGTAACTTTTCTTCAACCCCCTTACCTCTGAAGGCATTCCACTGACATCCTTTTGTTCTGTTGAAACAGGATTGACAATGCATGCATTATTTGAAACTAATAGCTCAAACCTGCCATCATAGAAGAAGAAATAGTCGATGCCCTTTGAATATTTTGCCCTAAATGTCCATCACCATAGATAATTAATTGAGTTGCACTGTTACTATATTCAGTTCTTGGACTTTCTGCAGAAACTGACAGACAAAGGTTCTAATCAATGCCAATCAAAATGGTGATTTTGTGGTATGAACCTTTTGAGGACTAAAACGTATTTAAATACAAATTTATACTCTATCAGATTAAAAAATATCTAGCAGATGGCTCATTGAATTGAATATCCAGTTGACCCAGACGTGGGCCTTATGCCAAAGAGAAAATTTTTCAAATTTATTAGCAGTTGAGACAAATTCACCCCTTTTTATTTTCAATATTTTTTTACCATGCTATATAAATAGTTATTTTGAAGGAATTTGCTTTGCAAACTTATCTCCTGTTACATAAATAATATTGAATTGCTTATTGAGACTGATTCTGTATCAGAATCATTGAAACTAAGTGGGGCCACTTGAAATGTTGATGCCACCTACGTTCAATGGAGTTTAAGAGAACAGTTTATCTGAACTTACATGAGTTTATAGACCTGGAAACATGAACACACTCACATCATACATTTCTATTTTAAAAAACATGCATTGTTTATTTCAATCACAGGTAAATTATTTTGAAATACGCATAACAGTCTTGAGTCAAGTTTTAAAAATAAACTTTAAACAAAAAAAAAAGCACCAAACAAACCAAATGAATATGTGGTAGGAAAAATAAAGTTGTCAAAGGACTCTCACTACAGACATAGGTATCTTAAGCACAAAAACAATCATTTCAAGGCTGTTTAAACAATGGGTAAATTCTTAGGCAAGTGGAAATGACTCCATGCCTTTGGGTTATCCTCTTACTAATTTGCACATGAGCCAGTCTATGATTCACAGCCACCAAGCCAATACTGAGATATTCAGAATTGGTCCCCAACTTTCTATTACCATGTCACAGATTATAAAATATGGATAGCCAAGTGACTATTTCTTCAGGATGGCAAAAACTAAAATGTAACTATTGTTTTCCCAGTTTCACAGAAAGTAACTTCAGGCTATTAACTTGCCCAAATCCCATATTTGGAAAGAGGCAAATGCAGGATTCAAATCTTGAATTTTTTTTACAAAGACTTTGCTTCTTGCACTGTTTGTGCTACTTTAGAGACAATGGGTGTTTTATTTAAACAAGTTGTAGAAGAATAATTGCTTTTCTCCCACCATTCATATTACCCCAACATAAGAAATTAGTTTTCTGGAAAACTCCATAAGCTTGATTTGCTTTTATTTTTTCAAATCTATTTCATTTTAAAAAGTGTAAATTCAGCTATTTTTTTCAGCAGTAACTAAAGTGTGTATGTATAGATCAAAAGACAAGGAAGCAGGAGGATATCGGGAAGAAAATAGACCTTTAACTTTTAAAAAAGCTTCTTTTTTTTCACACCTTTTAGGCTTTAATTACTTTCGTGATGCTCAGACTCAATGATTGAAGATGGTCTAATATTATTTTTTTAAAGAATTGGAAGAGGAGACTTCTCACTTAACCTTCAATATAAGTCAGTATAATCTCATAACAATTATTTTCCTTTACCTTCTGCTGAGAAACTCTAAAATTGAACATAGATCCTCAATATTTATATATTAGAAAATTTTAAGAGAACTCTGTCTATGTTTCCCTCCCACTCACTCCTTGTTCTCTTTGTGTTCCACTTACTGACTGTAGAATTTGAAAGCTTTTTTCACCAAAATTATTACTCTCAGTGGTGGGGATGTTATTTCTTTCCTTGGCTTAAACACATAGCTCAATAAGCCAGTCAGAGAAAGATAAATACCACATGATCTCACTCATTTGTGGAATATAATGAACAACATAAACTGATGAACAAAAACAGATCCAGAGACAGAGAAGCATGGATCAGACCATCAAACCTCAGAGGGTGGGGGTAAGGGGGAGAGACAAACCAAAGGACTTGTATGCATGCATATAAGCCTACCAAATGGACACAGACACCATGGGGGTGAGGTCATGAGTGGGGGAGTGGGGAGCAATGGGGGGATAAGGACACATGTGTAATACCTTAATCAATAAGGAAAAAAAAAAACTTAAAAAAACACACAGCTCAATCAAAACACTCCAAAAATTATGGTGTCCTAACTTCATGCTTACTTCATTGTATTTTTGTTTGTTTATTTGTTTGTTTTATGCTTCTGTTGGTGTTTATATTATTCATTCCAAAAGTGAAGACATTCCTTGTGTTTTAATCTGCTATATTCCACGAAGCAGTGTCATTTAAATGCCATTTCCTTTTGTTGTTGATTATATTTCCTTTTAAATGACTTTTTTTACGATGAGGTTCACATACTGAAGTGATTTTGTTTTGCTTTGTTGATAATTTGCAAGAAAAACCCTATGAAACATTGATGTTCACTGGGTAAATCTAGTGACTATAAGTAGCTCACTCTCATTTCTGTAGTTTTATTATGCAGCAATTACTATATCCTTTTATGGAGTTTGGCAATATTTGTTTTAAAATGAAAAATCCAAACTTATAAACAGATTTATACAGTCCTGTGGTAATATTTAAATCAATGTGATCTATATGTGGTGCTTTTAATTTCAAAAAATGATCCAAAATACTTCCCATGGACCATGAACCCAGCCAGAGCTGACAACTAAAAATGAATTACTCTTCAGCTACTTCTAAAATGGCTGAGTTTATCATTTTTTAACTCCATGACCCAGTTTACATACATCATTGAAATGTAACCTCAGGCCATGCAGTCAAGATTTTACCTTTTGATAACTGTTTGTTAACATTTCACTCTGCCTAGTACTTTCAGTCACATTGGAGTTAACACGTGTTTAGCTCAGACTTGCCTCATTTGTTAACTGTGCATTCGTCAGTTTGGATTAAAATCTGTTTAAGGAAATTAACTATAGGGTAGACCTTATGAGGACAAAGATGTGGACAAATATGTAGGGAATATTTCGGGTCATTCCATTCATTCTATAGAATTTTCTTTGTAAAATTTGTGATTTCAACTTATTTTAAATATTTTTTGTTAAATGTCATATGTTACTGTTTTTCAACAACAGCATAGTAATTCTGTTTATTATTGCCCTGAAACATAAGATGTAAAAACTAAAAAAAATTTAAAATCTTAAACATTTTGAAAGTGTTTTCTTTGAATATTCATAACTAATTTCTATCGGCAACTCTCTAGAAACATTTCTGGGGTGGGGGGGAGCTATCTGTCAAAGATTCACACTAAAAATATTTCCTAATTAAGTGTAATCAATAATCGTTAGTCCTCCCTGGAACAAAATGTATTATTAAATACCATATGATTCCAGAAAGTGTGATTCTAATTATTCTGTAGCACCACATTTTTACATGGCTGAATAATATTATTTCACTTCTGATTTATGACTTGCTTCCTGACCATGTATGACTGCTATTAGTAATAGTTAAGTTAGTGTTGCATATTGGAAAGTAAATGGTAATTGGAACCAGATAAGTCTATGATAATTCTAGCTCTGGTAAGGTCTGGTTGAGTCGATTTCAATCAAATTTTGTAATTTTTGAATTACCTATATGCAAGGATTATTTCAAAGATTAAATAATAGAGTTTTTAAGGTTCATACAACCAGTATAGTACATATTTAGAACTCAATTTTTTAAATCGCACCACACTCTCCTTATTTTCCTCTAATTGTTATTATTCCACTTCCCCTAAAAATGTTTTTATATTTTCCAGTTCTTGAATTATATTCTTTCCAATGTCCATGACTTTTTCTGAGAGCTTGCTATCCTACTCTCACTGCATAGAATCTATTGATCTATGCCATAGATCAATCTTTGTAATTGAGGTGGTTATGGTAAGCATGTTGGCCTAAACATGGCTCGATAAACAAAGTAAAGATATAACATTAAATCAGATATCTTTCATGGAGGGTATGAGATGGAATTGTGCTCTAAGAAATCTCAAGTATTTGAGATCATCTCTCCAGAAACTAGTTTTCTGTTCCAAAAAAATAGCTACTGTTTATTTCCTCCATAACTTGTACATTTACTGTTTCATTTGACAATCATCACTATTTCTGCAATTCTGACCCCTGAGGTGAGGAGCTAGGTATTATTTTCTTTAAGTGTTTTAAGTCACTCCTTTTCCAAACTGTCAAAAAACTTGATATTAACTTCAAGACTCAAGTAGACTCATTAATTTGTCTACCAACCCCAAAGTAAGCTTTCTCTTAGCATGCATAAATAACCTCTCTATAGGTATTTTCAAAATAATTTTACACTCCACAGAAGAGGTTTAGAATACCCTTAAATAATAACCATTAGGATTATTTAAGTATTGATGTTCCTTAGCAAAACATGAAGCATCCACTAACTTCTTCTAATTGGTAAGTAAGATAATCAGTGAACAAATATGTATAGTAAAAAACTAAAATGAGAATGCATGGGTGCTCTGTTTTCTAATTATATTGCAATGGTAATTTATGGCAATCTAAGTTATAAAATTCTGAACATGTGTATTATAAGGTTATAAGTAGTTTCAAAATGCAAGTGAAATATAAAATAACCGGAACCTTCTTAAATTAGAAAATGTACTTGAAATTGTACATTTTCAAGTTTGGGGAGTAAAAACATTGTAAAATATGTTTATGAAAACAGTATTAAGTAAACCAAAATCTTTTTAAAAAATATATTTTATTGATTTTAGAGAGGAAGGGAGAGAGAGATAGAAACATCAATGATGAGAATCATTGATTGGCTGCCTCCTGCACGCCCCCTACTGGGGATCGAGCCCGCAACTCAGGCATGTGCCCATGACCAGAATCCAACCTGGGATCCCTCAGTCTGCAGGCTGACGCTCTATCCATTGAGCCAAACCAGCTAGGGCAGTAAACCAAAATCTTGTCTTCAATTCTTTAGAATAGTCTAAAATTATGGCAATGCACAACTTTGCGTGTTTTTTTGGCAATTCGTATCCTAATCATCTTGTGAACTATACTTGGAGAGAATTAGACTATAAAAACTGCCATTTTCCCCACCATAAATCCAAATTAGTTTCAGAGCAGGTGATGAACAGACATAAAGAGAAAAGTCCTTCTCCATCAGCAAATGTCTCTAGACACTCAAACATAATGAGAAATCATGTAAGTACAGCAATTAAGTCAACTGAGTGATTTTAATGTTTAATGATTGGTTTTATTTCTAACTGAAACCAACAAAGAGTTATTACCACGGTATATGCTCCTGGATGACTTTTGACAGCAAGATTGTAGAGTATTGTTTTTTGACAAAATCTGTAGAACATATGAAATATTTGTTAGATACAAAAACAAAAGATAATTTCGTTGGTACTTTATATAGGATAAAACATCTCCTTTCCCTGACAACTTAATAAGATAATCAACATCATTGTAAGCATCATTGTCATTGTCATCATCATCATCATTGTCCTTATTCCATTATCCCATTAAGAAATTTTGATCCAGAAAGTCACATAGTTGTATATAGTCAGATATTTTAACTTTCTTTTCATTATGGAAAATGTTTATCTCTACCTCTCTAAAATGTATGTTTATGGGAAAGTATGTTTTTTCATTGAGAGTGACAAAGGGGGTCCTAAACTTGAGTGTTGTTTTTAATGCTGTCCTCTCCCTGGCTTCTTGATTAATCTCCCTAGTTTTGTCTGAAGCCAAAGTTCATGTTTATATCTTCATTACTTATTTTATAGGATCATTTAACTCTTCCAGTGTTGGCCATTGTATGATACCCAGTGACTCTCAAATTTCAGCTGCCATCTACATTTGTTGTCTGAGAATACTTGGGAATATCTTGAATTTTACTATATAGCTGCTATGGGAGATCTATTATCTCTGGGTCTCTTTTTACTCTAACATAGGATATTCATTCCTTTCACAAATATCCATACTTTTATTTTTCATTAATATAACAGAGAATTTATAAAATACATATACTTATAACTATTTTTATTTATTTCTCTAACTGATTATGGCCTTCTAAAATGAAGTAATTCTATCTATTTATTGCTGATCCACAGAACTCAGATTAGTACTGGCACAGTACAGATTCCTTGTGTGAGAAATTATTGAACAGGCAGCAATAACATTTTAAGTGGTTCGTGTTCTTTATGTTTAAACGTTAGTATTGAATATATGTTATACAACCAAAATTTGTATTATATGTAAAATCTTGACTATCTAAAAGCTATTACTATAATGTAGCTTTGCCTTCTCATTCTAACGTATTGCATCTCATATATAAGATGATTCAATTGAAATTATTATGCCTTGATTATTTAAAAAATTATAGTATAGCTCCGTGCAAGCAATTCTGCTATTGAACACAATTAAATTTGAATCTAACTTGAACTGATAATGTTTTTTAAAGCAATAAGGATCAAAATGAAAGTCACTATATGCTGAGCAGATAAAATATAGTAATCCTGGGGAAGACTTATCTGAGTTAATAAATATTTCAAGTTACATAATACTTTATAGAATATAATTTTATCATCTCTGGTATATATTATCATTGAGCTCAACTACTTATGAATATTAGATGAGTAGATGAAAATTATTAGCCTTACTCTGGTTTTATAAAAATGTGGGTTCCCTATGTGCTTTACTGTTTTGAAAATTATGTTGCTCATTTCCATACTTTTAAAAATACTTTTGATAAAAAACATTTTATATAATTCAGAGTTATAGTAAGGCTAAACTGAGTAAAGAAAAATAATATCATAATAGTTCACCAAGTCATATAAAAAATCTACATTATTTAAATTCTGCTTGATGTTAAATGGAATCATAATAATAAGAAGAGGGCTATATATCTCTTAAAATTGTCCTATTTCCTTGCATTTGAGTGTATCAAATAAATATATCAGTCACTGAAATCTCCATGTCTTCTTAGGAATTCATATTTTCTATAATAATGGGGAAATGTGGAAATAAAAACCAAATAATCATGATGACAATGATGATTGTGATTATGATGATGATCCAGACAAGATCTATGAAGACAATGAAAATCATGATAAGAAACAACTCTCTAATATGAATTTACTAGAAGCTGGGATAAGTAGTTAGATGCATGTAGAATATCTGAGAAAAAGCAGGAGCAAAGAAATGGAAATGAGGTAGAAAAGAGAGGTGTGGTGACAAAGGAGGAGGAAAGAAATTGCAGATGTATTACTGAACTGTGGGTTCTATGAGGAATCCTACTGTGGGTTCTATGAGGAATTGTGTAGAATATGCCACAGAATTGTATTGCCTAGGTAGGGGAGGTGAAGTTGCACTAAGGGCTAACCTTTACTCCTATGCCCACCCCATCTTTACTCCTTGAGTTTTTCATGGATGCAGCACACCTAAAGAAACTTCCCTACATAAATGAGTGGGATCATGTGGTATTTTTCTTTCATTGACTCACTCATTTATGGATAACAAAGAATATATAACCTGATGAACAAAAAGATAGATACAGAGGCAGTAAAGCATCAAACAGACTGTCAAATTACAGTGGGGAGGTTGGGGAGGGGGGAGATAAGAGAACAACTGAAGAACTTGTATGCATGCATTTAAGCATAACCAATGGACAGAAGACAATGGGGGTTGAGGGCATGTATGGGAGTGGGGTGGGGTGCAATGGGAAGATATGTACACATGTAATACCTTAATCAATAAAAAATATAATAAAAATATCAACTTGATATAAAAAGATTTTAAAAAAATTAATCTAGACACAGTCTTTATATCCATCACAAAAATTAACTCAAAAAAGATCATGTATCTAAATATAAAATACAAAACAATAGATCTTGTAAAAAATAACAATAGAAAATCTAGATGACCTTGGGCATGGTAATGGAATTTTAGATACAACACCAAAGGCACAATCCATGAAGGAAATAATTGGTAAACTGGACTTTATTAAAATTAATAACTTGTCTTCTGAGAAGACAATGAGAAGACAAGCCACAGACCGGGAGAAAATATTTGCAAAGACACATCCAATAAGGGAATATTATCCAAAATATTAAAAAAAAACTCTTAAAAGTCAACAACAAGAAAACAAACAATTCAATTTAAAAAATGGGCCAATGACCTTGACAAAAACCTCACCAATGTCATACAGTTGGCAAATAAGCATATGAAAAAATTATCCACATGGTATGTCAACATAGAAATTCAAGTTAAAAACTAGGAGATACCACTAAGAACATTTTAGAGTGGTCAAAATCCAGTGCACTGACAACACTAAATGCTGGTGAGAATGTGGAGTTGCAGAAACTCATTAATTGCTGGTGGGAATGCAATAGGTACAGCCACTTTGAAAGACATTTGGCAGTTTCTTGCAAAACCAAACATACTCTCAACATAGGCTCCAGCATTTGTGCTCCTTAGTATTTACATAAAGGAGCTGAAAACTAACTTATGTGCATACAAAAACCTGTGCATAGATACTTATAGAAGCTTTATTCATAATTGTCTAAACTTGTCCTAGTGGTCAAAAAAACAGGCTTTGAACAACAGACCTGTATTTCAATATTAATTCCATCTGTAATGAGGTGTTTACTAGTGTAAATGTAGGCAAGTCTTATCATCCCAGTGAGCTACAATTTCTTCATCTATACATTATATATTATTTCATGACAGTATTGTTGAGGGGATTTTCCCTGGAATGTAGAAAACAAAATACCGGTACATGGTGGGAGGGGGCGGGAGGCGGGGGGAAAGAAACTTCCCTACCAAAAAAAATAAAATAAAAAAATAGCTGAGGCAGAAAAGGTGAGACACTAGTTGAAATCCCGGGAACTCTCTACCACACATGGAGCTGTCCTAGGTGAGAGATCAAAGGTTTGGTATAGGGCCTTTTGTAGCACAAATACTATGTGCTACAACACCCACTAATGATGATAACGATATATATGAGTGTGGAAATGAATTTATGAAAAGCTTAATAACATGCTTAAGATTACGGAGATAGAAAATTATAGAACAGGGATTCAACCTATGGTCTAAATTTCCAAAGCCAGAGTTCCTAGCTCAATGCTATCCTGGTTTTGATTGTTTTTGTTTGTTTGTTTTTAAGTGTACAAAGATGACAAAGCTAGATCAAAATGGTGAGAGTTAAATCAAAATGATACTAACTTCTATAGTCTTGAGGCTATGCAATGATCCCTTTAAGGTCAATGGAATATGTATCAATAATTATTAAGTATGCTCTTGGTTATGTATTTCCTGGATTCCAGTATTTCCTATAAGTATAAAAAGTTAGGTCTAATTATCATTATTTCCTCCAGGAATGCTTCCTGCTGTGAATTTATTTGATGTCCTAAGCTAAGGCACAAGTAGTACTGTGATAACTGATAAGATAGAGTTTACTTAGCAGCATATTATAATGTCTCCATTGCAAGTCAGAGCTCTACTATGTGGGTTAATGAGCCATTCAGAGGTTAAGTATGTCTTGTTTAACTTGACCAAGCTTTCATATTAATATGCCTTGCCACTGCATCATTAAATGCTAAACTTTCATTTCTTCTATGTATTAGATGTTTTGTTTATATAAGGCTAGTTTCCATAAAATATTTAATAAATTGGTTATTTCTTTATCTTCCTCCATTATTTCCTTACCCAGACTAATGTTTTTCACATGAATGAATCAAGAGCCAACTTTCATGCCATGATAGTACTTTAGGCAAATCAAATAAGAAAACGTAGGATTAGTAATTAAGACAGCAGCTGAAGTGTATCAAACACACTCTGATACATGGAAAGAGTAAGGAGTTACCTGATGCACACGTACACACGTATGTGTGCATACGTATGACATAACTTACCTTTAATATTTGCTAGCTTGAGCAATGAATAACTGAGCACACAAAAACATGATTAGAGAGAGAGAAAGAGAGAGAGAGAGACATTGATGTGAGAGAAAAACATCAATTGGTAGACTCCAATACAAACCCTGACCAGGGATGGCACCCACAACCTTTCTGGTGTATGGGACAATATTCCAACCAACTGAGCCACCTTTCTGGCGCTTGATAAAATTGTTTTAATAATAATATAAATCACTATAAAATTGAAATCAGATACAGAATGATATTGCAATAGTGAAGATGAGACATGTTTTTAAGAAGCTTTATTATAACTAAGCTGATTTATTAAAATCTTGAAATTAAGATGGTTAACCTAGAAAAAAAAAAGCATACAATTCTTATTTTTGCAACTCTGAGTGAGAGATAGTGCAAATCTCCTGCCAATCTTTTTTTCACTCCTGAACATATACTCAGGATTGGAAGAGGGAAATGCAGAGTCTACCATGAAATATCTAAAAATAAATAAATAAAAATAGATATGCCCTTCACCATCATCAACATGCCTATTGGTTAAAACAAAAAATAGAAACAAAAACAGTTCATTCAGGCACAAATGCTCTAAATTTAAATCTTTGTCCTTGTGTCCCAGGCTCAGAATTCGTAAAGTGAGAGGATGGATGAGGCAATAAGAGGATGTATGTTTCTGTTTCTATCTCTGGACAAATTTTAACATTACACCCTCCTAACTCTTTCCCACTTCCTATGCATTTACAGCATTCATAATTACATTTAATCTATTTACTTAAAAATTGTTTATTTATTTACCTTTCCCCCTTGGCAACTACCAATTTCTTCACTGTATCAAAGAGCTTGGTTTTGTTGTTGTTGCTGCTGTTTTGAATTCCACATATGAGTGAAATCACATGGCATTTGTCTTTCTCTGACTGACTTATTTCACTTATCATAATGCTGAGACTATCCCATCCCTTTACAGCTCAATGTGTAAATATTTCAATGAATACTCAACAAAGTTTAGTAATATTTCAAATGGCATGGATAGCCTCAGTATTTTCTTATAATAATAAAAATTAGTACTGTTTTCTTGATTTATATTAAAAGACAAATATAAAAATATTTCAAAGGATCTCTCACCCTTTGAGACAGCATGGAGGGACATGGAGAACATTATGCTAAGTGAAATAAGTCAGTCAGAGATAGAAAAGTACCACAGGATCTCACTAATATGTGGAATCTAATGAACAAAATAAACTG
Organism: Plecotus auritus; assembly: GCF_963455305.1. Taxonomy (NCBI): domain Eukaryota; kingdom Metazoa; phylum Chordata; class Mammalia; order Chiroptera; family Vespertilionidae; genus Plecotus; species Plecotus auritus. The sequence continues at coordinate 157,540,266 of NC_137774.1, forward strand.
ATGAACAAAATAGATTTAGAGAAATAGAAGCATGAAACAGATTGTCAAATCTCAGAGGGAAGGTGGAGAAGGTGAGTGGGTGGTAAGAGATCAACCAAAGAACTTGTATGCATATATGCATAACCCATGGACACAGACAATAGGGTGGTGAAGGCCTGGGGTGGGGAGTGGGGATGGGCTAGAAGAGATCAATGGCGGAAAACGGGAACCTATGTAATACTTTCAACAATAAAGATTTAATTATTTTTTAAGTGGGGAAAAAAAAAAAAACTGAATCAGAAAGAATCAGAAAACCTGAATAGTCAATGACAACTGGTGAATTGGAAGCAGTAATAAAAATCTCCCAGCAAGCAAAAGCCCTGGTCTGATGGCTTCACAGGGGAGTTTTACCAAACATTCAAAGAAGAACACCTATCTTCCTCAGACTATTCCAAAAATCCAAGAGGAAGGAACACTTTCAAGCTCTTTTTATGAGGCCATCATTATCCTAACACTACAAAGAAAAAGAATTGCAGGCCAATATCCCTGATGAACATAGATGCTAAAATCCTCAACAAAATATTAGCAAATCAGATCCAGCAATATATTAAAAAGATTATATACCATAACCAAGTGGGATTTATCCCAGGGATGCAAGGCTGGCACAATATTCACAAATCAGTAAATGTGATACATCACATAAACAAATTGAAAGACAAAAATTACATGATTATATCAATAGATGCAGAAAAAGCATTTGACAAAATCCAACATTTATTTTTGATAAAAACTCACAGCAAAGTGGAAATAGAGGGATCATACTTCAATTAAATAAAGGCCATATATGACAAACCTATAGCCAATATCATACTCATGGGCAAAAAACTAAAACTATGTCCCCTAAGAATAGGAATAAGACAGAGATGTCTACTTTCACCACCCTTATTCAACACAAGTTAACAAAGGGTAAAGAAAATATTCCAGAATAGAGAGAAAGGAGAAAAATAAGTAAACAAAGAAAACCTAAATAGATAATGAAGATTGATCCAGCAAAGCCAAAACAAAACAAAATTTTCATAGGCTTCTTAGTAATAAAAAATATTTTAAAATAAGAAAAAACACACCTCAGAATAAATAAAAATTATTTGGAGTGAAAAAGAATTCCCAGGACCTTGCTTAAAGTAATGAAAAAATAAGAAAAATAAATCTTCATGGCATTCTGTGACAATGAGGATAAAGAGAAGATTATAAATTGTAAATCTCCTTGTGTTAAATTTAATGATTGTCAGAATACACTTAAACCATTCATCAAAAAAAGATAAAAGATGAGATAATGAAGCATTATTTTAATACCTACAAAAGCATTATATGAAATACAGAATCCTATATAATAAAGAGGTAATATGCAAATTGACCTTCATGCCCTCCCACAGATGGCCACCCCCATGTGGTCAAAGATGGCTGCCCCCATGTGGTCAAAGATGGCTCCCACAAGATGGATGGCAGGGGAGGGTAGTTGTGGGTGATCAGGCCAGCAGGGAAGGGCAGTTAGGCGTGACTGGGCCAGAAGGGGAGGGCAGTTAGGGATGATCTGGCCAGCAAGGGAGCAGTTAGGCATTGATCAGGCTGGCAGGGGAGTGGCTAGGGGGTGATCAGGCTGGCAGGCAAGTGAACGGTTGGGAGCCAGCAGTCCCATATTGTGAAAGGGATGTCTGACTGCTGGTTGTAGGATCGGGCCTAAACCGGCAGTTGGACATCCCCAGAGGGGTGCCAGATTGGAGAGGGTGCCGGCTAGTCTGAGGGACAACCCCCACCCCCCCAGTGCACGAATTTCGTGCACCGGGCCTCTGGTTATATATATAACGGCATCTATAATAATAAAAGTGTAATATGCTAATTAGACGGGACAGCTGAACATCCTTCTGGAAGTCTTTCCGAATGACCTTCCTGATGAAGCCAGGGCTGTGAGGGCTGAGGCAAGCCACCACGGCTGCATGGGACAAGCCCCTTGCACAAATTTTGTATAGTATAATGGTGAAAATAAGACATTTTGATTATGGAAAATTTCCATTAATCTGTCTTACAAATTTGTGAATAATTTTCCTTGTGTACGTACATGTATAAACATTTACAATAATTCCCTTTGCAAAATAATCATTTTTAAGAACAGAAATATTGGGCATATAGCACATGTTTGAGAATATAAATTTCTGTCTTATATGGTAGGGAATAATAGAACTGTGGCTTAAGGAGAAACAGGGTCAAGCCTACACTTGTTTCCAGCTGAGAACCCTTTTCCACCTCCAAAATGGCATATTCATGAGCTTGCACATGTATTGTCTGTTTCTACTCATTATATTCCACTTAGACTGTGCTTCAAGACACTGGGCATTTTTATAGATATTCATAAGGGACATGTTGTATAATTTTTTTTCTCCTTGCTTTTGATGTGCTATTCATCTATTCCTAGTGTGGGACAAAAATGAAATGAACTCTACAGTATTCAAAGGGGAATAAAGCAGCTAGCAATTGGGATAGAGTAGATTAGACTCTGAAATGTAAAATTTTCCTACATTGTAACTTCCTTAAGTTTTATCTTTTTGGGACACACCTTTGTGACCTTCTTATCTGACTAGAATTCCTGACATATACATAGTAGGCTTGATTTAAGAGACCCCTGGAAGCATGCCTTTTTTCACATTTCCAGGTAATTGAGTTCAGTTTCTTAGATCTTTATAAGTATTGTTATTCTTAAAAAGTCTGGGGGTATTAGAAATACTGGGCATTGTACACCCTTCTCTCATTAGATTTCTAATTATATTCTGCGGGAAAATTTTAATAATTAAAATGTCATGTACAAATTAAGGCAAAGAGATGCTATAAAGGATCTAAAATATCATGTGACACAGAAATCCTATTTTCCTCATATATTCCATCTTATTCATTACTTCTAAAATGACAAGGATACTATTTTGAATTCTCCATTGAGCATCCTTGGGTACTCTCCAAATGGTTATTTTAGCTCTCTTGCTTCAGTCTTCATTCTTGAGAATATCTCTAGTTCATGGCTAAATGTGTATAATTTTATGCTTATAAAAAGGTATTAAACATAAGGATTAACCAGATTTCTCCTGCTAAAATATGGTAGCTCACTATTATAGGTTGTATTGTGTTTCTCCAAAATTCATCTGTTGAAACCCTAACCCACAGAACCTCAGAATATGATTACATTGGCGATAGAGCCTTCAAAGACATGATTATGTTAAAAGAGGCCAACAGTGTGAGTCTTTTTCGAACTGGTGTCCTAAGGAGAGGAAATTTAGACACAAAAGGAGACAGCAGGAGTGTAAGGAGAAGAGGAAAGACCACGTGAGGTCACAGTGAAAATTCAGGCATCTGCAAGCCCAGGAGAAAAGCCTCAAGAGAGATCAAACTTGCCAGCATCTTGAGCTTAGACTTCTAGTTTCTAGAGCCTGAGAAAATAAATTTCTATTGTTTACTCCACCCAGTGTGGTATTTGATATGGCAGCCCTCAAAATGAATATCCTTACCAGTGGGAAACCTACCTGTTTTGATTTCCTTACAGTCCTGTGCATAAATATGTGCTGGCCAACCTAACCAACATATGATTGCCTGGCTACCGGAGATTTGCTTAGTCCTAAAAACATGACAGGGCACTTGGAAAGAAAAGGCTGCCCAAACAATCCTCCTCATTTGTGTAAGAAACAGGTGTTTCTTAAGAAAATAAAAATGAGCTTAATTATTCATTGTACCTTTTTCGTAGTTTCTGAAATAGAACGTTTTACTTGCATTTTTGAAATGACTACAAGTTTCAAATCTCATCAGGAGCTCATTTAGGACATTGATTAATGACCAAACATTTATTTTAAACTACATTTCACCTGAGAGATTTATTTTTCTTTCCTATACTCTATCTCCTTCTATCAATGATAGAATGAGCTTTTTTTTTTCATTTTTAACCTAAAAAATGAAATAGTTTTGCCCTGGCTGGGTGGCTCAGTTGGTTGGTGCATCATCCTATACACCAAAAAGTTGCAGGTTGGGTTCCCAGTCAAGGCACATACATAGGTTGTCCCATCCCAGTCAGGACACTTACAGGAGGAATGAAGCAACCGATCGATGTTTCTCACATCAATGCATTTCTCTCTCTCTCTTTTAAATCACTGACAACATATATTCAGGTGAGGATTTACCAAAATATCTTTTTTTTTTTCTTTAGCTGTAAATGTACCTTGCTGCTCCAGCCCAATCAGTTGTCCTGAGGGTGTTGAGGATTCACCAGGCTCAAAATGCAATTGTGATGGTAACTGGATAGTGTGGAAAACTTCCTGAATGCCGCAACAGAAAAGACAGCTAAATTGTTTGACAGTTAATGAGAGCAAGAAAGAAACATTGCTACTAAAAATCAGTAGGTTTTGCAATTCACACACATGGTAAGAAACAAAATCAGCCAAATATAAATGAACAGAGAATGAATATATAAGTACTATTCTGCTTTCAGATATCCTGTAATTTCTTTGAACCACATTTGCTTGTTTTTGAGCTAAAATTATTCTTTTCCTGATAATTCTTATTTTAAAAATGTCTCCATTATTTTTCAGGGTAAATTGTTTTCTTCAGCCTGCAGCTATTTTCAATACCTACAGATTTAATAATGGTGTTGACAAAGGTCAGCCTAACTTTTACCAGTTATATGACATAAAATACTTCTGCTGGTCATGTGTGCAGTTCTAGTATGTCTGATTCTATTCTGTTATTTTTGTTAATAATATTAATAAAATAAATTATATCTACTCAAGAAACAATACAGATTCTGTATCACTTCAGTTCAATTCAAATGAAATTTACTGAGCATCATTGAAAAGCCTGGTATTTTGCTAGATGCTAAAAATACAAAAAAGAAATAGAGATATGATTCCGCTATTAAAGATTGTTGTCTAATATATATTAGTGCAATGCCCAATTATTCAGAATTTAAAACATTTAGAGAAGGACTTCACTGAATTGTATCTTTCATTACTACATATTTCTTTAGAAATTTTGTAAATTTCTTATAAAATCTATTTGAGCATATGGATTTTAAAAAATGTAAAAATAAATCACTATTTTTAAGATTCAAGTTAATTGCAAAAATTACTTTATATGTAACCTCTTTATCAAAGGCATGAAAATAATTTTTTATACTTTACCATACACTCGTTGTATCTCTTAGAACATAGTATTCAATAAATGTTAGATCAATTAGTTCCCTATGGCGATTTTCAGGCAGCACGCTAGCCTTCTTTGAGTCACTGTGAGTACTCAGAATAAATATAAATGAATTTCAAAGTCCATTAGCTTAAACTCCAACCCACTATGAGCCTCTTCTAATAAATTGTCATCTGGCCTATGCTTGAGAATATCCCACATCAGGAGCTCTTCCCATTATGAAGCAGATCATTAAATTAATGAATAACCCTACCAGTGGAAAGATCCTCCTTAATTGAGCTGAAAACTGCCTCCTCTTTATTTCCAACTCTTGTTTTCTGTTCTGTCTTATGAAGCAGTTCTTTCTTCCAAATACCAGCCCTTTCGTAATTAAAGGTATCATCTCTCTATTTTCCCTCCTCTATTTCAGGTTAGATATTCCACGTGTCCTTTTTAGTTTCCCTTTTAACAAAATTACATTGCTTCCTAGTATGGAAAGTCTAGTTTGTTCATCCCTCAGAGGCCAAAGGCCTGACTTACACCCATCAAGGTTTACTGAGACGTTTAGAAGCAGAGAAACAGTAGAAAGTGCACAGTTACCTGAGTGCTCAGCGACAAGAGCTTGGGTCAAGCACAGCATGCAAAGTGCTCCAGCAGAGCACATTTTTACATGGAAATTGAGATGAGTTCAGAGAATCATCTGTCAACTCGGCAAAATGGGTGTTTCTAATAAAGGGACTTGCTTTTTGATTGGCAGTTAGCTTCACATATCAGTATTGCTGTAATCAGCTAAGAGAGTGTATTACCCTCTGTGGAGCTAGAGCTCAGTCTTATTAATCAACTCTCTACTAAGTGCCACCCACCCACCCATGCCATTTAAGAGCTCAGTGACTGGCTATCCTAAGTTCCACTAGCCTTTAACATTTTTCCAAATGTAATGCAAATAAAGGACCAGATTCTTGTGATATGGAAATCATTTGTCCAACTGATTCTATATTGACTAATTCCCAACCTCTAATGTCATTCTGCCTTCTCATATTGAACTTTTAACTACAAAAGAACTTTCAAAATTTATAGCATTTCACTTTACATAGATAATTTTAGTATAACGGTAATTTTCTAATTTAAAGATAAATGCTTTTTAAATATGACTTAGATTTCAGAAATTTACCAATTTACTTGAGTGTTTCAACTGCTTAGTACACATTTATGGGTTCACTCTTCCTCTGTATCTGTTCCATTTCTTCCACTAGATTTTATTGGGAACCTGCTATTTCCCTGGCATTGAGAAATATTGCAGCTCTTGATTCAAATAGGAGTTTCTAGCTCTAACTATTGTTAAGGACTGAAAAATATGTCCCTCCCCAAATCCACATGTTGAGATCTTAACCCCTCAAGTGTGACTATATTTGAAGACAGGATTTTTTAGTAGGTAATTGTGACTACTGGGTCATAATTATGAATAATGGGTCATAATGGTGAAGCCCCAATAGGACTGGTGTATTTACATAGAGAAAGAGTTTCTGGATGATTACTGAAACTTGAAAGTAAAGGGATACTAAAGGTGTCATCTTTGCTCACTCTCATCTGAGATCAGGATAAACAAAACAAGTGTCTTTTTTGCTAACTTTTGTTTTGTTTGTTTGTTTGTTTATCTCACTACTCAGAGAGATAAAAAAAAATTCCTCAGCCAGACCCAAACCAAGTCAACAGATGCTTCGTCTCATAGCAGAAGGTATGGGTGAAAACGCATCCAAAACATTATCAAGACTGCCTGTTAGTGATAGTAAGCTCAAAAAATAGCATGGGTTGTTTTGGTCCCCCAGACAGTTTTATCTTTATTACTAGGAAATGCTCCATGAATAAGCACTGGAAAAAGGGGTGAAAATAAAAATGATGTGTGGACAGTGCATATGCCATTAGACTTCCCAAGATGGTCCCCTGCTTATTTGCTCTTCTATCCTTGACCTTGTGGAGACTGAAGAGGTTGGAGTTAAATTTTGATTTATTAATATCTTGAATCTCCTAGACATTATATGATGACAATTTAATATAGATTATCTGTTTCTAACTGCTTTCTATTCTTTATCCATTTCTTTATCCTTGGGGCTTATTTCTTAAGAACAAGAATCCTGAACTGTAAAGACTGAGAAATCAAGTATGTTTGCATGGGATGGAAAGATAGTATTCCATAATATATCCTTTGTTAAATACCTATTTTCAACTGACAAGTCATAAGTCTTCAAATGTACACACACAATCATAATATTTAGGACAACACACCCTACATCATTCTCTAATATAAATAAAATGTTATAGCATTTTGGAGACTTGTTCAGTCCATTTGAATTGTGTGTATGCTTCTAATCTATGGTGAATTATTTATGAAAATAAAATTCATATCAATGAATTAATAATTTCAATAAATAAAATTACTTAATTTAGAGGACACAGAAATATGAAGAATATAAATTTAGCCCATAATACAACTTTATTATAAGTACTAGAGGCCTGGTGCATGAAATTCGTGCATGGGGGTGTGTGTCCCTCAGCCCAGCCTGCACCCTCTCCAATCTGGGATCCCTCTCACAATTCAGGACTGCTGTCTCCCAACTGCTCGCCTGACTGCCTGCGTGACTGCCCCTAACTGCTTCTGCCTGCCAGCCTGATCACCCCCTAACTTCTCCCTGCCAGCCTGATCGATGCCAAACTGCTCCCCTGCTGACCCGATTGCCCCCAACTGTCCTCCCCTGCAGGCCTGGTCACCCCCAACTGCCCTCCCCTGCTGGCCATCTTGTGGCAGCCATCTTGTGTCCACATGGGGGAGGCCATCTTGTGTGTTGGAGTGACAGTCAGTTTGCATATTACCTCTTTATTCAATAGGATTGAAAGTCACCCATCTTATATATCTAATCTTACCTCATTTTTAATTTCTATAAGTGTATTATTCATACACAAATATTGTAAGTTATTTTTGATTTCAAATAGAAATAATTTTGCATATCGTGATTTAATATTTTGGCAGAGGCAACAACTAGTTAAATATTGATTAATATATGTGTTATATTGTGATGTATAAGAAATATTCAGATGACTACATATCTATATATATATATAAAAGCTTTAAGTGACTGGCCAACCAGCCGATCATTCGACAGGCCACCCGGTGCACAAATCTGTGCACCAGGCTTCTAGTGTGAACTAGTATATATTTGGTATTCCTCCAGGGTTCAGGGTTCACGACTCCCAAAAGTCTTGGAATTTCCTAAGTGATGAGTGATATAGAGGTGTCTTTTGTTATGTGATGAGGTGACTTCTGGAAAGTACCTAAGGATGGGCCCTGACTGCCAGGGGAGCCAACCCTGTGATTAGAGGGCTGTACTTTTCAGTCCCACCCCTGACCTCTGGAGAGGGCAGAGAGGCTGGAAGGTGAAGCAATCACTAATGGTCAATGATTATATCAATTCTTTCTATGTAACAAAGCCTCCATAAAGCTCACAGTTTGGAGAACTTCTGGGTTGGTAACACACGGAGATCTGGGGAGAGGACATGGAAACTCAGTGCCTTTTCTCCGTCCTTTGCCCTCTGCATGTCTTCCATCTGGCCATGCTTGAGTTATGTCCTGTTATAATGAACTGGTGATGTAGTAAGTAAAATATTGCACTGAGTTCTATGAGCTATTCAGGAAATGAATTGAACCCCAGCAGGAGGTCATGGGAATCTCCAATTTACAGCCAGTGGATCAGAAGCATAGGTAACAGCCTGAGCTTGTAGCTGGCTTCTGAAGTGTGCATGTCAGGGGCAGTCTGTAGGACTGAACCCTTAACTTGCAGAATCGGTTACTCTCTCAAGGTAGAAAGTGTCAGAATTGAGTTGAATTCTCAGAAAATCTGCTAGTGTCTGTGTAGAGAATTCCTTGGTGTTGTGTGGGAAGCCACACACACACACACACACACACACACACACACACACACACACACGCACGCACACCTTGGATTTGGTCCCAGGAACCCAAAAGATTCTGATACAAAATTGTAACACCCATGCTAAATAAAAATTACCATTGTTTTTAATTCTCTAATAACTACCTTTATGTAAACCTCATTTTGTTTTGGTTTCCAACTAAGTGCTGTGAGAGTTGGGAATGCTTATAACAGCAAGGAACTGAACATATACTTAATAAGCTTAAATTAGTAGGGTGTTATTTTTGTTACTTTGAAAGAAATCTAGAAATCATGGTGCTGTCAATAGTATAGCTGCTAACAGTGTTTTCAGGACACAAAGACTTGTATCTGGCTTCCAACTCTCCTATGCTGTACTTTTATCTAAGGCAGGTGACCTCAGAGTTGGAACATGGGGCTTACAGTTCCAGACATCAATTGAGCCTTTGTTCAATGAATTGGAGAATGAATATCACCAAATATCATCTGTCCCTTTTTATTAGAAAAAACACTATTTTTTCCTAGGGTCTACACAACAGAATACCCTCATATCTCATGGACTATCTAGGTCACCCTCCAAATCAAACCACAAAGGAGTTGGGTAAATTAAAGAACTGACAAGTGATAGGACTGTCATTATTGATGTAGACATAACACAATATTGCATTCATCATATGCGGTTTGGGCACACCGTCAGCCTAGATAAAATGAGGGGTCTTTAAGCAAGAACTGCGGGAGAATAAATATTAGATGGCAATCATATTCCAGTACCTTATATTCAATATTAAAAGCAAATTAAATTACAATGCACACTTTCTTTCACTATGACAAGGTGGATATTGCACAGCTAGTAACATGGGACCGAATTCATGTTTCAAGTGATCTGCTTACACAGAGACAAAACCTTCCCTCATATTCCTGATTGTTCATCTGACCCAATTTTTAAACTTTCTGGAAAAATTTGTGAGGAAAATGCATGATAAAAACACAACTTTTTGAGGCTATCCATCATAATAGGGAAGAGAAGAGTGCTCAGAAAACAAACGCCTCTCTCCTTTTTTTTTTTTTTTTTATAAATTATTTTTTTTAAAACATATTTTATTGATATTTTACAGAGAGGAAGGGAGAGGGATAGAGAGCTAGAAACATCGATGAGAGAGAAACATCGATCAGCTGCCTCCTGCACATCCCCCACTGGGGATGTGCCCGCAACCCAGGTACATGCCCTTGACCGGAATCGAACCCGGGACCCCTCAGTCCGCAGGCCGACGCTCTATCCACTGAGCCAAACCGGTTTTGGCCGCCTCTCTCCTTTTTAATGTGGATTTTTTTTTCTTGGAGTTCTTAGAATAGGACAAAATTTCTTTTACTTTTAAACATAGTGAGAGTATAATATAAATATGCCCAATTAGAAATTGGTGATGGTTTTCAGAAACATATAAGTGCACATTGTTTTTCTTTCTAACAAAATAATTCCCTTTGGACAATACCTGACATGAGGTATTAAGAAAATCATTTAATTTTAACAAAAACCTGTGCACTTAAAAATTCACATTTTAATATTCATCTATGCTTATGTTTCACTGGGATAAAAACTGGTATCTCTGATTCTTAAAGATGATTTAAAAAGACAGGACTAGAAGAGGATAGAATTATTGCCACTGGAGTTTTGGAAAAATGTATTTGATGTTAATTTATAAATATAAGTAGAACTATGATCATTCTTTGAGAACAAAAATATATGTTGGAGACAATATTTAATTTACATCTTTCATGCTTGCTAAAATACCAAATAATTGAAGTTGAAATACATGATAGTCCACAGAGAAAAGAAAGTTCTATTACTGTCAATCATAAAAACATTTAGTATTTTGTACTAAGTTGTCTTGAGCAATGAGTATACAGAAAGCATGGTTCTTTCCCATGCTCTTGACAATATTGGTACAGATCTGGGGGGAAATATATATTTTATCTGTGCTACATTCTGTCCATATCTTCCCCACCACCCCTCAAGAATGTATGCTATTTCTCCACAATTGATCATATGGAATGGGAGGCTGTCAGATGAATAGAACAACTTAGTCATTTTCTAGTGATACGTGACATTCTTAACCTTCTCTTTAAGGCACAGCCCATGTCACCAGTGGCACATTTAAAAGCATGTATGGCTTTCCATCAATCTTTAATGCATAGTTCTTATATACACATCTCCCCTTGCCTCTGCTGTAGCTGATCATTTGTTTTATTTGACTCAGGGATTTGCTTGATTTAGAAGTTGGAACTATACATCTACAGTATTGACAAAAGCCTATTCATAAAACATGGAGATTTTGCCATCCATTCCAGAGGAAAGTCAATGTGGCAAAGTGAAGTGCAAAATTATTTCTGTCTTAGTGTTATTTTTGAGTCATATATCTCTGCCTTTTTATAAATAGCAGGCATATTCGGAAGAATTATGTCTGAGTCATAAATTTCAATTTGCCTGGGACATGACTAATGGGTGTCTTTAAGGGAGTAAGATGATATTACTGTCTCATCTTGCAAAAAAATCTTTAAATTCTCAATCACTAATAGGGCAGGTCAGATTTAAGTGCCAAACATTAATATTTGCCTCATCAGGAAATACGTTAACACTGCCTTTTCCTAACCACTTTGTGAAAATATTTCTTTAAAATCCTTCTTTAATGGCAGATTTTATGGAATAGGTTATAAATAATAGTGCAGGTTTCCTACAATGTATAGGAAAAATCTGAAAATATTAAAAAAGCATGAGATCATAAGGGAGCCTATAATATAGTAGGTGAAACAGACAACAGACTTACAACTATAGTCTGTTGAGTATAAAACCTAATTATTTAATCGTAGATTTGGAATTGTGGTTGTGGGGTCCAACAGAAACTTGAATTTCAGTCATGTTTTAGAAAAGTGTTTAAAATCAGAGTGTAAATTCATATAATATTCTGAGTGGGGTATCTTTGACTAGAGACTACTAAGAGATAGCAATACTGAGAGATTTTAAAAACACACACAGAGATTTTTCTGGCTGAACATAAATCTACTGAAATGAGAAACAGAGGGAGAGAAATATTTGAGACTTATTTTGGGATCCCATGCATGAGAAACATAATTTGGAGGTTTCCTTTAGATATTAACTTTTCTATCAAAGAAAGTCACCATGTGATTTTGTTTTTTGTTTATTTCTTTTTGTTTTTGCTTTTTGTGTTTTTTGTTTTTTTTTGCTTAAAGAAAATAAAAATATATTTTCAAAAGTGTCTTTTACAACATAAGTTTCTGGCTCTGTAAAAGAAGATGGTATTAATCTTGAAGTCACTGATAGAATATATCTATGGACCACAACTTAAATGACAGATATAATCTCTAGGATTATGCTATTAAAATCTGAAAAAAATAATGTATTTTATCACTTATCTTTAGAATTTCCTTCTAGTTCCCCATTTTTAGAAACAACAATATGCATTGGAATATTTCTTGAATAAAAACTATCAACTCAAATATGTTACAAATGTGGGAAGCTGGAATAAAATCAATTCTCTATCAAGGAAAGCTTGCTAATAATCAAATCATTTCTTTAAATAATTGAAACCCAAAGAACTCAGAAAATAATTTTAAGGGAATCAGTAAACCATAAGCAAGGTGCTTTCTCATGAAGTAAAGATATTTAGTAAAGATCAATTTTGCCATAATCCAACTAACTTTTCTTCATGTATTTCACTATGAACTCTTCCTAATTTTTCACATAATTCTTAGTTATTGAAGTCCTTTAAATATCTTTAGGATGGACCTTTTCAACTATTTTGTTTGCCAGTTCAGACATTAAACCATGACAAATCTACTCAAAATCTCCTTCATATGAAAAAAAAAGAAAAATTGCACTTACTCTGTAATTTTTGACTGTATTTCTCATACTGTGATAACTTTGCAATCACAGTAACAAGCCATGTGACACTTTAACCTTGCATTATCAATATGAACAATACTTTTTTGAACCTTTGCCATGAAAATAGCTATAAATGTACTGCCTTTGTTTCCAACTGATTGTATACAAATGGGGGATAAACAAGATGTGACTCTAAATCACACTGAATTGATTTTAACCTGAACATCTCCTTTGGAGATTCAATAATAATCACTTTGTATATTCCCATGGTAAGGTTTATTTTTGGAAATTGGACAAGTTCATTCTAGCCAATTTTGGATAATAAAATGTGCCATTAAGTTGGGTAATAGTGTTTTCTGCCTCAAATGTAGCTTTACTTACTATAAAGTAGTGAAATAGATTTTCTTGAACAGCTCATAAATTGTTCCTATTTTCAATTTTAAATCTGTAGTCCAAAATTTGTTCTGAGCTAAGGCTATTGTGAGAATAGACATATGTATCCTACTCAAATGACAAGACACAAAAATTTCTAAATTTTAATTACCTTTGATAAATTTATTATTTTATATTATTGCCTTGAGTAGTTTGCATATTCTTATTACAGGAATTAATTAATGCTTCAATACAAACAGTGACCCATTGTTCAGCCATTCATTTTTGTAAATAAAGTTTTATTGGAACATAGTCATTTCCATGAATTTACATACTGTATGTGGCTGCTTATATGCTTCAATAGCAGAGTTGAGTAGTTGAGACAGAAGTGGCCTGTCTCATAAAGACTAAAATATTTACTACCTAGCCCTTCACAGAGAAACTTTGCTAATCCCTGCTTTAGCAAATGTTATCCTATCTAATAAAAGAGTAATATGCAAATTGTCACTCCAACACACAAGATGACTGTCCCCATGTGGTCAAAGATGGTTGCCCCCATGTGGACACAAGATGGCCACCACAAGATGGCCAGCAGGAGAGGGCAGTTGGGAGGGACCAGGCCTGCAAGGGAGGGCAGTTGGGGGCAATCAAGCCTGCAGGGGAGGGCAGTTGGGGGAGACTGAGGCCTGCAGGGGAGAGCAGTTGTGGGGGACCAGGCCTGCCGGGAAGGGCAGTTAGGGGCGATCAGGCTGGCAGGGGAGCAGTTAAACATCAATCAGGCTGGCATGGGAGTGGTTAGTGGGTGATCAGGTTGGCAGGCAGAAACAGTTATGGGCAATCAGGAAGGCAGGCAGGCGAGCAGTTGGGAGCCAGCAGTCCTGGATTTTGAGAGGGATGTCTGACTGCCCATTTAGGCCCGATCCCGTAGGATCAGGCCTAAACGGGCAGTTCAACATCCCTCAAGGGGTCCCAGATTGGAGAGGGTGCAGGCTGGGCTGAGGGACACCCCCCCCCACCATGCACGAATTTCATGCACCAGGCCTCTAGTATTGGTAATAATGTGGTTGTTTAGAATGATAAATAAACCAAATGGTATTTTGTTATGTAATATTGTCACCCTATGCTGACAATAGATTAAGAATCATAGGCCCCTCTGTGAGTGGGATGACTTTCATGAGAATGCTGTGAAGGCTGCTTCACTGGGTGTACTTAATCACTAAGTTCAACAAGTACATGTCTTAGCTTGGGGGATTATTCTGAGGTCCTTTCATTCATAGCTATATATTGTGGACACACTGGTGATCTGACTAAAAGAAAACTTTAGTCACTATTTTTTCTGGTTTAGGCCAAGAATTATGGTTTGGGTTATTGTCAGCACTAGAACACCTTCAACTCAGGCTCATGGAATCTTATTGACCTGTGTGACATATGCCTTTGAAAAATTGAAAGAGTTATTCTCAATATATCTCATAAATATGGTATAAACTTTGGAGGGGAGAAACTTTCTCTCTCTCTCTCTCTCTCTCTCTCTCTCTCTCTCTCTCTATACATATATATATATATATATATATATATATATATATATTTAAAATGAAAAAGAATTCTAAAAGACATATTAATCTGTGTTCATTTTTATCAGTTGCCTCATTCTAAGGAACACTGGAGAAAGCTTTTATAAAAGCATATAATAGGAGGAAAATCAAGTTAATATGACAGTAATAGTAGAAGAGTAAGAAAAGGCTTATGGCAAAATTAGCATGCAAAAGCAATCCTAATTTCTAGGACAAGAATTTTATGGGCTGAGGACAAGCTTGTGTAAAGGCCCTGAATGTATAAGCTTGAAGTGTTCTAGAAACTGAAACTACAGTGACCAACCAATGGTGACAAAATGAGCTTAGAATTGTGTGCAGGAGGAAATAATATAGGACCATAT
The DNA here is from genome assembly GCF_963455305.1 of Plecotus auritus. Classification (NCBI taxonomy): domain Eukaryota; kingdom Metazoa; phylum Chordata; class Mammalia; order Chiroptera; family Vespertilionidae; genus Plecotus; species Plecotus auritus. The sequence continues at coordinate 157,555,597 of NC_137774.1, forward strand.
AGATCACAATGTAAGAATTATATTTCATTTAAAATGCAAAAGGGTCCAGCTGGTGTGGCTCAGTGATTGAGCATTGACCTATGAACCAGGAGGTTCAATTCCCAGTCAAGGCATATCCCTGGGTTGTGGGCTCCATCCCCAGTGAGGGGCGTGCAGGAGGTAGCCAATTGATGATTCTCCCTCATCATTGATGTTTCTATCTCTCTCTCTCCCTTTCTCTTCCTCTCTGATATCAATAAAAATATAAAAAAATAAAATGCAAAAGGAAGCCACTAAAATATTTTCTTTTGCCCTAGCTGGATTGGCTCAGTGGCTACGTCGGCCTGTGGACTGAAGGGTCCCGGGTTGCATTCTGGTCAAGGGCACCTACCTCAGTTGCAGGCTCCTCCCTGACAGGGGCCCTGGTTGAGGCTCATGCAGGAGGCAAGGAATCGATGTGTTTCTCTCATATCAATATTTCCCTCTGTCTTCTCCTTTCTCTTCCACTGTCTAAAAAATCATTGAAAAAAATATCCTCAGGTGAGGATTTAAAAAACATGTGTGTTTTTTTTTTCTTTAGTAGAATGAAATAGTGTTATTTACAGCTACTACATATGCTCCCAGCTACTATATTGATGTGTTGGAGTGGAGGGAAGAGTACAGGAATTAGGTGGCTATTTTAGTACATTAGGCAAGAGAGGACATTGGCACAGGGAGCTGTAGGAAAGATGAAGGAAAGGAAGCAAATGCTTCTTTCTGAGAACAGCAGAGCAGAAGGATTGTGGGTTTGGAATGGGAAAGGGAAGACACTGACTCAGGGATCAGAAATTTTTCTTATAACGTATTCATTTGGATATTCATATGGTACTTCCTAGCATACCTATTAAGAAAGCTTTACTCCAGAGATATAAATTGGCTTCTCCACGACACCCATGACATTAAGGCCATTCTGGTGAAGGGGCTCCCCCTGGAATGCAGATTGAAAAGAGAATCCAGTCCTCGATCAAGCCCTGGAAATCTTCACTTCATGGAGTCTGATAGAGCAGGATATTTCATCAAGTTAACTCTACTAGATATGTTAGGATATACCAGCAAACTAGATTAAGAACAAATGCCCAATAAGGTAGGAAGAAAATTTAAGTGAGTATAGAGTCATAGAATCCAATAAGAAACAGTCACACAACTGTGACAATGGTGCTGACAGGATGGGGTATAGGGCAATCGGAAAAACTTTCAGAGGAAGGCAGCATGCTGTGTTCTTTTTCAAGTATTTAGGAACAGAGACAAGCTCTCACTATCCTATTTAATAAGGGCTTATTTTAGTTTGCACAGAAAAGTCAGAAAGATGGGAAATGATTTCAACAATCAAATCATAATTCAATGACATAACACAATTTCAAGAACTGGACTATATTTTAAAAAAAGGAACAAGCCTCTATTCTGAGCAGCCTGGTTGTTTATTGCCAAATCTAGGGCTTCATTGTTACCGTGACTCAACTGTACTCTGACCTACCCTCCACACAATTAATAGGCTCCCTTCTAATCTGCTTTACTTTATCTCATGATTTAGTATCTATCCATCTATCATCTATCTATCTATCTATCTATCTATCTATCTATCTATCTATCTATCATCTATCTATCTACCTATCTATCTATTTATCTATCTATCTATCTATCTATCTATCATCTATCTATCCATTCATCTATATATCTATCTATTTGTTAGTTACTTTAAGAACTTAGCTAATTGCCATATTTTGTGTGTGTCTCTGCCTCTAATTCTGACTTTCTCTGTGTATATCTCAGTTCAAATTATGTTAAGACATGCAAAGTGATCCTTTCAGTTTATATTATTTAGCATAGGATAATCTGCTTTTCAAATTTCTCATACTAAGCCACCTCCCTGGAATGAAATATGATGGAGATTGATCCAGCTATAATGTTTTTTGATGCAAAATAAATATATTCATTTAAAATGCCTTAGAAAATGTAAAGCCTTAATATGAACCATGGCTTTAGCTGTGTGAAAGTTGGGCACAAAAAGATAATGGGAGCAATAATAGAGAATATTCTTTTTTTGTGTTAAAATTTATTGGGGTGTCATTGTTAGACATGATCATATAGGTTTCAGGTGTGGTTTCTATGTTACAAGATCTGTATATTGCACTGTGTGCTCACCAACCAAAGAAAATATTCTGAACAGAGTAATAACATGAATTGGAGAAAAAAACAAAAATTTTGTTTTGATGATCTTATTGAGAGAGGCCTTGACTAAGATAAAATTGAACTTCATTTCACCAATGGGAATACTAGTATTGATGTCCTAGTTATAGATTACTGTTTTTAATACAACAATTTGGAAGTATCAATAACTGGTCCTTTTGATTTCTGTGAGAGTACTAAAATAATTTTTTAAGAGGCCCTCATTGGATTCACTTCTAAGTATGTGTGCCCTCTGGTGTTCATTTTCAATATATCTCATAAAAATTGCATATTTTAAAATTGGGCCTTGATGTCCTTTATGTATTAACTAATCCTCATAAAGAGTGTGTAAAACCAATATTTATGTTAAATGCATGTTGATTTTGATTTAAACTCAAATTGAGTTATAATTGAATAGAAAATACTTTAAGTGAATAAAATGGCCAAAAAAAAGACATTAGTTAAAAAACAGTCCAATTGGCCATCAATCAATTTCTATTGCATTTGTTCATTCTATTAGATCTCTATAGGAAATAGAATGGCAACATATCCCCTCTTTATCATGCATACATTAATGTGACAAGTATAGATATCACCATCGATAATAATAAAAGAGTAATATGCTAATTAGACTGGACGTCTTCCAGACGTCATTCCGGACGTCATTCCGGATGTCCTTCCTGGTAAAGCCAGGGCTGGTGGGAAGCCAGCCCAGGTCCCGGGTGCCTGCCAGTGGCCAGAGGAGGGAAGCCCAGGTCCCGGGTCCTGGGTGCTGGAAGGAAGTCGGTGCCGGCAGCCGGGTGAAGGAAGGCCTACTCTTGCATGAATTTTTGTGCATCGGGCCTCTAGTTGTCTTTGTAAAACTTAATGTTTGGAAGTCTCACTCTTTGGCACTGACTTAGTTTCAAGTTTGGGGGAGAACTAGAGAGCAGATTAATTTGATATTTTTGTTCAAAAATATAATCAATGGTAAACTGAATTAGTCCTGTAGAGTAATCTAATTAAATAAAAGTTTGTAGTTTATGTTAACCCCCAGATATTAATTATGAAGGTCCTAGATTTCTATCTTTGGAGAGTTCACCCAAACTAGGTCTCTGATTGCATATATGCAAAAACTGCTCTAATACTTTTTTAGACAACAGAAAAACAAGAGACTTTATGATAACGCACCAACTCTATACTAATATTTTCCAACTATATTTTGTCCTCCAAAAATCTTATGAGAAAAATAGTATTATCCTCACTGTATAAATGAGGATATTCAGGCAGAGAACAATTAAATGGCTTCTACCTATCACATACTAATAAGTAAAAGAGTTAGGATTCACTTTCTATTCTGGCAGACTACTTCAGCGAAATTATAGAAGAAAACAGCAGTTACCTGAAATCAAATTAACAGTAAGTGCAAAAGAAGGTCTTTGGTTTTTTTTATAGCAGACAGCTACAATATTAATATTACAGCTAAAGAATTTGACTTGAAATAATCATTTTGGAAAAACAAACAAACAAACAAAAAAAAAAACACAAAGCCTAAACAAGAGAGGGGTAGAATAAATAAAATTTATCCAGCCCTAACCAGTTTGGCCAGCAGACTGAAGGGTCCTGGGTTCAATTCTGGTCAAGGGCATGTACCTTGGTTGCAGGCTCCATCCCCAGTAGAGGGCATGCAGGAGGCAGTTGATCGATGTTTTACTCTCATCAATGTTCCTAACTTGCTATCCCTCTCCCTTCCTCTCTGTAAAATCAATAATATAGATATGAAAGAAAAGTTACCCATAGATAAACTTGATACATTTTGAGACAGAAACCACCTGTTCATCAAAGAGGACCTTATACCTTCTCATTTCCATCACCTTTCTTTCTCACATACAGGATTAAATAATATTTGGGAGGAGTTCTTGTGATGGCTGGTGAAGAACAGGTGTACGTATTCACTGTATGGATCATATGACAATTCAGAGGGAAGGAACTCTGGGAGTATTTAACATATGTCCCATTTGGGAAACTTAATTCTAGGTATCTGAAGCACTGAGATTCTCTCCCAGCCTCACAGGAAAATAGAAATGGCAGTGGATTTCCGGGTGTATGTCTGGGGAGATTAGCCCAGCATGCTGAGGTGTCAATACCATGTTTCACTACACTACCTTAAAGTTCCTCTTCAGATACAATGATTCCTTTAGAGCAAGGCGTCTGTGGATTTTAGAAGGCATTTAGTGTCTTTAGGAAGCATTTCTGTTGGATAGATGTCAGAGCTGTTTTAAATGTGTCATTTTGTTTCTTTATAAATGCACTTCAAATTCTGTTAGTAAAATGGAGGTTGCTATATATAGTCTTCTTGCAAGGGTCTCAACAAAAGAACAATATGCATTATTATTATCATTAAAAATGCCCTCCCCCTAATTTAGGAGCCCAGTGTATGTAAGAGATATTAAAGGGCATTTTATTTTTTAACCACATTTTTAATTTTAATTTTTTCAATTAATTCAATATTGTTTTAATTAGTTTTAGATATATAGCATAGTGGTTAGACATTTGTATAATTTACAAAGTGATCCCACCTATAAATGTCTAGTGCCCACCTTGAAGGATGTTTTAGAAAGTGAGCGTTATGTGTATATTTAGCTCATGCTGAGTTATAAATATCATGTTTCACTATGCTATTGTAAAGTTTTATGGTTCATATATAAATTCTAGTGACCTTGCTTTGACCAAGTGGCTCAGTTGGTTGGAGCATCATCCCATACACCAAAAGGTTATTGGTTTAATTGCAGGTCAGGGCACATACCTAGATTGTGGGTTCTATCCCTGTCATGACGTGTATGGAAGGTAACCAATCCATGTTTCTCTCCCTCTTCCTTCCTCCTCTCTAAGATCAATAAGGTGAGAATTTAAAATAAACACCTAGTGATCTCATTTCCTTAAGCTGTTTTAAAAGTATGTTCATTTTAAAGAAGATATTATCAACATATTGTCTGGATAATTTTAGCAAATAATTTTTTTCAAAAACATGGGAAAACTGTCAGGAAATAAATGATCAGGTAGTGATTCTGAGTGTAAAGAGTACTCAGTGTAGGTGGAAAAAATAATTATCATTAGTTATTCTTTTGCTAATATTTTATTATTGGCTATTATTACTCACTTCATAAGGTAGTGCTGATGTATGGTTTCTTCTGTACACTGTGGTATATTCCAATTGAGGAGGTAGAAGAGGGCTAGGTAGTCAGTGATGGGACCCTGGGAGAGGAAGAAAAATGGGGAAGTCCTAGAATAACAGGATCTTGCAGACATGGACAGGATGTAGCTTGTTGACTGTGCCCCAGAAAAAAACAAAGTGACCTAGAGCTGAACCAGAGGCGCAAGTTGCTAAGGCAACCCGGCTGAGGGGGATATACTTGGAAGGAGGCCTGAGCTTTAAAGTGTATGCATGTTGCTGAAGCAGAATTCTTTTAAAGGACCAATCAAGAGCTAGCAAGGCATATATCTACACCTAGCCTTGGAGGCAACCCACTTGGCTCCCCTCCCTGCTAGAGGGAGTCTTGTCTATCTTTCAATAAACTTTGCTTTTGCTTACCTTCTTTGTCCATGAACTCATTCTTTGACTGTGAGACAAAGAAGCTGGATCTGATCACAGCACTTTGGTTTCACAATCATTTATTTTAGGGATTTTTAGAGCATAGGTTTTTAACACTACAACTGAGGAATAAAGAGCTCAAGTCTCCCTTTCATTCAAAGGAACACATGTTCTGTGGGTGGGGTGGAGAGTTGCCTCTGATTCCACAGCTTTCCTTAACATAGAAATGAGAAACAGCACACTTGTCAAGAGAATCCTGCCAGCATGTCTCCCAGTTTCTTCCCAATGTCAAAAATGTCAGCGTTTAGAATCTTTGAGTTAATATTTTTGTCCCCCTGGGTTCATGATGCTCTTATCTACCCCTTCCATTTCTGTTAAGTTTTTCCAAATTATGGGAGTACAGTGAGTGTCCTGCCTCTCAGAGTCCTCATAGTCCAGCAAGACAGAAATCCCATGGAGGGTTTTGGGGATTAAAATCTCAGGCCTCCAAACATACTTACAGAATCAGAATCTGTATTTTAACAAGATCCCCAGGTGATTTATATTTAGATTAAAATTTGAGAAACACTGGTAATATGCCCATGGAATAAATAACTATAAATTTGAACTATAATGTCCGAAAACTCATTGGAAGAATTAATCTGTACTCTAATCTTTTATCCAACCTCCAATGTATCCTCCACCTTTTTCCTGAAAGTTAGCTCCACGCCTGGTTTCAAACCATTTCTTAATATAGTGTTCCTTTTGGAAGGTTTACCCATGGAACTGAGTGCATCTGTTAGAACCTAAAATTTGACATCACGATGAAGTTTTTCTTCCTTTTCTTGCTGGATCCATCTTTGGTTGCTGCCTCTCATCTTTGGATTTTTCCTGTTTATGTTTATTACTTATCCCCAGTGAATATAATTGATGCTATAATTCGTTTTGCTAGAAATGATTCTATATAGAAAAAACTCACTTTAGGGACAAAACTGTCAAACTTTTGCCTGCCAATGTTTAGCAATTCATCAGCCATCTAAAGCTGATGCTAATCCAGATTTGACACCTGAAGGCAACCGCTGCCAACAGTAAGGCCAGAGGGACAAAGGACGCTCTGTTCTGAAATGGTAAATCCATTTTTGTGGTAACAGCCCTTAACAATCTCTCTCTAAGTGTAACAGAGAAAAGAATTAAGAATTCACAGAGTTGGAAAATATATATAGTAATCTCAAACTAGCATATGAGTACTTAGACATCAAAGAAGGTATGGAACATTAATTTACAGACACACTGAAAACATTCACTTTATGTATTTTGACCATATAATAGGCTGACATTAAATCTTAAAAAAATCAAACAAGCATTTTCATGTATAGTTTGCATTGATTGATCAAATGAATAAAATAAGTATCGAGAAAAACAACATCTTTTAAAACATCTATGTATTAGGGAAAGCCTACTAAGAAACTGTTACCTTAAAAAGGAAATTAAAGTAGAACTTATTTAACCTGAAAACATAATGAATTTCTACTTGTCACAATACATTGGGGGAAAAAAGCTACATATATTCAGAGAGGGCATACCTCCAAATAAATTAAAGTGCAAGGATGAGCTACACTAATAAACTCAGTTTAAGGAGAAGATCAACAATAGACTTAACAACAGAAGTTGTTAAGAATTAAAGGATAAAACATAAACCAATGCAATAAATAAGCAAAGAAAGAACACTAGAGTTGTTCCAACACTCTGTTAGACAGGAAGCTTTTTTAAAAATATATATTTTATTGATTTTTTAGAGAGAGGAAAGGAGAGGGATAGAGAGTTAGAAACATTGATGAGAGAGAAACATCAATCAGCTGCCTCCTGTACACCCCCTACTGGGGATGTGCCTGCAACCAAGGTATATACCCTTGACCGGAATCGAACCTAGACTGGAAGCTTTTTGATGTTTTGATGGCTGATGTGGGATACAGCTAATGGGGCCCATGGTGTTGGACCTACTTCTACTCTTTTTTTTTTTCCTGAAAATTGTATCCTTAATGCTATGGAATGTAGGATCCTGTTCCAATAAAATAAATCATTTGCAAACATTCCAATAGTGGTGCTCACTAGGACCCTGCAGTCAGTAAAGACAAATAATATTTGGAAAAGTTGTGAATTACTTACAAAATAAGCCACTGGCCTTCCAAGGTAAACAGGGCTCAATACAGTCAACTCACCAATCTACAGCCATTGAGTTTCCTCAAAGAACATTGCCATTTCAAGGCTCAGTATTTGTTTTGATTGCTGCAAATTCAAGATTTTTCAGAGCATCAACTTTGATACAGCCATCCAATGTATCAGAGTTCCATTATTACCCAACAGATTGCTGACTTTGGCACAACAAACTTGCTTTGGCATACCGTATAATTTGAAAATAACTCTTGAACTTAATCCTCAATTTTTCTGCCTTCTCCCCATAGGAAAGTTGAAGATTAGAGACAATTTGTACTGAGATATTTTGGCTTTCATATTCGATATACAATTGCCTGTTAATTACTTTAGCTTTCCATGTGTTTTTTTCTTCTTACTATTATCAGTTCAGTTTCTCCATCTACATCCAATTCCATTGCATTATAGTTAATATATCCCCTTTACTAGTCATATT